>NC_068416.1:13915582-14515582 GCF_023724105.1 Carassius gibelio | reverse complement strand
GAGACTCTTTACATCTGCCCCTATCTTAACCCTTCCATTCCCAGAGTTGCCCTTTGTGGTGGAGGTTGACACTTCTGATGTAGCGGTAGGGAGAGTCTTTTTGTCCCTAACCGTCTACGTTCTGATGTGTTGCAGTGGGCACATGCATCCCTCCCCTCTGGTCATCCTAGGTCCTCTAGAACTTGCAAGCTCATCCAGAGGAGATTTTGGTGGCCAAAGTTGCAAAGGGACGTCCGTGATTTTGTCGCCGCTTGCACAGTGTGTGTCCAGAACAAGGAGCTCAGAACCCACCCTCAAGGACTACTGCATCCTCTACCTATCCCTAAACATCCTTGGTCACACATATCTCTGGACTATGTCACAGGTCTGCCTGAATCCCAAGGTAACACTGTCATTCTTTTGGTGGTGGATAGATTTTCTAAAGCCTGTCACCTCCTGCCATTACCCAAACTTCCCACAGCTAGCCAGACTGCAGAGCTCCTAATGCAGCATGTGTTCAGGATTCATGGCTTCCCCCAGGATATTGTCTCCGATAGAGGTTCCCAGTTAACCTCCCGGTTCTGGAAGGCTTTTGGCCATCTCATTGGATCTGACATCAGTCTGTCATCTGGTTTTCACCCCCAGTCTAATGGGCAGACAGAGAGGGTGAATCAGGAGATTGAGAAGACTTTGAGATGTTTGGCAGCAGACAATCAGACCACTTGGAGCTCTCGATTAATCTGGGCAGAGTTTGCACATAATACTCTCTACCATTCTTCCTTAGGCATGTCCCCTTTTGAGTGCCAGTACGGTTTCCCTCCCATTTTGTTTCCTTGACAGGAGCCAGAGGAATGTGTCCCTGCTGCTGCTCAACTAGTTCGCCGTTGTCAACAGGCTTGGAAGAAGGCCCGGGCAGCTTTACTGAAGGCCACTCAACAGCGGAGGCAGGCAAACCGGCATCGGAGGTTGGGACCAGTGCTTCGTCCGGGTCAGAGGGTGTGGCTCGCAACCAGAGATCTGCCTCTGCGGGTGGAATCTCGCAAATTGGCCCCACGTTATATTGGTCCTTTTAAGATCCTCAGGAAGTAAATCCAGTAGCTTACCGCCTACAGCTGCCCAGGTCCATGAGGATTCACCCAACGTTTCATGTCTCCCCGCCAAAGCCTGTTGTTTGTTCTTTTCTGTCCCCAGTTCACAAGACTGCCCCAGCTACCCGGATTGTCGATGGACAACCAGCTTACACTGTGCGTAGGTTGGTGGATTCTCATCAGGTCCGAGGAAAAGTACAGTATTTGGTTGACTGGGAGGGTTATGGCCGAGAGGAGCGCTCATGGGTGCCTGCTCGAGACATTCTGGACCCTACGCTCATCACGGATTTTCGTCGCACTCCACATAGTGAACGTCAGGAGCCGTTCTTAAAGGGGGGAGTCCTGTAAGGAATCCTTAAGATGACTGCTATTTTCCTCCTGGTCGGCAGGTGGCGACCCTCACCAGACTCCTGCTGAACACTACCACTCATTATGCCTGATGCCTCACACCTGTGTCTTGCCCTATTTAAGTGTGTTTGTGCCATGCCTTCTTGTTCAGTCTTGAGCCTATGTTACCTGTTGCAAGCTAAGTCTGTCAAATTTTAAGTTTAAGTCTTACGACCCTTTTGTCTTTTATTAGTAAAGTTTTGTCTTGTTGAAGACCCACGACTCCTGGCCAATTGATCATCCCAGCTCTTGGGTTAACCCTCTGGGGACGGATTGGGCGGTACCGCCCAAAATGGCATACTTTTACAAATGTGTAGTTATCTCAAAAACTATTAATGCTAGAGAGATGCGGTTTTTTTGCCGTCTTCCTCAGATTCCGCTGAAAACAGCGGTGTCCAGTTTGTATATTAAACACTTCCCTTATTGCGCAATACCACTGCGTAAACAGGCCAATGAAAACGATAGTGCTAGGCAGATTCAACAAGCAACAGCCAATGGAAAAATTGCCGCTGGGAGGAGTCTTTTTCTAACCCAATCAGAGGAAGGTTATGTCTTCTAGCGATTCAGAGGACTCTGTAGCTCTGCTGTAGCCTTGTAAAAGCTGGCTGGACGAAAGTAAAAGACATGTAATCAATAAGCGTTCAGAGAATCAGCATCAGGGTGGAGAAAGCAGAACGCGATCGGAGTATTAGCGAGCACAAAGAGCTAAATTCGAGCGATCGGAGAATCAGCATCACGTGGAGAAAGCAGAAAGCAATCGGAGTGTTAGCGAGCACAAAGAGATAAATTCGAGAGAGATACAGCATTATTACAGAATTGTTTTATCAAAATGGCAAGCAGTAAAAGATTTACGGCAGAACAAGCTCTGGAACAATTACTGGACAGGCCTGGAGAGGCCTTGCTTTGCTCACTGGCATGCCTAGGACTGTTTTTAAAAAAAGTTAATTATTGAATTGTTCTTTACACATTTGATTAAACAATAACACATTTCTGTCAAGCAAAGAGTTTGAAAAAATATATTTTCTTTGTTCAAAAACTGTTCTATATTGTGTGTTTTTCAGTAATAAATGACAAAAATCTAATTTTCGTTTTTGAAATTCTCTAGTTTATTGTAAAATTTTTCACTCATACTTCCTTTATATAAACATATTGCATGCATGCTTATGGTTGCTTAGGGTCTTCTGAATCCATAGATACCAAACACAGGGTGTTTCATCTCCTTTACATATGATTTATAAGCCCAAATATAAAAATAGAGAAAACAGGCCAAAAAGGGCTTAGTCCCAAAAATAAATAAAAAACGCCTAGGACTGTTTGTAAATAAAGTTAATTATTTAATTGTTCTTTACACATTTGATTGAACATTAACCCATTTCTGTCAAGCAAAGAGTTTGAAAAATATATTTTTGGGTCAAAAACTTTTAACTATTGTTGTGTGAGGTAGGATTTTCAGTAATAAATGACAAAAATCTAATTTTTGTCTTTGAAATTCTCTAGTTTATTGTACAATTTTTCACTCATACTTCCTTTATAGACATATTGCATGCATGCTTATGGTAGCTTAGGGTCTTCTGAATCCATTGATACCAAATACATGGTGGTCCATCCTCATTACATATGGTTTATAAGCCGAAATGTAAAAATAGAGAAAACGGACCAAAAAGGGCTTAGTCCCCTAAGGGTTAATTTAGTGGGGAGTTAGCTCAATCCATTAACTCAGAGACTTTGGACCCAACAGACCTGGGTTCAATCCCCACCTAGAACAGCCTCGTTACAAAATCACTAAATGGTCTTGCCCCACATTACATTTCTGAGCTATTACATCTTTACACACCTACTCATTCTCTTGGGTCAGCTGATCAAATGCTCCTACATGTGCCCAAAACAAATCGTAAACGCAGAGGGGACGCGCCTTTGCTGTGGCAGCTCCAAAATTGTGAAATGATCTGCCTCAGCCAATAAAACAGGCCACTTGGATCACTCATTTTAAATCTCTTTTAAAAAAAAAATTTTTTTTTTCTTCTTTGGCCTTTAACAGCACTGTCACGATCATCAGCTGGAGTGCCCATGAGCTCCTATAGGGCATTCCACTCAGGACTATTGCATTTGGTGTCTATTTTCATTCCCAACTCCATTTCCCATAATCCCGTGCTTATAACCACCAGGTGTTCCCCATTACCACTCCCCTATATAAACTGTGTTTGGACTCTAAATAAGTGCAAAGTCTTGTTTAGTTCTGTCTGCCATTTCAGAGCGGTTTCCTAATTTTTGGTCCTTCCGTGTTTGGTTTGTGTATTCCGACTTTTATTCTCTGCCACCTGCCCCGACCTTTGCCTGGTACTGTTTCTGATTTTGGATATGCCCTGCATACCTGACACTGTTACCAGAATTCTGCCCTGACCATTCTTATTAAACATACTGCATATGGATCCGAACGTCTCTGACTCCATGTTACAACCAGGAGTTAACATTGTTTATTTGATTGTTTTTATGGTTTGGCTGTGTTTCATAGATTTTTGTTTTTAAATTATTTAGCATTGTATTTTATGTTGTATAAGTTGTGTTGCTGTGTTTTATTTTGTATATATTCTTTGGTACAGCACTTTGGACAACTTTTGACGTTTTAAAGAGCTTTATAAATAAAGTTTGATTTGATACATGAATTAAATTTCATAATATACAAAATTGACAGTAGGCTGCTTCATTTATAATGACCTCAAATTTTTCTGTACTGAAATATAATCCCCATATTTTCTATTTAACCCACTGTCTTTCACACAAAGCATAATAATAAACATGAATATTGTGGGAAGGGCAGTGGCAGGACTCCAAGCATAATGAATTTTCACTTTGTATTCTTAGTTTGTTAAAATACAAATCTATAATCTTACCAGTTAGGACTGAATAATTTCAAATAATCTCTTCTTTATCCTTGTGTTAGTAATTTTCCCTCTCTGTAATGAAACCAAGACTTAAAACAGATGCCATTAAAAATAGGTCATGTGTTTATTATTGCCAGCAAAGTCAATAACACACTGTTTGGTTCCAAAGAGAAGTCTTTTTGCCTATTTCTATACTAGCTTTTACAAAATGATTTTAATTATAAATGTAAAATATAAATTATCATTTTGCATCAGTTTGTCATTCAGCAAGCATATATTTTACCTCCACCTTCATACTTTCATACCACCTCTCACCTCTCTTTCATACCACCTCTTCAGTGCATTGATAATATGCTATTAATGTATTGTAAGGTCCACAAATTAGTCCAACGGAGGTATCCAACTGTGCCTGAAGATTTCTTGTGTGTTCCGGCTTTTCAGATGCAATGTTATTCAATTTTAAGTTCAATTCTAATCTGACTTCATTTTAGTATGACGTCAAATTTAGGTTGAAAGGCAAATTGGTTGTTTGTCTGTCTCTCATTATTATTATTATTATTATTATTATTATTATTATTATTATTATTATGACATTTAGTTAACTCGGGTCTAGTTAACTCTTTACTTTACTTTTGTGGACACACTTCATGCTATGGGCGTATTCTGGCTACAGAATCGCCCTGACCCGATTGCAACATATCCTAAAGTAGACAAATACAAACATTCCCCGAAGTGGATACATGAATTAACAATTGGAATTTGCATTGATCATGTAGCGTTATCACCTCTTGGGACAATTGCATCAAAGTTTTTTTGCATGAAAGACACTGGGAAATGGCACAACCTCTACAATGTGCAAAATATCTCTCAATTCTTAGGATATATATTACCTTTTAGTTTACTTGTGAAATTGAGACTATTGGACCCATCGCCCTGAGAGAATTCAAATGACCCCAAACGTGAGTGTAAATATCACTTGCTTTCAGGTAGAACATTATATTCTACTATTGACCATTCTGAGTGAGCTGGGTGAAAGACAGGATGGGTGAGGAGAATTCTGTAATTCTTACCGTATCAAAATTTATTCAGCTGGTGTTGTAACGTGTAATTCCAGAAATTTTAAAAAGGATGGTGAATGTTTCGATTCAGTAATAAAATTGTTTTCACATGACCCCTTGAGTTTGAGTTGCTCTCTGTACCCATGATCAAATTATTAACCCTAAAAATAAATATTCTGTGCCACTGTTCTCCTTACAATTCAGCTGTTTTCTACATCAAAATTTTATTGCAAAAAATAAAAACAGAATCTACGAAAGTTGTAATTTAGGTTTTAACATAATTAATATTTTTTGTTGTTGTTGTTATTGTTAAATATATAATGGCGTAAGAATGATGGTAATTTTTTTGTTGTGTGTGCCGGGAAATTGATTTTCTTTATTTGACTTGAGGTTAAACATTGACCACTGAATGTTAATAAAATCCTCCTGCTGACCTCACTATAAAACTGTCCCCCTGTCCATTTGCCTGTGTTTTTTTTTTTATCTCTGCTGAACACTTGGAATAAACAGCATGGAGTGTAAGCAGTGGCTGAAATGGTTAACACTTGCAATGATTTGTCCTCTTATTGCAGGTAGGTCTTTTTGCTTATTAAAATAAATGTATTAAAATATATATACAAAGCAAATTTTGCTTGTTTCTTTTTTTATGGAAATAAATCTGCAACTATTGACAAAAGTCTCTTCTGTCATATTTCTGTGGCCTCCTCCAATGATCTGGCTGTTTTCACTACAGGTGCTCCCTCCTCGATGTCCGTTAGAGACGGTTCGTGTCCCAAAGAGAACCTAACCATTACTGGAGGGACCTTTGTTCTTTCTAAAAACTATTCACATGGGAGTCTTCTAAGATACATCTGTCCGAAAGGATATTACCCAACGATTCATTCACTTCTTTGTATAGATGAACACTGGATCTCAAAGACGGAAAAAAAAAAAAACCCAGAGTGCAAAAGTAAGTAAACAAGGTATTATTTAGTTTGATTATGTCATGAATAAATGCTGGGCTTAGTTACTTGTATTATACTATAAAGTATGCGTTTATTCCTGCATTTATTCTAGAGATCACGTGTCCCAATCCTCGTGTTTTTGAGAATGGAGAGGTGATTCCGTATAAAGTGAAGTACTATATAAATGACACAACCACCTACTCATGTCATTCTGATTATACGTTCCGTGGCTCAGCAGTTCGTGTTTGCAAGCCTAATGGGAAGTGGAATGGAAGCACACCAGTTTGTGGACGTGACTGTGAGTACTCTCTAGTACTCCATCAATAAATAAACACACAGCAGTTCCCATAGTCTGATTTAAACTGAAATGGAGTTTCAAATGTAACTTCCATTTGTCCATTTGTTACTGTCTCACAGCTGATCACTGTCCTGATCCTGGTGTTCCCCCTGGTAGCAGTCGAACAGGGAACATGTTTAACATTGATGACAAAGTCACGTACAGCTGCGGGAGTCCATTGACCCTGATTGGTTCCAAAGTGCGAGTGTGTCAGGATGGTGGCCAGTGGTCAGGAACAGAGCCACAGTGTTACGGTGAGTCATAGTTACATCGAAATGTAAAACCATGGGTTTTGTAGTACATGTTCTCTCAGAAAGAAGATTTAGCTAATAAAAGTAGCTTTTCGGGATATTGCACCTATAATGTTGTTGTTGTTTTTGTTGTGTTAATACTGTATAGCTGATTTCACATACGACACCCCAGAGGAAGCATCAGAAGCTTTCAGCAGTTCTCTGAAGTCAAATCTAGCAGTTGAAACAGAAGGTACCACTTGAAGCAGTAATCACACACAGGCTGGTTTTTATGTTTTATGGGGACTCTCCGTATGCGGAATGGTTTTTATACTGTACAAACAGTATTTTCTATTACCCTACACCTAAACCTACTCCTACTCCTGTACGATTTATGAGCCTTTTGAATTACGAGGACACTGAGAGTGCCCTCATAAATCACCTTCAGAATGTAATATCCATGTCATTATATAAATCTGTGTCCTCATAAACCACATAAACAAGCACACACACACACATACACACACCTTTTTGAAAATGTTCATTTATAGTTGCCATGCTCAGAAAAAGAGACAAAATAACCTCAACACATTTAAACATGAATTCTGTTTTCATTCTGTCTTTAGAGCAGCAGGGTAAGAAAATAACTTTGGATCAAGGTGGAAAACTTGATATTTACATTGCTGTGGATGCATCTGACAGCATAGAGGAGAAGGATTTTTACAATGCAAAAACCACCATTAAACTGCTTTTAGAAAAGGTATGTGGATTGTTGAATCCTACAGAGGTTGCTGTAAGTGAAGTTTAGGCTATGATGTATAATGCAGCCTTTCCTAAAATCTAAAAGCAGTGTTGCTGTTCTTTTTTGTTCATTTCGATGTTAAAGTTTCTGTTAAATATATATACAAATATTTTAAAAGAAAAAAATACCATTGTGATACACTGAGATGCTCTCGACAGTGAACTTGACTTTCAACCTCCTAACCATTGTCAGAAACCTCCAATATGAGCATTATTGTGTTTCCGGCGGTTCTCTCACAATCCATTGCATACTTGCTGCCTCTCATTGAAAATCCAGTTTCACATCATGGAAACATTATCTGCACTGAAATGCAGTTGAGTGTTGTAAGGTGTTGTTTCCATCTTTGAATTCTCAATGCTCTTTCCCAAAAAGATCAGTTATTACCCGGTCTCCCCAAACTATGAGATCCTGATGTTTGCTACAGATGTTACACCAATAATCAAAATGAATAACTTTAAAAGGCAAAGACCAACCCTATCGGATATTTTTAAAGAGTTGGACGATTTTACGTATGACAGTAAGTATTCGGTTTGAATGTGTCTTTTTGAGTCTAATTGTATACATGGCAATAATTAGATTTTTTTTTAGATTGTTATTACAGAATAATGTACTGTACTATGCAAAAATAGTGCATGAAAGTCTAACTTGAAAAAATGTATTTATTTCTGTCCAGTGTAATAGTAAAAATGAAACAAATCTTACATTCTGTTAAAAAAAAAAATTCTCTAACTGTAACTTTTTTTTTCCGCTAACTGTAATATTCTGAACAGAGAAAGGCGATAAAACAGGTACCAATATTGCCAAAGTCTATACAGACATTGAAGAGAGCATGAAAATAGAGGAGTTCAACAATGCAACAGCCTTCAGGGAGACGCAGCACATCGTCATATTGTTCAGTGATGGTACGGTCTTATCACTATTTACATATAATTTGGCATATATGCATATGTATCTGTACTTTTCTTATTTTGCCCTTACTCAGTTTAAGTTCTTTATCAGAACAAATAAATTAATATATTAATAAAATACCCATGCACAGAATGGAAATCAACTTATTCAGTGTGCAAATATTCACTGTGATTTATCTCATCTCACTTCATAGGTCACGCAAACATGGGGGGTAGTCCCAAACCTAAAGTGGACCAGATCAAACGTCATGTCACCAAAAATGATCCAAACCTAGAAAAGAAACTCGGTGAGCAATAAAATGTATTAATCATTATTATATTTTAAATAAAACTGCAAAAGTGTGTTTCATTATCAAGCAGTAACATCAGGGGCAGCAGAAAATACACATATTTGTTTAGAGGTCTTTATCATTGCTTTCATATTGATATGGATCTGTCCTCTCGTTCCAGATCTTTATGTATTTGGAGTTGGAGACGTAAATCAAGAAGATGTAAATGGCTTAGTGTCACAGAGGGACCAAGAGAAATATTTCTTTAAGCTTCAAGACTTAACAGAGGTTCAGCAGATGTTTGAAGATATGATTGGTACTGTATCTATACAGTCACCCGAAAGTGACATTTCTGTTATTATTTAATCACCTTCATGTTATTGATGTTTTCTGTGGAACATAAAAAGAGAAATGAATGTAAAACACCAAAAAAAAGGAAAGAAAAACAGGCATTTAAAAATTACAATAACACGATTGTTTGGATGGATCTGTAAAAAGAAAGAAGTAAAAAAAAAAAACATGGTTATGTAGGTTTGGAATATATGTTGACAGAATTTACACTTCCAGAAAAATTAATGGCAAAAATGAAAGGAACCTCATGTATGTAATGAGTGATTCAATTCTTGTGTACCTGCTTCCTTACACAGATGAGAGCACCAGTGTGGGATCGTGTGGGATTGTTTGGGAAGGCTTAAAAAATAAACGCCGGGCATTTCCCTGGTTGGCAAAGATTAATATTGCTGTGAGCAGAACCTTTTTATAATTTTATTACATAGAGTCAGTAACCTTAGTTAAAGGAACATTTTCTCCCAAAAGAAGAAGAGACATGCATGTTATGGCTAAAGAGTTGAATCACATGAGCTAAATGAACATCAGTCTTCTCTGCTCTTCATGTAGCGTGCAAAAGGTTCCAATTGCATGGGTTCATTAGTCACCTCAAGTTACATCTTGACAGCGGCTCACTGCTTCAAAGACGGAGACTCGGCTGATAAGATAACAGTTCAACTGGAAAAAGATAAGTGTATGTCCTGATATGTCCATATTTTCAGACCAAAAATAAAACTAAATGTTACAGGGTAAATTTTATTAATGATGTTTATATTTCATTTGCAGCTTATAAAGTAAAAAAATATGTAATTCATCCTAGCTATAACCTCACCGCAAAACAGGATAAGGGAATACAGGAATATTATGAATTTGATGTAGCACTTATACAGCTGGACAAACCTGTTGAAATCAGTTCTTCTCTACGGTGAGGAGGAAAGATCTTCATCATGTGATGTAACTTTAGTAAGAATATGAAAAAAATCAGAACTAATTAAATCATGTGCATTTCTCTACAGACCGATCTGCATCCCATGCACCAAAGAAACCAATGGAGCTCTGAAACTTTCAGAAAGTGAAGGGAAGTGCAAAAAACATGGTAAGGTCCCTGTCAGACATCCTGCATGCATATAAGAACGTATGAAATGTTAATTAAATGTACATATTAAACACGTAACATTGCTTTTTATGCAATGTAACATATCAAACATAAAATATCAAAGTTTCTTCTTTATGCATTCGTTACAGAGGAAATACTAATGGGCAACGAGCTTGTGGAAGCTGCTTTCACGTCTGATATGGAAAGTGACCATAGTCCAAAAAATATAAAAAACATCATTTTCAAGCTTGGAAAAAATGTAATTTTTTTCTCATTTCTAATTATGTGTAGTTTGAAAAGCTTAATTTAGATTTATTTATGCAGAGGCAGTTTATTCATCAGAGATGTCAGACCTCATAGAATTTTTAAGTAAAATATTCTCAAATTGTCAACATTTAGATTTACTCATATAAACCAATTAAAAGCAACAACACTTTAACTTTGATTTAATGGGGCCTTTAAAGTGCCATTAATTAACGCAATCATTCCTGCACCAGCGTTTTCTAGCTATTGGGTTTCATTTAGGCATTTAACATTAAATATATTATTTGAATCTCTTATGAATAAAAAATATATATATTTAGTCATCACCATCAAGATAAGAACACTTATTGTTTTACTTCTTCTCTAGCGAGATGCTTGTGTTGAAGATGCAAAAAAAGCACAAGGAATCAAGGTGGAAGATGCAAGGGAAGCCGTTACAGAAAATTTTCTGTGCAGTGGTGGTATTGAACCAAAAACAGATGATGTTGCCTGCAAAGGTATGTTTGCAAGCATGACAGCAGTTTAGGTCATAACATTTTTATTGATTCAACAATTCAATTATTAGAGATCTGAAAAATGTATGCAATTCTCATAGTTTCTTGTGTCTGCGTTGCATTTTATAACAGGAGAGTCAGGTGGGGCCTCTTATGTGGTCAAAAAAGGTCGAGTGATTCAGGTGAGATTTCTGTTTTCTTTTGAAAACTGTATTGATGACGTGGCTGTAATGTCTCTGTAATGTGTTACATATAACAGGGTGAAACTAAAGACTGAATTGAGAGAACTTTTTTGATATCTGTAAAATCTTTGATAGGTTGGTATCATAAGCTGGGGAGTGAAGGACATCTGCAGGGGATCAAAGAAATTCACCTCGGATGCAGTCTCCAGAGATTACCATTCAAATCTTTTCAGTGAGAAGATACGCTCGTTCCTTAAAGAACACCTAGAAAACGACCGTATAGGAAACCCTCTTACATTCTTGTGAACGCTTTAGCAGCCTGAAACTGTGAGTGCAGGCTGAGAAAACACTGTCAAATAGCTGGTCTTTGTTAAAAAGAAATAAATAATCCATCTTATTATCAACTGTCATTCATGTTTTACTGATTTAATGTTATGTCTTTGTAGTCTGTACTGAATATCCAACCACTGGCAGGCAGGGGAGTTTCTTTATTGTTGCAATTTCACAACTTATTTCCATCTGTCTTGAAAATAATACAAGCAAAAAATAAACAGTATGTAACAGTAACAGTATGTCACTAAACCTGCTGTTTTGGGGCTGAAGTACAATGGAGAGAATATGAAAAATGTCATGGAAAATGACAGCTATGGCATTGATCAGACAAGAACCATGCCATGTTAACATATTCTAAACACACAGTACATAAGCCATTCTGTGTATTTTTGGTACTGAGCAAATGTGAGGATGTTGAAAACATCATCTATAATTATCCTTAAGCAGTGCGTGAAACTGCACACATACATAGTCTTGATGAAACTAGATTTTCTTTCTTTGCCCGCAGTTCCTGTAAATAGTTTCTACCATACTAGCTACCAGTAAACTGATTTTTACAGTTAAAAAAATTATAGAGGATAAGGAAGAAACCTTGTGAGAAACCATGACTCAGCTTGGGAAACCAAATCTTTCACATATTCAAAATTGTTTACAGTAGATGATTAACTTTAGGTTACTTATATTAGATTCAATGGGACACATTCTCTGGTCTCATGGACACCAGATTAGCTAAAAAATGGTGTATGATTCAGTGGAAGTTGCGTATCTAATTGAAAATAATAAACACATGAAAATCATGCACAATCAAATTTGACAAAAAGTATATGCAGGGATGAAACCATAAAATAGAGTAATTTATATGAGAGGAATAAAAACAAAACAAGACCTTTTACCCAAGTATGTAAAAATAAAATAAAATGACAAAACAAATTTAGAAACCGAAACAAATTTCCGCAAATAGTTTCTGGTTGCAACAAAGTGGGTTTTGCAGGGTTTCGTCATATAGGTTTTTGTGCTTCACTTTTTATTTCTCAATGCCAAAGACTTACAAAAAACTGAATCAAACACTGCAGCATTTTTTTTTTTTTTTTGCACAGCAACAAACAAAAAAAGGACTTTATAAAATGAACAATGAAGATAATATTAACACTGCATAATGCATATTAATATTTATTTTAAATGTCAAATTCTGTCAATTTTCTCTTATTAAATGTTTACTTTTTATGTGATACAAGCAATAGTAACAGTAAAGCTCCTGATGCAATGCTGCTTCATTCACATAGTAAGTCCAATTTCATTTTTCTATTTTCTTCCCCCCAATCCTTTACTTAATCTCATTTTAATCTCATTCTTAATCCATGTCTTTCAATCACCATCTGCTTCCGTGTACAGCATGCTGAATTACATCTTTAATGGCCTTTTATCAGAATCAGAATGAGCTTTATTGCCAGGTATGTTTACACATACAACGAGATTGATTACGAGAAGCTTCCACAGTGCAACAGAATGAAAGTTACAGGACAAAATAAATAAATAATCATTTTTTTTTTTTTTACCATTTACCAGTAACATAATGGTTCTTCATCATAGAAAAAATAGAAACATTAAAAGGAGAAGTACTGTATGGAAATTTGGGGTGAAGATTATTGCAACACTCATTTGAGATAACCTTTTGGCCTATGAATGTAATTTCCCTAGAGCAGGCTACTAAATTTCAGGCAACACCCATTGGCCCATCCTGCTTTAACTGGAAGAGAAAAAAAAAACAATTCCTATTTCCTAATGTTTGTAAGGTAAGTGGTTGCAATCAGTTTATTTAAATTAATTTAGAAGACTAACTTTCATCATTTTTTTTTTAAATGTAGCTAACATAAATTGTTTGCAACCACTTACCTTGAAACAATTGGGTATCATTTTTTTAGTGTAGTTTAAGGAAAAATAAAGAATTTCTCAGAATCAGTTTTAAGATCAATGATTTTAAGGGTCCATTTATGAAGAAAATCAAGTGAGTTTTACCTTGACAAGGTATTTGACAGAATAGTGCATGTCCATGGTCACTTCCTCTTGTTTACTTTGCTCTATAAATAAGAGTCCTTCTCTGGCCGTTGTTTCATTTGCTGTGTGAATCTGACAAGAGCATCATGGAGTGTGAACCGTGGATGAATCTATTCCTGCTCGCTGTACTGTGTCCTCTCATAACCGGTATGTCTTCTTGATTTGGCTTTAACCAGAAATATAAATAGAAAGTTCTATTTTTGCTTTTTTAAATGAAATGCTGATTTGAGGGAACGTCAAACACATAAATGCTTTATACTATCAATTCACTTTCATTTTCATTTTACAACAGCAGTAATGCACATTTAATAGTCTGTAGTCATATAGTCCAGAGCAAAATCCAAATTATAGTCTGTGGACAATTTATTGTGATGTCTACACACTATATACACTCTTTCAGTTTCAAGCATATTTTATAGTTGTTGAATTTGTGCATTGTTTAATTAATTTGCAAAACTGATTCGATAAAATGTTGCGAAGTAATGTTAATTTGTATTTTACTTAAAAAGAAAATGTTCTTTACAGTGCACTCTTGCAACACTTTTTTTTTTTTTCATCTGGGCCTCTGATATTTCTCACAGGTGCTCCGTCCTCTATTTCGTGCCCGGATGAGAATCTCAGTATTAGTGGAGGGAGATATTCTTTCTCAAAAGATGGGAGCGTTGTAAGATACGAATGTTCAGAAGGCTATTACCCAACCATTACGGTCCGTCGCTGTATCAAAGGAAAATGGAACCCGTTGCCCAAAAGAAGACAACCAAAATGCCAGAGTAAGCAAAACATGATAATACAGTATACCCTTAATCATAACTGAAAACACAACACAGGCTACTCACACACACACAAAAAACATTTCTTTCAGAAATCACATGTCCTGATCCACGTGGTTTCAAAAATGGAGACGTGTATCCATATCAGAGGCAGTATTTTGTGAATGACACGACCAACTACTCGTGTCAGTCTGGCTACGATTTCCGTGGCTCGGGGACTCGAGTTTGCCAGGGGAATGGGAAATGGAGTGGAGGCACACCAGTCTGTGGAAGAAACTGTGAGTGGGACGTCTTTTAATGCAGTTAGTTTCCTGGTTCATGAATACTCTACAGATTAAATATACAATTTCAGCCCCTTTAGAAGAATGAGCAAGGATTGAGCCTCAATTCACTTTCATAATTTTTCATTCCATTGTCTGTTCCTTTTTTCAAACAGCTGATTACTGTCCTGATCCTGGGGTTCCCGCGGGCTCTTCAATAACAGGCAACATGTTTAATATAGACGACAAAGTCACGTACCGCTGTGAAAATAAATTGACTCTGATTGGTTCCAAAGAACGAGTGTGTCAGGAGAACGGCCAGTGGTCAGGAACAGAGCCGGAATGTTACGGTAAACCTTTCATCTCACTCGTCTGGAGTGCACTGCAGTTCATATTCAGCTTGGCTAATGTTGTTGTTGTTGGGTTAATACAGCTGATTTCACATACGACAGCCCAGAGGAAGCATCGGAAGGTTTCAGCAGTTCTCTAAAGTCAAATCTAGCGGTTTCTCAACAATATGAAGGAACAGGTAGTCTTGTGCAACTCACACTGCCTTTTTCCTGTGTGAAACAGACTCTTGTTTTCTGGTTACCTCTACTTTCTTTGTATAAAACCTGTTCCCTGTGTCTTCAGATCAGTTTGGGAAAAAAATACGAGTGGGTAGTGGAGGGAAGATTGATATCTACATTGCTCTGGATGTATCTGACAGCATAGACGAAGAGGACTTCGTAAAGGCAAAAGGTGTCATCAAAACACTCATAGAAAAGGTATGAGATAAATAGTATGTTAATAACACAGTCGCACCCTTTGGCTATCTATTCTTTGTCACACTATTAGTTTCCCATTATAATCTCTTCACTTATTCCTAATGAAACTTAGTGAACCTGATGAAAATTTGACCTTATGATCATTACCAACAGATCAGTTATTACGAAGTCTCCCCAAACTATGAGATCCTGATTTTTGCCACAGATGTTGCACGGATAGTCTCCATGAGGGACTTCAAGAGCGGGCAAAAAAATAATCTGTTAGAAATTCTTAAAAAACTGAAGGATTATGAATATAACAGTAAGTGTTTTGTTTAGATCTGATTTAAAAGTCTTTCTTACAGCAAAAGTGTAAATGTGTTTGTCTGTTGTGGTCAGTCTCAGAGTGAAATATTTGAGAACTTTTGAGACATATTTTAAAATCCCGATGGTTTTGTGACCGACAGGTAAAGGTGATCGAACGGGAACTAATATCGCCCAGGCTTATAAGAGCATTTTAGAAAGTATGCAAATAGAGCAGATGAGGAATAAAGAGGAATTCAAGAAGACCCAACAAATCGTCATCATGTTCACTGATGGTAATGATGATGTTTATTTCAATATTGATTGGGAATCATAAAAAAACAATAATAGCAAGATTTATACTGGGTGGTTAGCACTGAATCTGTTCAAGTGCCGTTAGTCCTTGATGTTAAAAAACAATAAAACCATCACTTTTATTATTCACTCTTTAGGTCAGGCCAACATGGGTGGTAATCCGAGACAATGGGTGGACCAGATCAAAGATCTTGTTAAAAGAAATACTCCTTTAGAGGAGGAGGAACAACTTGGTGAGAAAGAAGATGAATTATTTTCAAATACAGCTCAATGCTCTCTCTCTCTCTCTTTTAATTATTGGTGATTCCTTTTTTGTACAGACCTGTATGTGTTTGGAATGGGAGATGATGTGAATGCTGAGGACATTAATGATTTGAAGACTGACAGGGGAAATGAGAAGTTTTTCTTCAAGCTTAAGAACTTGGATGATTTGCAGGAGACATTTGACAGCATGATTGGTATTTCCTTACGTCTGTTTTCCATTTAGAAGCATGCATTTAGTGTTGGCTGGGTAAAAATATCATTTTAAGATAATTATTGTCCTCCACGTCCATTGCAAAGCAAAGTCAGTATACGAAATCTATACATTTCTCCTGTTTTCCGTGCCTGAGCAGATGAGGGCACCAGTGTAGCATTATGTGGACTTCACAGAGATTACGACGATGGCACTGATTCCCACAAACGTCAGCAATACCCCTGGTTGGCAAAGATTAGTGTGACTGTGGGTATTTTCATATCTTAGTCTTATTTCTGGTTAAAAATTGGACAAATAAATGGCTTAGCATCACCATGTTAGTTCTTTGAAAATTTTTTTGTTAAACTTTTCAATGAAATCTTTTGCAGCGCAACAATGGAAAAATTTCAAATTGCATGGGGTCATTAGTCACCTCAAGCTTTATCTTGACCGCGGCTCACTGCTTCCGGTTTGGTGACACACCTGATAGAATAACTGTTGATTTGGGTTCAGATACTAAAGGTAATGTTGAGAATTATTATTATTATGATTATTATTTTTACACCTAATGGTGTAAATCTCATCAGTGGTGTTTCCTTTTCTCTTCTTAGGAATAAAAGTGAAAGATTACATACCTCATCCTCTCTATAACATTGATGCAAAACAGAATTTGGGAATACCTGAATATTATGAATTTGACGTG
This sequence comes from Carassius gibelio, assembly GCF_023724105.1. Lineage (NCBI taxonomy): Eukaryota > Metazoa > Chordata > Actinopteri > Cypriniformes > Cyprinidae > Carassius > Carassius gibelio. Next base: position 14,498,396 of record NC_068416.1, on the reverse strand, counting down.
GCTCTTATTCAGTTGGAGAACCCTGTAATTATGGATATTGGTCTTCGGTGAGGAATGTAGCTTGTCTACTAAAAAGTCTTAAAATTGTGCCATGAATTAATGCGTATGATGTATGTCTCTACAGGCCAATCTGCATCCCCTGCACCAAGGAAACAAGTGGAGCTCTGAGACTTTCAGATAGAGAAGGAACATGCAAAAAACAACGTGAGTTACAAACAGATGTGTCTGTCAGAAATATTGCATGTGTATTAGTTACATGTATAAATATAGGGTGGAACGGGGTAAGATGACCGTCCCATCATAATTATTTCCTTTGACCATAGACAGCACAAAATCAATTTTTTTAATTATTAGCTGTGCTCTTCTTAATATTGTCATTTCAAGTGAATATCAACATTTGTGAGATTTTGTCACGGAGGTTAAAACATCAAGGTCTGATATTATATAACTTTTGGGGGTTGAATTGTTAATGAATGTTTTGTGGACACATGTACAAAAATATAGCTTGAGTGGCATGGCAAAATATTACATAAAAAAACTTGCATTGCTAAAATACAACATATTTTATTTACAGAGGAAGAGCTAATGAGTGCAGAAACTGTGAAAGCTTCTTTCATGTCGGTCATCGGACAAAGCATTAAGAAGAAACTAATCACAATCAAGCAGGGAAAATGGGTAATGATATATTGTATGGTGGACACTGTCTGGCATTCTTTTTATTTGTGGTTTCATTAGTGTGATTTCATAACAGGGCTTGATATTTTAATAATGGCACTCAAAATAGTAACAAATTTGTTAGTGAAAAGCTTAATTAAATGCATGCTTGCTCAACAGTTCTGAAGTTCTTTTGTCCCTTTTCTTCAGCGGGATGCTTGTGTTGAAGATGCCAAAAAAGCTGAAGGAATTACTGCGAAAAATGCTAAAGATATTGTTACGGATAATTTTCTGTGCAGCGGTGGTACTGAACCTACTGTAGATGATATTGCCTGCAAAGGTGAGTTGGGATTTTTGCAAGGGGACATAACATTTGGCAGTAATCTACTATTAGAATCGTCATAAAATGTCATATCCTTAGTATCCCTATTCTTAATAAATTGAATTTGCTAAAGGATCTGAACTCAGAATGTTGTGCATGTCATCAACAGGTGACTCTGGTGGGGCCACTTTTGTGGTTCCTGGCGATCGAATGGTCCAGGTGTGTTTTTGAATCACTTCTCATGTTTGCTGATTCCTTTTAACAGTACACTGAGCCATTTCAAATAAGATGCATAATTTTTCAGAAGACTAAATTGTTGTTATTCATGTCTAATTTGAGATATTTTTGTTTTAATAATATCGGACTACTCTTGAACAGGTGGGTGTCGTCAGCTGGGGAGTGAAGAACGTGTGCAAAGACAACCGGAACCCTAGATCTGATTCAAACACAAGAGATTACCATACAAGTCTTTTCAGTCCAGAAGTACGCACATTCCTTAAACGCTACCTTGGAGATGAGAAATTGGGAACCCCTCTTACGTTCCTGTGAACATCATGTTTAACAGTATTCTGTTTCTCTGTTCTGTTTATGGCTTTGGAATTTGCAAGAAATGTGACACAGTAAAAATATTGGGAAATAATAAAAAAGGAATTTCATATTAATGCAGTGTATATGTTTTTTAATATTTTTCAGAATTAACTTTTTGTCCAGTGCAAGTAATCAAATGTGGTTAATCAACATGTTCGATACAATCATAAACAGCACTTTTCATGAGTGGGGTTCAAAATAAAGTTTTTGGTTTACGATACATATATACAAAAAATATAATTGTTTCTATGTTTGTAAAATAAGTCTCTTTAGCATTTATTTGATTAAAAAATACAGTAATATTGTGAAATATTACAAATATTACAATACATTTTTTATTTAATTTTTATTTTTATTCTTTTACTTGATTGTCCATGAAATGCCTTTTAAAGATGCCTAATCGGTGACCAGTTTTGGAGGGTGACCACATTCCAAAAAAAAAAACTGTTACTTTAAAAAATAACAGGTTGACAGGAACAAGTTTAACGATTTCAAACAAATGTACTAATTTCTAGCTAATAGTCAGGTTGACAAAAGCACATGCTGTACACTTTGAAAGGGTGTTACTTGTAGATATTTATTATATTAAGTGTTTTTTTTTTTTTTTGATGAGGGTATAAGAGGGCTGACATAAAATCAGGGGAGACCAATAAAATGATTTATATTTTATAGAAAAATATATACACATGTAACCAAAAACACTGCTTAACAACGAGACTGTATTTTGAACAATATGCAATGTGATTTTTTATTTTTATTTTTCCTTAGTTGCAAATTAAAAGTCCTGCTGAAACAGGACAGGCCAAAAACCTTACCCTTGCTATCAGCATAAATGCTATTTAAATTACTTAAAATAATATTTATATAATATTTATTTATTTATTTTAAATCGCAAATGAATTTTGGTTTGATTGATTATTTTATTAGGGACACATTGGGTTTTGTCATCACAACATGATTACTTTAGTCTTGAGTGTCACATACTCCTTCAGAATTAATTTAATGTTAATTTGGTGGTTAATTCTTCTATTATATTATTGGTGTTCAGTTATTAATAATAGTTCTTACTATTTTCAGAGTTGAAAACTGTTTTTCGCTGCTTAACGTGGAAAACAAGTTTTTGGCGAATAGAAGGTTCAGGGAACACGGCATTTATCTGATATATAAACACTATCAATTCTGAATAAAATATAATTTTACATTAAACTTTTGAAGCAGAACAACTGTTTTCAATTTTCATAATAAAAACTGTGTCTCCAGCTCCATACCAGCATATTAGAATGATTCCAAAATAAAAAATATATATATATATATTTAAATACGCTTTATTGTTGTGATGATCTCTAAAAACATTTCTTTTAGTGTAAAAACCTGAAAACACGGATCCCTTACACTCGGAACTATTTGTTAAGATGAACAGTTCCTGGCGGAAGAGTTTCGACGTAGTGCACTAACCTCTCCCGCTGGCGTGGTTACCATAGGAACGAGGAAAGCCGATCTGAGGATTACGGCAGACGGTCCAAGCAGTTTGATTAGCACAGCCTAAAATCAGTAATAACAAGCATTTAATATCAGATATCAAATAACAAAACCGTCATGTCATCTGTTTCCCAGGAGCTGAAAGACACGTGAGTAGTTAAATGCTGATTTCTGAGGCGTTCTCTCGAAAATATCGCTCTAAATAACGATTGACGTTAGCATACAGTGTATAATTTCCTTAAAATGTAATAATTAATAAGTCAGTCATTTTACACTAGCAGTAGAGCTTATTTTCTTATTCTTATTTGCCAAATATGGCGGCTGCACAGCAATACAACAGAGCTGAAGTGTTTTCAAAACCAGTGCAGAGAAATGAATTGATATTTTGAATATGGACTGTTTGTAGTAAGTTCTTCCTGTGCTCTTGTAGTTCAGTGGCGAGCTCCAAATGGCTTGATGCTCACTATGACCCAGTCGCCAATCTATACACCTTCTCCTCCTGCATTGGTGAGTCACTGGTTCATGAACTTGCGCGTTCACTTCCATGGCCAAACTCATACTCCAAGGATCTCATACTTCCTCTTATTTTCTACAGCTCTTTCAGATTTGCATGGAGATGGTGAGAATAAGGTGAGATGGTTTAAAGGATTTTGAGAAGTCTGACAGTAATCAGTGTTGAGAAGAACTACTGTAAGGTTAACCCTGTCTGGTTTCAATGTTTCAAAATTATAATAATTCTTAAAAGTAATCAAATGTAATCTGTTACTTTACTTTAATAAAGTAATTTGAAATAGTAACACTATTATTACATTTTAAATAGGGTAACTTGTGATCTGTAAGCTATTACATTTTCAAAGAAACCTTTCCAGCACAAATTGTGATGTGTTGACTAACATAATAAAGCACATACGTTTGTTATTTAATATTTAGAAAATATTTAAACTATTGCGGTCAAATGATTAATTTTTTATTTTGTTAAATGTTTTTTTTTTTGTTACTTAATATATGCGTGTGTATTCTGTATATTTATTATGTATACAAAAAAAAAATATGTTATGTTTAAAATATATATAATATCAATTATATTAACAAATACATACATGGACATTTTTTTTAAATATATATGCATATATATATATATATATATATATATATATATATTTATATATATATATACAGTACACACACATGTAAACAAAATTTTGGATGAGATTAATCATTTGAGAGCAGTAAATTAAACGCATAAGCATATTTTAAAATGTTATGTGCAGATACTGTTAAGAAGTATACATTAAATCTGAAATGATACATTAAATACAAATTATTTAAGGTTTTAATATTGTTAATTTATTTTAGTTGTATTAAATCGCTGCTTCATTATTAGTACAAATGTGTTTATATCCATGACATACAGGTTTCAGTAGAAATGACAGAAAAGTATATTGTAGTTACCATAAATGTTTGCCAGTACATTCAAAAGTTTGACCATATTTCATAGACAATATAAGAAATATATTTTAAATGTCAATTTTTTTTAACATGTTTATTTAATTGTAAATAAAATAACATGCAGTTAAGTTCCTGAAAACATTAAATTCAGTAATTTTATCCTTTTAAAATGTTACTTTTCAAATATTTTCAGTAATCTAAAGTCTAATTATTATTATTTTTGAAGAAGGAGTGATCTTTTTATGCAATGTCATTAATCTTTTATTAAAATTAGACCGCCAGTAAAGAGTCATTGTAAGCATCATGTCTGTCTGTGTTCCAGCTGGTGGTGGGTGATCTTGGCACAGGAGTGTGTAACATGAAGCTAAAGGTGTACCGTGGCACTGGTCTTTTGAGTGAGAGCACCCTGCTGGACCTGCCCACTGGCATGGTCTCCTTTCTCATGGACCTGCACGAGCCACGAACGCCGGCCATCGCTGTGGCCTCCGGTCCCTTCATCTACGTCTACAAGAACCTGAGGCCCTACTTCAAGTTCACGCTGCCTAGTCTGGAGGTGAACCCTCTGGAGCAGGATGTCTGGAGTCAGGCCAAGGAGGTAAGCTGTTCTTCATCCTACATCCTATATCTGCATTCAGCTTTTTGCAATATGTCATATGTGAGGTTTTTCACTGTGGTTTCATTTTACTGATTGTTTTTTGACGCTTAGGACATGATTGATCCAATGACGCTCAAGGAGATGTTAGAAGGTTTAAGGTGAGTTACTGTACTGTACATACTGCATTGCACTGCATTGCTTATAAAGTACAGCATGATGCAATACATGTGGATTTTACAGTTACAACACTTTATTGATTCCTCTTGAACAGGGATAAAGCAGAAATTCCACTCTCTGTCAGATCACTACGGTAAAACCTCTTCCTATAAAAAAAAGTGGAAATAAAATATCATCATCATTTTTTTACCTAATGATTCATTGCATTTCTTGTGTAAATTATTCAGGTTCCTCATGCTTGAGCCACAGGAAATGGAGAATTTCGTTCTTCTTCATAAAGAACAGCCCATACGTAGACAGGTGCCAATATCTACATAGACACAATACCCTCACACTGACAAACAAAAAGAGATGCACTAACAGGGCTTTTGTCTCTTGGTTTGTCTCAGACGGTCATTACCTGTATAGGGACGCTGAAGAAGAACATGGCAGATGAGGATGCCGTCAGCTGCCTGGTGATTGGCACAGAGAACGGTGATGTTTACATATTAGACCCAGAGGCCTTTACCATCCTCTACAAGGTCAGCACCTGCTTCATATGTCCTTGTTACACACTATATTCTTTTATTAGCATTTGGATTTATTCCTCTGAAGTCTCATCAGAATATAAGTGACTTACTTCTCATTTAGTACTAAAGTAAGCAGATTTCCCCAAAGGAATGAACTGTGTGTTTTTTAGATGTCACTTCCCAGTACACCTACCCTGATGGACGTGACGGGACAGTTTGATGTGGAGTTCCGGATCACTGTGGCATGTCGCAACGGCAACATCTATATACTACGCAGGTAACGGAGTGAATAGAAACTTATTTCAATATTTTTAAATAGGCGAAACAAGGCTTTTCAAAACTCGAGAATGCATATATGTGCGCATATAATCAGCAAAATGTTAACATAATGTGCATCAAGAAAGGTCTGTATGAGCGCACTTTGAGCATGCAAAATTTCGTCAGATATCGCAACAGTTGTGGCATGCTGCCATGATCTGTAGCATGTAAAAATATTCAATATGCTGTACTATATGTCTGTGTCTTTCACATTTGAACAAATTGAAATTTGGAATGCAGTCTTTATATGAATTTGCATACATATAAATGGAAGTCAGTGGAATGAAAAATGACCCTTAGTTTTTGATACAGGCCAATTTTCTTTTTGTGCTAAAGGGATTCCCCGAAGCCTAAGTACTGCATTGAGCTGTCCTCTCACCCAGTGGGACTGGTGAGGATTGGAAAGAATGTAGTTGTAGGATGTTCTCATGAGGCGCTGCACGGTTACACTCAAAAGGTATGATAATTGAACCCATATCTGTCACACTAGCAGTAATGCCTCCAGAAGTGATCATGCTAATTCTCATGTGGAATCTCTTGTAGGGGAAAAAGCTGTGGACCGCTTATTTGCCAGCCCCCGTGACCACCATGGCGCTGATGGACCTTCCCACACGAGGTTTCCAGGCTGTGCTGGTGGGTCTGGCCAACTGTGAAGTACACATGTACCGAGACAAAAATCTCGTCAGCACCATCAAGACACCAGTAAGATCAACCGTGAATTCAAAACCCAGCGAAATTCAGAATCATATCGGAGTTGCAGTTCCCACCACTCTGATTTTACTGCTAGGATGTTCTCCTAATCATCATCAGAGACTTATGTTCATGTCTTACAGGACGTAGTGACAAGCATTTGTTTCGGACGTTACGGACGGGAAGACGGCACACTCATAATGACCACCAAAGGTAGAAAAAGCATGTTGTGTGGTAAATTAAGCAGTTCAGGAAAGCATTTCAGATGTCTTAAAGTGTATGTGATCCAGGAGGAGGTTTGATCGTGAAGATCCTCAAGAGGACGGCTGTGTTTGAAGACAGGGACTCGGCCCCTGGACCTCCAATAGCCCAGAGCATTCGTCTCAATGTGCCCAAGAAGACCAAGCTGTACGTGGACCAGACCTTGAGAGAGCGCGAAAATGCTGTGGGTCAGTGATGCACCAAGATAAATTGTGTCCACAAAACACCTAAGTTGACGGTTTTCATTTAGCCAAAAACCGAAACCCGTAAAATACAGTATTGGTAATTAAATTTGGAAAACTGGGTAACTGAAGTTAGTATGGTGTTCAGGGTGTCGTGTTTTAGGTGAGGAACTAAACCATAGAAAATGTCTTATTAAAGCTGCTTCTCGATATTTCAGCCAAACAAATTTTACATGTTGCAAATCATATACACTACCAGTCAAAAGTTAAGATAAAAAAAATAAAATAATAATTAACAGAAGCCTCTTATGCTCACCAAAAGCTGCACAAAATGCTCTAAAAACAGAAATATTGTAAAATATTAATACAATTTAAAATCAAATTTTTAATATATTTGAAATGTAATTTTTAAATAAATGCCGCCAAAACCTGTAAGTCAGGAGATGTTTTTTCTATGCAGCCATGCACCGAGCTTTTCAGATGGACCTGAGCAGGCTGCGTCTCGCTGCAGCGCGGGCCTATGTCAAAGCCCTGGAGTCCAGCCTCACGCCCATGTCAGCGAGTCTGACCGAGCCGCTCAAGATGAATGCGGTGGTGAGTTGAGCAATGCTGAATGTGCTAACAAAATGACACCGGAAAGCTGATACTAATCTCAGCTTCTGCTTCCTGTTTCTGTAAAGGTTCAAGGGTTGGGCCCATCCTTCAAGCTCACGCTGAACATCCAGAACACTGCAGCGTGCCGTCCGGTCATGAACCTGGCCATCAGTTTTCTGTACGATGAAAATCTGTATAGCATGAAGACGGCGTTTTTCAAGGTCACCTCAGCTGAGCAGTTTTATGAGCATTATTCCTTCTCTATCCACCTTTTTCCTCAATGCCGAAGTAAGCCTATGGGTGAGACTTCCGTTTCGTTAGCCGCTATAGGTAAATGACGAGGAGAATAACAACGTTTGCAGTACAAACCAGTGTGTTCTTAATTAAGGTAACAGATTAAAATAATATGATAGGACACATCAATTGTTAATATCAAGCAGCAAAACAAACTGTTTTGTACAGCTAGAAATAGCTGGATGGAAATGAGAACGGAAGCTTTACCCATAGAATTTACTCATTTTTACGTCAGGAAAAAGGTGGATATAAGCAGATTTTTTAAATGTGTAGTTATTGAAGCTGAGAAAATACTTACTGGTAACAGTGAATTGTTTTGTGTCTTTAGATCCCCTTACTGGTTCCAGGGCTGAATTACCCCATTGACACTTTTGTGGAGTGCTTGAGTGACAAAGGCATCTCTGACATCATCAAAGTGAGACTTTCACCCATTCAGAATAAAAGAATAGCTAGTGTACAATAAAAAATATGCAAATAGAAAACCAGGATGAATTAAACATGAAAAAAATGATAATATTAATAATTAAAAACACACACACACACACACACACACATATATATATATATATATATATATATATATGAATTATATTAATTCCTTAATTGTAAGTTGCTTTGAATCAAATTATATGACTTAATTCAATGTAAATATGCACACAGACCACAATATACCAAAACTGTCCCGAAATGTTTAGACAAAATAGAATTTTTATTTTCAGAATGATAACTAGACACTGCTCCCATGCATATTATGAAGTCCAAAATGACAGTAAAGACTGTAATGTTTTGTGCTGTTCTTTTAAACTTTTATTGAAGTAATCCTGGAAAAAAAAAGATCAGTTTCCACAAAAAAAGTGTAAAAAAAAAAAAAACGTATTTATTTTTACATAGATGTTAAGAAATTGTCTTTAGCAGCAAATCAGCATTTTTTTTATTATTTCTAAAGGATTATGTGACACTGAGGACTAAAAATCAGACTTTGCCATATCAGAAATTAATTACATAAAAAATTGTGTGTGTTTATATATATATATATATATATATATATATATATATATATATATATATATATATACATTACTGCATTTTTGATCAAATTAATGTAGCTTTGGTTTAGAAAGAGATTTCTTTCAAAAACATAAAAAAAAAAACTTTAAAAATATATTATACACTATGGAAAATTTATAAATATGTAAGGGAAATATTTAATCTTAGATCATACACCAGTGTTAATCTAAAATGCTGTGGTATAAATAATCTATTCACATCAACATGTACTCAGTCTTTTGCTTGAAACTGAATTTCCTGTGGTCATTCACCCACCCAGGTGGGTTCTGGCACCAGTCACAAAATAGGACCCCGACACCCCTGTACAGTCCCATGATGCATAACATAAATGTTGATAGCTGTACAACAAGCTTTCTGCATGAAATCAAGCGGCTATTTGATGTTACGTATCTGATTTCAGGTGTTTGTGCTGAGGGAAGGAAAGAGTGCTCCTCTCCTCACCGCCCACATCAACATGCCTGTGAGTGAAGGACTTGCACTGAACTGAGAGCCAATCAGCAGAGCCGCTCTTGCTGTGTTCCTAGCAGCAGTTAGGCTTCTCCCCAGAGCTGCCTGGAACAGACAGCTTTTCATCACAGGAGTTAAGAGAAGCTTGCGCTGGCCATAGGGCCGGTGCTTCCTGTAGCTTAGACCATGACTGAGGGAGGCGTGTCCTCACAGGCAACACCTCTGTACCTTTTAATGGCTAGTGACTGGAGCGTTTGATTGACAGCTGAAGGCCTAGCACTCCATAGGTCATAGAGTTTGGATGTAAGAGACGTTTCTGATGTTTACTTGTGGTAGTTATATGTAAAAGCATATTTATTCTTGATGTAATGATCACACACTTTATAATGCAATTGTGAGGCTTTATTTTCATACATATTGAGAATAATTGCATAAACAGTTTGTCTAAGGCAGTGTGGTAAGAGGAATATTGTTCACTACTTTTAAAGCACACAAATGAAAGGAAACAAGGCACAAGGGTGAAAGGTCACAGGAGATGATCTCAGCATAGAGCTGTGAATGACTGACTCTTCGTTTAAGCCTCGATTCTGACCAATCCTTGGGCCTTAGCAACTTCTCCTTAATTATCAGATAAGCATTTGCTCTTCTCTTCTGTATGTCTATGGAAGTGTTAAAAATTATCCGGGTTTACAGGTAAAATAAGTGACATGGTGACCCAAAGAGAAAGGTCAGTTCACTCGCTCTCTCCATTTCACAGATTCACAGTACTTTTCTACACGACAGTGACATATGTTCAACTGTTCTTGCGCTCAGATATTTGTTTGCATGCATGTAAACTTTATATACACTACCATTCAAAAGTTTGGGGTCAAAAGGATAATCAAGGCTGCTAGAAGTATTAACATATAAAATACAAATCTTTCTGATCCCAGACTCTTGTATTGTAGTGTAAACACTGCTTTTTCTGAGTTTATTCGGTTGGCTGTTGCTTTCCTTTCCTCTCATGCTGTATGAAAACTGAATCGTGTCATATAGCTGATAGTATGAGTTCCTTATTGTCAGTCAGGGACCCACTTTGTGAATACTAATGAGGATACAGGAGGCAGAGGAAGGAAGGACAGAGGAAGAGGAACATCCATCTAAGCAAACATAGTGAGGGTGATCCACTATAAGAAGACAGGAAGAAAACAAAAGGGAGGGAAAATGTTGCAAACACATATTACTAGAGACAAGGAAGCATTTGCTGCTGAAATGTCTAATTACTAATGAGCAGTTAAGACTAACCTGGGTGAAGTTGAAGGATACCAATCCATTTTCATCAGCGCCCATTGATTTAAAAGTTTCTGTTGAAATAAAAAGTGAGCTCTAACAAATCTTGTCCTATCTTACAAATGATCTGTCTTAATGCTACACTGAAGTTCTGGCTGGTTTTGGTAATTACACTGTAAAAATGACCATAAAAAGATGGTGTTTTCTACATGGCTCACTTACTGAACATAGTCTCCAGGCGGATCAGACAGGACACAAAGCTGTCAAAGTCCACATTGAGGTCTGGCTTCGCGTAGCGCAGGATTATCAGCTGGAACAAGTTGTTGGTCAACTTGAAGCCTTACAGAAAGTATAAATTCAGAAAGTCTGCATAAACATAATACACCTCAGTAATTATTGAAATTGTGCTATTTAAGGAGCAGATACCTGCTGATTCTAGCGCGAGACGCATTTCATAAGAGCTCATTGTGCCCGACTTGTCCAAGTCAAACTGCCTAAACACTGCCTAGCCAGTTATTGAAGAAAAAGAAAAAACACATCAACATTTGTACTAACATTCAGAAGTTTGGAGTCAGCAAGACTTCTTTTATATTTTGGAAAAAAGTTTCTTATGCTCATCATGGCTGCATTTACAGTAAAAACAGCAATGCTGTGAAATATGATTACAATTTTAATACATGTTTTCTATTTTAATATATTTACAGATTTATATTTTTTGCAAATTATTCCAGTAACGCAAAGCTGAATTTTCAGCATTACCGGCATTTCAACCTAAATTTGAGGTCATAAGTAAATGGAGTCAGATTATAATTTAACCTAAATTTAATAACTCTGAAACGTGCTGAAAAGACCGAACATGCATGAAACCTTCATCCACCACTGGATACCTACGTCAGGCTAATTTGTGGACCTTACATAACAGCATTTATTAAAATATAAATGTTTTGTAACACAAATATCTTTAACTGCCACTTTGAATGAATTGAATGCATCCTTGCAGAATAAAAGTATTAATTATCGACTCCAAACGCTAACATTTATATATATACACCATAAAGCAAGCATAAAATGTTACCACTGACAAGATATCGTTTGACCTTCTCCCAGAGCACATGGAAGTCTGTCAGTCGCAGCTTTCCAGTGCCAGTTGTCTTCAAGGCAGGTCAAGGTTTGACTAAGCCTTTAAAGAATACTGTTTACAGCAAGATGTTTCTAAAAGGACCACAAACGCTAACAATCTTGAGTGTAGAGGCATCAAAGGATACATCCATAAGATTGATCATGGCTCGACATGCCTCTTTGTCAAATCCGTCTGTCTTTATATCTTTATCTGTAAGAAGAACAAACATAAGGGCATTTTGAGCATCAGTGGTTGCCTTTCAGGGAATAGTTCTTGTTAAATATGATTATGTTTGCAGCATATGCGGAATGTTCTCATTTACCACAGAACATAATTGTGAAACCAATGAAATTTCCTTTACTTGTTTGTAAACATACTCACGTTTGCCAACAACCCGGTTCAGAATCATCTGGAGTTTCGACACATTGATTTCCATTTCCTGTTGATCACAGTGAATGAGTCAATCAAGCTTTTGGGCACTACAGCAACTCATGAAATCCTCCCACTTCCTGCTGTCTTACCGGCCCTGCCAGCTTTGCGAAAAGCGCCTTGAAGCCCTCGTCAATGTCACTCTCCTGGAGCACAGACTGCCATAGAAACAACACATTATTCAGCAGCAAAACTTCCCAGGATACATCTGTGTGCAGTACTGTTAAAAACATTTCGCAGGAAAACTCACCTCCTCGGGTACATCTGCTGAAATTTCATCATCTAGCTCCCTATCGAGAAAAAGCAAATTCATATTATTTTCTCTCAGCTCTGGTTTAATGTGTTACTATTTTATTATAAAGCATATATATATATATATATATATATATATATATATATATATATATAAAGCATATATTAATGTTTTGCTACACATTCAGTATATGTAGTAGCAAAAATATGCAATGTATTTGAACAAGTGCTTCATTATATTTATTAACAGAGTATTAATATATACATAAACATATTCAAATATATATATATATATATATATATATATATATATATATATAAATCCATTTTAATAAATGAAGTTGTAATGCATTTTTCATATTTCTAACCATTTTGAATATTTATTATTTCATTTCAAACAACTTTTCAATTTATTTATATTGCTAGTCTTTTTTACTATTTATTGATGCTCTGTAAAAATATAATATTAACCAAATTCAATAAAAAAAAATGTTTTTCATATTTTTTACAATTTCAAATATCTATTAATGCTCTGTTATAATGTTTTTTTAACCAAATTCCATATATTTTTCAAATGTTTAGTAGTTTCCACACTATAAGGCGCACTTAAAAGCTTTCAATTTTCTCAAAAAACTAGGGTGCGCCTTATAATCCGGACCGCTTTATATATGGATCAAGGTTTTGTTGACATTCCCTTTAGCACAGCTCCATCTAGAGGACGCATAACGCAAACCCAGTCAAATGTTTGACTGCAGTATCTTCTATTCTATGCGCCTTGTAATCCGGTGCGCCCTATATATGAAAACAGTTCTAAAATAGGCCATTCATTGAAGGTGCGCATTATAATCCGGTGTGCCTTATAGTGCGGAAAATACGGTAACCAAATTTGATCAAATTTTCATTCATTCGATTTTTTATATTTATAAATGCTGCATAAAAACATCATCTTAACCCAATGCAATCAAAGTTTTCATTTATTTCAATTAACTATTATACATAGTTTATATAAATATTATATTAAACAACTTCAAAGTGCTATTTATTTATTTATTTAACAAGATTTTGAATCTATTTGAATTAAACAAACATTTCTTCTCAAACAGTCACTCACTGAGAGTCAGCAGCCTTTTCAGAGAAGACCCTCAGCACAAAGTCTCCTTCTTTCTGGGGCTCATAGGTGGAGGGGACGATGATATATTCCCCCGCTGGCAGGCAGAAACGCGAGCTCACCTCTCGAAGGTTGATGAAGAGCTCAGAACGAGCGCTGGACGTGTGGGTGAGGAAAAAATCACGCTTCAGATGCACACCCACCCGGCCCAGATACTGAGAGGAGAGGAAACCCAGATCACAACACACTGTGCTGTATGTGTCCTCAGCTAACTGATCTCTCAGAGCTAGAGCTATCTTAAACTAACAAACACGCTGCAGTTCAGAAACCAACCTGACTGATAACAAATGGTTTACCAATGTTAAACAATGCTGATGAGATTCATTTTTCTGGCACACATCTCATACCTCTTCAGGGACCTGTAAAATTCAGAAATAAAGTTTAGAAACATAACCAGTTCATCTGCATGGTTTGGTTTTCTATAATAACTGTTATTTCCAGTAACATAGGGAACACTAGAGAAGTTTGTCACAATTTATAACCTGTATAAAACCTCTTAATCCATATAGTTGGTGAGATAAAGAATTTGTGACAACTTTCCCCAGCCTCCTCTATAATACATTCAAATATTTCATAAAAAAAAAATTCATTCTGGGTATGTAAAAAGCATCTAGAAGCTGATTGGTCCTGACGAACAGATAGAAATGCAACCCTATTGAATTAGTTTTCTACCTCATAAACAGCAAATCCAATCGTTTCCATGTCTTTTCCCTCCTGACGTAACTTCCTGCGATTCTTCTGCATCAGGGCCACGAGAAAAGTGCAGTCTTCTTGACTCTCGGTATCTGGTTCCTTCAAGACTACTTTAAACTGGGGATTGATCCAAAATGTTGCTGTGTAGAGAGAAGCATATTTTAATGTGAGAGTCTCTCATGGTCAGATCCCAAGCACTGTCTTTAGTAAGGAATATACCTGGATAATTCCTGCAACCGCCAGCAGTGCTTCCTCTTCTCCATTCTCCAGGATACAGGGATGTGTTCCACTTCTTTACTTCGCTGCTCTGTAGCGCATCCGGCGTCAGGTTACAGATCTCTAGTCTGCTGAACTCTCGCATGAAGTCACCGAATGACATCCTGTGGGCGAATGATGCTCATATTTAAAGCCTGAAGGTATTTTGCTAAATGTTTCTATGCTTGCAATGGACAATGGATCCCACTGAGTTTCATTACATGGACAAAAACAGCTGAGACCTTCTTCAAAATAGCTTCTTTTGTGTTCCACCGAATAAAGTCATACAGGGTGAGTATATGATGACACAACTTTCATGCCATGGATGTCCTTGCTGAGCTTAAGTTGTATTTATTTTAGTGCTGGGCAGTGATTAATCATGATTTTTTAATCATGATTCATGATTAATCAAGTTTTTGTGTACATAATGTATGTATTTGTACTGTGTATATATTTTAATCACAATCAAATTCGCAATTGATAATTGCCCAGCACTTATTTATTAATTAAATTGCCCCTATTATGGATTTTTGAAAATAGCCTTTCATGAAGTGTGTAACACAGCTCTAATTGAATGAAAACATCCTGCAAAGTTTTCAATCTGAAAGTGCACCTTGTATAAAGTTATTGTCTCTCAAAAGAAAGAGTCGAATATGAATCATTGAGTCGTTTTTAAAACGAATCCCAAGCCGTTTCACGTTGAAGTCAACATTAAATATTAGCATATTGTCAGTCTTTTCACGTTTGTCTGAATAAAAATGCAAATTCATTCTTTGCCACTAGGTGCCGCTTTTGGAGCGGTAAAAATAACAGTTTCCCTGGTAACGCTGTACACAAAGCAGCACTGCGCTCACAAACGCTGCTTTATCAGATATTACAGGTATAATGAAATAAAATAAGTCGAACCAATCACTTCAGATTAGCATCACGCAAAGGAGTTGTTTGGAAAAAATTAATTGTTGAGCGAATCGTTTAGGAGTCTTTGAGCAAGTAACCTAAAAATAATGAAAAGTGTTTTTTGACCTTGAATTTATGCCAACCTGTTGTTGGGGACTCCCAAAAACCAAAATATCAACCTTTCCTAACTCATAATAGGGGTACATTAAGCATTTGTTTATTCCTGCTTAATTCGCCACCTACTTAACTAGTTAAAAAGTAATATGCGAATAAGGAACAAATGACAAAGATATATAAAGAATAATGCAATTAGCAGTACCAGAATTCTCCATCTTCTTGGCAGTTGTGTAGACGGGACCTTACAGACGGGTCAATTTCACGCCATTCCCTTGACCTGGATCGACAGACAATGACAGTATTCAACAAAGCTATTTGATATTGATTATTATTTTAATTCATCACTTATCGCTCTCACTCATCACTCCAGGGTCCCATCCACTCCACCTCTCCCCAAGGGTTTCTGATGCGCAACAGCTTTGTGAGCTTTCCTCTGTACTCCACCTGTCCACCAGATGACAGTTAACCAGCACACAACAGATGGGAAACAATCATGTGAGCTGTCTGTAACTGTCAATCAAACTGCAGCACTCACTCACCTCTTCCACTCCAGTAATAGAGTATGCGTGGCCTTTCACCAGTTTTTTAAAGGTGATCGCCTCCATGTCAAAGAAACTTGTAATCTAAAAGTGAATATAAAATAATCTTTAGTACTTCTGAATATATTATTAACAACCCAAATGTGAGAATATATATACATTTGGTTAGCATGGCCTCTGCTGGTAGATACTGAAATTCCACCATTTAAAACAAAAAGCTTTATATCATATTATATTATATTATATTATATTATATTATATTATATTATATTATATTATATTATATTATATTATATTATATTATATTATTCCATGGCCATACATCACATATTAAAAATCTAATATATATAAACAAATAAAATCTAATTCCTGAATACTTATAAACACACACACAATTTTAATTAACATTTTAATTTAGATTTCTACATATGCATTAAAATAGTTGGAAGTATTAATATTTTAAAATTTGTGTACACATTCCATTAAAAGTACTACATAATTTTTTTTTATAATAAATTAAAAGACAATATTTCTAACCATTTTAAATATTGAATAATTCTCCAATTCAACCAATTTGAAAATAAATTAATACTCCATATATTAATACATATATTTATATTGTAGAAAAAACATTTATGTTACTACATTTATATACATAAATTATATTATATTATATTATATTATATTATATTATATTATATTATATTATATTATATTATATTATATTATAGTAGGGGTTTAAACAATTTGAGATGGACTAAGATTTTTCCCTGACTTTCTCAGCTTTCTCCAGATATAAGAACTTTTAGACTTGAAAGATTACATTGTCCCTGAGCACTAACATCTATGGAGCAGCCCATCAGGGAGCCTCTCTCCACAGCTCTTCTGATGATGCTGAAGAGGTTGGGTGGAGCTTTTTTCAGCTCATACATCTCTGTCACTCCACCGGTGAAGTCCTCAAACCCCTCAGACGTGCAGCCTCCAGATAGAGCCTCATAGCAGCCGTTCAACCTGCCGCATTCATAACAGCAAACTCATTACACGAGCTTCAGACTCATCCGGGTCTGAAGACTGAAAGTCCTCTTACTTTGCATATGCCTTCTCCACCAGGGCGCTCCAGAACTCCGCTCCCTCAGCTGAGTGGACGAAAAGCAGCTTCCCATCTCTGACAGGCAGCCGGTCGTCAATCACCACATCCACCCAGTCCCCGAACTGCCAAAACTAGAAAGTCCAATAGGAAACATATTTTCTGCACTCACATCACGTCATGATTATTATAATTAAAAAGACGACAACTCTGAAGATTTGACATACTCTTACTCTGAAATGTTTGTTTCTGTGGAAATATTAATAATGCCTTAATGCATGCATGTCTGATACTGATGACAGAGATTTTGCAGTTTTTCAACTTGTAATTATGAGTTTGACATGAAGCATTATCCAAAAGTGCACACAGTTGGGGGATGGTTGTATTATATTTTGGGCATTCACTGTGAATATTCATAAAATTATGTTGAATGTCCTATGTCTTTTGAAATTAGCAGTTTTATTCAGCTAGGACACATTAAGTCAATCAAAAGACATTTGTAACGTTACAAAAGGATTCTGTTTCAAAAACTCTTATTTTGAATTTTCCATTCATCAAAGAATCCTGAAAAAAATGTACTGGTTTCTACAAAAAATATTAAGCAGCACACAACAGACGAAATGTTTCTTGGGCACCAAATCAGCATATCACAATGATTTCTGAGGGATCGTGTGACTCTGAAGACAGAATAAAGCTTTGTCATCACAGGGATAAATTACATTTTAAAATATAAATAAGATTAAATTGGAATCATATTTCTTAATATTAATGTTTTACTGTATTTTTGATCAAGTAAATGAAAAAAACATAAAAAATCTTTAGACATTAGTGTATATAAAACATTGGGTTTTCTTAACAAAAAAGATAATAACATATATATTTGAGATATTTTAAGTATGCAGTAACAATTTGTGCATTTCTCTTCCTATGTAAACATTAGTTTGCTAGGTGCCGCTGGCTGTACTCCAAGTCTCTCTGCAGCACTAATGCTCTGAACATTACAAGCATTCACTGAGTGACTGAGCCTAAATGATTCCTGGCTGGAGAACAGAAGAGGAATTTGGCCATTTCATTTTCTGGGTGAGGCCTGTATATATAGTCATTGCAGCAGACAGGGAGGGCCGACGTTTAGGGTTTGCTGCTTAATGTAGATCTGCTGAGCTATGGAGAATCAAATGGAAGTGGAACAGATCGGTTTACACGCTGCATTGAAGCGAAGGACACGTCTGGGATTTTTCACAAAACCAGAGTTTGGGCAATGTGGCAAGAAAATTAACTAATATGTTTTAAATGCATTTACTTAAATACTTATAAAATACCTATTTTCTTGTGTGACTGAGGGAATAGATGACCTCTATCTACACAATGTCTTTCATTTATAAGTAACTGTCTATTTAATTAAAGGTGCAGTAATGTGGCTAATTTTAATTCTATTCTAATATTACACATTTCTATAAATACACAATACATAAATGCATTCATATACATTTACATATTAACCTTTAAAACTGATATGATCATTTTACTTAGAAAACAAATGTGCATGTATAGTCTTCAGTACCTGGAAGTGAAAGATTCCTGCATATTGCTGATGGAAGCTCTGGCCATGAGGCACTACTCGATGGAGCAAGGGTTCGTTGAGGGTAAGGCACGCGATGGCTGCCAGCAGCCAACAATCACCTACAATCAGTATATTAAACATTGTTGCATTATTAATATTAAACACAACAACTTGCACTACTGAACTAAATTGAATCAATACTGAACTGAATTGAGCTGAACAATGACAAGCATCTATAACACTGTTATTGAACTAAACTGAATCAACATTAAACATGATAAAGCACAATTGTCATGTCTTTGAGTCCTTTTTTGGTTTTCTTCTGTTTTAGTAAAAGCTCGTTTTACCTAGAGCTCCTTGGCAGATGTCTGTGCGTGTGGCCCCATCTACAATAAAGTGTGGGTCAGTGCAGAACTCCTGGGGCACACAGAGAAGGCCTATGGGTCAGACAGGGCATAGAAATGACTGGGACATCACTGCTTCATTGACTGATAAATAGATGTTAATCAACCAGCAGTATATATTTACTATGTTATATTATTTTGCAAGTAAGAAAGTGCAATAGAATTCTAAAAGAACAGTTTGGAATGGCATGAGTAAATGATGACAGAATTTTCATTATTCATCTGAAAATGCAAATGTAAATATGTGAGCAAAGACTTTGCAAATGCTAGTTTATTTTATATTTATACATGTTAGGTTTTGCTCTTACTAGGTTTGTAATACTGGCCCAAACTACACCCTCTCAGTTTATTGCAATGTTCTCACCGTGGGCCTCATCCAGCGAACACCTTTGGTTTTTGCAGAGCCAGGGCCCAACTCCTTGAATCCTAAGGAAGTCTGCTGGGCTGGGAATGTTTCATCCTCAAACATACATCTACTCTGAAGGCAACGGGCACGCAAGGTTTCAAAATCTTGGCCCAAGAACTTCAGGGCCATATTGTTCTGACCCAATCCCTCATTTCGATCCCATTCGCTCCTCAAACGAGCAGCGACCCCTGTGGCACAAATTGGCTCCATCCAGGACAGAATTTTCTGAGACACCACCAAAAATATGGATCACTTCTGCATCAACACACATTAGGTCAAAGTCATTTTCCATATTTTACAAAAAATATAATAATATCAACGGTCACATATTATTATTATTCATGTATTCATTTATTATTATCATTTCTACCCACAAAATTATCTATTTACAAGCAGATGTAATGTAATATCCTTTCTCTCATTATGTTTATATGGTTAGTGGTTAAATATAACACACATACAGGCATCTACTGTTGTTGCCAACCACTCAAGAAGTCAAAGCATTTGACAATATCAAGATACAAACTTTGCAATCTAGGCTTTTACTTAGTGTAAACGTATTATATATTACCTTAAAATAGCACTCTCCAAATCCAGATACGAGTATTCTTGCAGTGAGGTCCTGTTAAGTGAACTAACATATAATGTTAGGCTTTGTCCCAGCGTTTGAGGGACTGCAGTGAGCTTGTGTGTGTGTGTGTAATGCTCCCAAATGTTACTATTAACCATGAGACCAGCGGCTATAATCCTCTAGAGGGCGCAAGGAGGCTAAAAAAAGCAGAATCCTGCATTGATATTTCATACTAGAGACATTTTACATTAATGTTTATATTATAGTTTAGTCTACAAATTCCAAGTACTAATACATGGTATACTGAGATAAATCGCCTTGAGTAACCTCAGTAAAAAGTGTGTTTGTTTTTTTTCACATGCAGTACTGAATAACCAGACGACTGTGATTGGTCCATCTCCACAAGCGCAGAGAAAAGTAACAGATTACATGGGACAACGTCCTTACTCTGCAGCGGTCTAAGCGATTTTTTTAAATGTCCATTAAGTTGGAAAATACACTGTGAAGAATTTAAATACTTATATTATTTACATAACAACCATTAATTAAATTCCACCGTACCTGACCAGCCGGAGACAGCGACAGAGCCACGCCCAATTTCATTGCAGATGATTGCGGCAAATGTATAGAAATCATTACCTAGTAAATTTGAAGTAAAAAACTGGGGAGTCACGTGTATATATAATTATGTTGTTATTTTTTTTTTTTTATTAAAACAAAAAGTTAAAGGTGTATTATCATACAGGCTCATATAGGCAATATTTCTTAAAGGTCCCAACAGGATTGCGGCAGGCAAGGTAGATTTATGAATTCTACATTTTTATGTTTCTTAATAATTTAATGTCACACCTACCGAAAATATAAAAACAGTGGTTGACTATGAATTTTGCAATATAAAATGCCTTCCACTTTGGAATATGATAAAATAAATGGTTTATTTATGCCCAAAAGAGGGCAGCAAAGAGCTGCAATAATGTGACTGTCACCTGATTGTGGTATTAAATGACCCATATTTAAAACCTATAGGGACACACACACACACGCGCGCGCACACACACACACACACACACGCAGAGAGAGACAGAGAGAGAGAGAGAGAGAGAGAATTAGAAGCATCTTGGCATTTGATGGAGAGCTCGATTAGTCTTCAGATCTATATTAGATTTTGTGTGTAAAAGGCAATAACTTTCTACATGTGTCTGACTACTATGTATATGAAAGACCACATCAGAACAGACTAAAACAAACATTTAACTCAGTCCTGTTTGGTCCTTGATTTTGCTCATCGTGCATCCAAAATGAAGTTAGGCTATTTAAAGTGGGAAAGTGTAGGAAGTGTGTTGCACTAAAAGCACAGCCCATAAAATTTCCAGGACAGTCTTAAAAAAGTGAGCAGAAATAATAACCTCTAGGGAATTCATGTTTTCAGTTTCAGCTTTATCCAAAAGGATTAAAATTCAGAAAGTGTAAGGAACTCTGGGCCCTTTTTGATTAATCCTTGGCAGTCTGAATGTTTCAGGACTTGATGTCATGAAACTTCACTGCTCTCTCTGGCTTCAATCTGTCAGGGAGAGATAAACTACAAACTGTGCCAGCGTGGGTGGTTGCAGTGTTTTAGGAGCTGCCACTACCATAATAGATACAAGTGGGTTGCGTTAAAAAAATACATAGAAAGAGAGCAACAGAGGGAGATAAATATAAACACGTGACTTAATATGTCGTTTCAAACTGTTTTAGTTGTAAATCAGCAGACCAGCTTGACAACCAAAGGCGCTATTGGCCTTTGTTAATCCAAAATAAATAAATAAATATGATTCCACATATATATCTACATAATGCAGTTGACAACTGCAGCAGCTGCTACTCCACGAGTGCAATCCCATTATAATCAACAATACTGTCTACAATAGTGCATGTAAACCTAATCTGAGGCCCACTGGGGGATGCAAAATGTCAAAATTAAAATAATTAGTAAATATTTTACATTAAAAAATATATTAAATCTAACATAAATGAAACGTAATGTGCTCATAATTTTTTAGCTGCAGCAGCAACCTTAGCAAATCAAATGTTTTAATTCGTCGTTATAATACAATATTATATTAAATATGTTTAAATAATTAAATACGTATACTGACTTTATTATTAGGGGACCTAGTGCTCTACTCTACAACCACAAGCGACGCGTTCAGTCTCGCTGCATCGCGTCTCTTGTACGTGCGTCTTTAACGAGAGGCGTTGCTTTACTATATGTTTTTAAAATAGATATTTCCGCTTCCTGCTGTTGTTTTAAACGCTCAATTGTTCACAAGCTGATCACAAGAAGCTAGAGCTGGACTGATAGAAGCAGCAGCAGCAGCAACTGAGTGAAGTCTCGTGTGAATCCCCCGCCGAGCGGAGGCGGGAACGTTAAGAGGCTCGTGCCATGAGAGTGCCATCATCTGAACAGACTGCATGCGCGAGCATTGTCCAAACTGACCGATACCGCTCCGACAGCACATATCCCGAAACAAGCTAAGCATGTCGGAGCGAGGAGGACTTCAGCAGCGAGCGGGAGCTCCGTCTCCCCACTTGCAGCATGTCAGGACGGTCACGATTTCTTCGAGTCGCCCGGTTCAGATGAACCTGTTCGCGACATGGGAGATTGACAGCTCCTCTCCCAGCTGTGTGCCCAGGTATGCCCCTTCTTTATTTACTAGTAGATGTAGCGGTTGTTCCTCTGCGTTGTGTTTTATGGATGTTAAATAAAAGGATTGTCCACACAAAGCTGGTTTTTAACTGATGATGATTTACTTGTAGTGCCTGTGTAGTAAAACAAGCAAACAGACAGGCACTGTTATCTGCAACAGCTCTTAATTATGCCTCTCCTCTCTGATGGCATTGAAGCAAAGAGAAACATACACACACTTTACAACACACATAATATATATACTATAATATATATATAATAGTATGAGTAATAAAAATAAACTAAGTCATATAATACATTCACAAACATGTCCGTCTTATATACCAATAATTCAAAACAGCATTACAGTGTTTCTTGAATACTATTTGACATACCTGTGTAGTAAAACAAGCAAACAGACAGGCACTGTTATCTGCAACAGCTCTTAATTATGCCTGTTAACCACAAAATACATGTTAAGTACCCCAGGCAATTAACCACAGATCACACAATGAATGCAATATACAATATATATAAAATATATCTCCTAAGTGTACAAAATACAAAATATATTAAAGACTAAAACATATATTTAATATTGTTTACAAAATATAATTATACATATACATCTTTTTAATTAAACATCTCGATCTATTATTTATCAATTTCTATTCATTTATATATATATATATATATATATACAAATATTCCTTAATTGCGATGTTAGCCGCATAGCAGCTAACATATGCTTCACACACGCAACGCACACACTTTGCCGCCATCTCACGCAATGCACTATTCACCAGTTAAGAGCACTCAAATGAACTACATTTACCAAGTTAATAACACAAACTAATGGTCAAATATAACATTACCCAGAATACTTTCTCGTATTGGCCACACAGACATGACATGAACACTTATAACATTTAATGAACGGAGCTCATGAAAATCGTACCTCTCCTCTCTGATGGCATTGAAGCAAAGAGGACGAACTTCCGATTGCGCTGCGTTTTGAACGCCTTACCTACGTATGACATCCGCCGACGTACATACTATATTCAATAAAAGCACGCAACATTTTCAAGATAAAATGCCCCAAAACAATTAATAATAAAAACAAATTATATATATATATATATATATATATATATATATATATATATATATATATATATATATATATAAAATGAATTATAATCTGGTGTAACAACATATCCCTGCTACATCCACCCCCACTGTTTTACACCAGATTATGCATTACTTACAAAGTCTTGCTAAATTAGCGAAGGATGCCACATCTTCTGAAATCACATTAGATTTGTTCAGTTCTTAACTATCTCTTTCGAGATTAAGGAAACCCAGGGGTAGCTAATCCCCAAATAACCCATAGAAAACCATGCCTTGTACATAGTTCTACACGACACCCATAATGTCCCATTAATGTACTCATTACACTCGCAAAACATGTATTTAACAAAAACAAGCAAAAAAAAAAAAAAAAAAAAGAAAGTCTTTTAACTCTTTAACAAACCTATTTGTTGTTCTCAATTGAACAGTTCAAATTTCATGAATTTCATACACTCTCTGAGTTGACATTGACTGTATCAGTCTGTTAACTGGCTTAATCAATCTCCCAAATCTTGACCTAAAGCCATCTTGTAGACCAGAGATTCTTTCATTCCCCTGATCTTGCACACTGGGCAATGTCATAGGAATTTCTGCAACAGTTGAAGTACACTCATCAACTTCAGAAACACAGTCATCACTTAGAACTGCTGATACAGAAGAATCATCAGACACCAATGAACATACAGATAAAATAGAGTTGGGCAAGTTGTCTGAATTTGCGATACACACAGGTGCTCCAGACATCTCAGAGTCACATTTCACAACTGTGTCACCAATAGCTTCACTCTTATCAGCATTAGTGCACTCCACAGACTCTATTTGTGTCACATCTGTGGCAGCATCAAGATCTGCAACCCAGCGAGAGGTTCGATCGTCACTCCGAGTTTGATCAGCTTCATCACATGACACACAGACAGTGGAATTCTCGACATCATCAACACCATCACTACCATCATTCCAAGATGGCACCGGCAGGAAATTGACAGGCATCAACAGATTACGATGCACTGTTTTGGTACGACCTGTCCCAGGATTTCTTATCTGGTAAGTGTTCAATGCACCCCTTTTTCCCACAACAACATACACTACTTTTTCCCATCGGTCGGCTAACTTCTTTTTCCCCCGTTCACCCTTATTCGCAAGGAGTACCCTGTCACCCAACTCAAGAGAATGACCTTTACCCTTTCGATCATAATACTCTGCTTGTTTGGCTTGCTGTCTTTTAGCATGCTCCTGTGTGATTAACATTGCTTCTCGCAAGTCTTTCTCAAGAGACTGTACATACTTGTGAACATTAACGGTCTCATTATTCAACAGGACTTTTTCGAACAGGATGTCCACAGGTAATCTTGGTGTTCGGCCGAACATCAAGAAAAACGGTGGAAACCCAGTGGTCTCATGTCTCGTACAATTGTACGCGAATGTAAGAGTGTTCAGCATCTGTGGCCACTTAACTTTAGATCTCGGAGGCAGCGAACGGATCATATCACCCAGGGTACGGTTAAATCTCTCTGTTTGTCCATTACCCATTGGATGATATGGGGTCGTGTGCGATTTACCCACACCTGACAATCTCAACAACTCGACCATAAGGGAGCTCTCAAAGTTTGCACCCCTGTCGGAATGTATTCGCTGTGGAAACCCATAAATACAGAAAAATTTGTTCCACAGGACACGCGCAACAGCTTCTGCAGTCTGATTTGGGCAGACATAAGCACAAGCGAGCTTTGTGAAATGGTCAGTGACCACTAACACATCAACCGTTCTGTTGTTGGAATCCTCCGCTGACCAAAAGTCAATACAAACTATTTCAAGAGGGGCACTCGTGTGAATTGATACAAGTGGAGCCCTTGCCTCTGGTTCAGGCCTCTTACTCAAAATACACCTCTGACACTCATTGACGTATGTCTTTATGTCTTCCTCCATAGACTCCCAGAAGAACCGCTGTCTAGCCAACCAGAGCGTGCGATGCTGACCCTGATGACCAGCGTTATCATGCACTCCCTTCAGAATAGTACCTCGAAGAGCTGCTGGCACAACAAACTGGTAAGTATTCTTCTTAGAAACCGGATTCTTAGACACTCGGTATAAGACACCCAACCTTAAGACAAGTTTACCCCATTGGCGTAGTATTTTCACAGTTCTTTTAGACTCTAACACTTTTTCTCTGCGAGATGGACGTCTGCCCCTCTCCACAAAGAACTTCACTCTATCAATCGCAGGATCCTGACTCTGCTTTTCCAGCAATTCATCATGAGTTAAGCTGCGGAGCTCACTCTGCTCTTCGTCTACCAAACTCTCTAAATGCTGAACATATGA
This sequence comes from Carassius gibelio, assembly GCF_023724105.1. Classification (NCBI taxonomy): domain Eukaryota; kingdom Metazoa; phylum Chordata; class Actinopteri; order Cypriniformes; family Cyprinidae; genus Carassius; species Carassius gibelio. The sequence continues at coordinate 14,471,883 of NC_068416.1, read as the reverse complement.
CATGCTTCTAATGGCCGCACCATGCTCCCAGTCACGGTGAGAATGAAGAACAGCTGACAAATCTTGGTGAGACACTTTGCCAGTAAGGGAAGTGCAACCTACATACACATTTCCACCTACATTCACAGGCTCTGAGAGCCCATCCACTACTTCACCATCCTCTCGTTCACACGACAAATGGAACATGTCCTGCACCTGCTCGACAGCAACAGCCTCTGCCTCATGCAGCAAAACATCATAAGGCGTCCGTGTCAATCTGTGCAAAATTCTCGAAGTCGCAAACGGTTCCCTGCTTAATGCATCTGCCACTATATTTTTCGGACCGGGGATATACTGGATATCAAAATCGTAAGGCGCCAGCTTCGCTACCCACCGTTGTTCACACGCATCCAGCTTGGGCTTTGTGAGGATGTACTTGAGTGGGTTATTATCAGTCCACACAGTAAATCTGTGTCCCCGCAGCCAGTGACTGAACTTATCACAAATAGCCCACTTCATCGACAAAAACTCAAGTCTGTGTGCTGGGTACTTCGACTGCGCATGATTCAAAGACTTTGACGCAAAGGCAATAGGCCTTGCCACGGCATAACCCTCCTGAACCTGCGACAAAACGGCCCCGAGCCCACTAGAGGAGGCATCCACAGACAACAGAAACGGCTTTGAAAAATCTGGGTGCGCAAGCAAAACCTGACCCACTAAGGCAGACTTCAAACTCTCCAGAGCTGCTCTGCAGTCATCAGTCCAATCTGTTGGAGAAAGTGTACGATTTCTTTTCAGTCGTTTTACACCCCTCCCCACTCTAGGTCTTTTCTGCCCTGTCAACAGCTGAAACAAGGGTTTAGCCAGCATAGAACAATTTTCTATGAAATGCTGGTAGTACACCACCATACCTAAAAAGGATCTGATTTTACTCTCTGATGGCGTAACACAATCACTCTCCATCAAATCCTTCTCAGATACATTCACTATGGCATCAATTTTCGCTGGATCACTGGCCACCCCCTCTTCAGACACAATATGACCCAGAAATTTTACAGACTTCCGCAAGAACCTACATTTTGAAGGAGACAATTTCAAATTGTGGTCTTTTAGACGCCGAAATACCATCTCCAGCCTTTCCAAGCTCTCCTCTTCTGTCTTTCCGAAAACTAACAAATCATCTAAATAACAAAGAAGGCTCAAGAAATTCTGGTCACCAAACACAGTCAACATCATCCTCATAAATGTTGCTGGGCTGTTACAGAGTCCCTGGGGCAAACGATTGTATTCATGGAGCCCCATTGGCGAACAGAACGCTGTGAACTTCTTGTCATCTTCGTGCAATGGGATGTTATAGTACCCGGAAGTCAGATCCATAGTACTAAAGTACGCGTTCCCACCCAGCGCTGCAAGAACATCCGATTGGTGAGGAAGAGGATGAGCATCCTTCACCGTGCGTGCGTTCAACCATCGGAAATCGGTGCATATCCTTAAGTCACCGTTTTTCTTCCACACTAAAACCAATGGTGACGCATACTCACTGCTCGACTTCCTAATGATCTCCTTGTCCTCCATTTCATCTAAAGTCTCTTTCAACTTCAAGTAATGAGCAGGAGAAAGACGCCGGTATGGAAGACGAAAGGGCCTGTCGTCTGTAACTCTGATACGATGACAAAAACCTTTCGCTTCGCCACAGTCCAAACTGTGCCTGGAAAACACACACTCATATTTTTCAATGAGATCCACTAACTTGTTCTTCCAAAAAGGAGACACTTCACAATCCCCGACATTCAAGTCGCTCAGCCCCAGATCGTCCAACCTGCCGTTACCTGTCAAACTTGCTCCAGATGTAGAGCCACCCACAGTAAGGCTACCACATGACTTGTCAGAACGTACCGCACCTACATTTTGACTAAACACTCTGTCAGTGGTTTGATCGAGGTCCTCCAAAGCGACGCAAGGATACACATCGGCCACCTTCGCATTTTTCCTCAACACAATTTCTGCATTGGTCGGGTTGATCATCTTTACTGGAAGCCAGCCATCGCCCCACAAAGGTGAAACAACCCTCCCAATCAGCACATTCCGGTGCGCACAACGTGAAGTACTGGGCTCAATGACTACTGTGCTCCCTACTGACAGTACTGACCCTGGAGGCAAACGACCCCAAACAAGATGTTCGCTCCTTGGCTGGAGTGTCACAGCTGACCTCAGTCTCAGAGTACCCACCCTATCAGGAATCGAATCACCCCTCCATCTCTCGATACAAGAAAGCATGCGTAAAAATTGGCCATTTTCAGATTGCACAATCGAGTCAGGTCTCTTTACCACTTTCCAAAATTGGTCCGTATGCTTCATCTGACTTATTAGAGGTTTCAAGACATTTGTGCCAAGTATGATCGGGTCCTTTTGACCCCTTACAATCAGAACTGGGACAATGAAACTGACCCCGTACACTTCAAGCTTCAGATTGCACACACCATCTGGAGTAGTTTGTTTGCCACCACAACCCACCAAGACAATATCTGAAGAGCTCAGGATATCCCGGTCCAGCACCCCAGCGTCTCCAAGTTGAGGAAGAACTTCCGCACTCAGAGTGGTCGCCATGGAGCCACTGTCCAACATCCCCCGAAGCTCAACTTTGTCCTGTAGTAACACACTTGCATAAAATAAACTGTTACTTTGATCAACTTGCATGCTGTTCTGAAAAATGACCGTTTTTGTTTTGCCAACACTCTCACAGAAGAAAGAATAAACAGACTCAAAATCATTCTCAGAGGAACTACACAGCCCCACTTCGCCCTCTGCCCGAAGGGAGCTGTCTAGTTTCCCTGAGATGCAACTCTGTCATGCTGACCGGAGCCCACCCTGGACGTTACTCTATGACTGTCGCAGTTGTAGCTCGCATGTCCAGCCGCAAAACACTTGAAACACAAATTGTACATTTTACAATGAGCAGTCGTGCTGTGCTCACCGCTTTGACACACTCTGCACTCTCGAATCTTATTGCCCGTTCGTTTAGGCCAGGGGCCTCGTACAGACTGAGTGTTGCACACTAACGTTTTTTCAAGCAAAGACAGGACTTTGTCCAATGCATTCTCGTCAGCTACGCCCCCACCCTGTTCAGACTTAGACGATGAGACAGGCACATCAACGTCTGGCTCTGAGACAACCGTGGTGAATTGTTTGACAGTGTGATTCGTCAACTTGCGTTCCCGTAACAACTCGTCAAGCTGCTCCTGCACCTCAGATGCATTCCATGACTGTACAGGCTTACTCTTGAAAACGAAAGCTAACTCTTTGTCAGGGCAGTTACGAATGAACATAACGGCCACCTCTTTGCTCCTGTTATCCAGGGATCTCCCTTCCCATCTTAAACTTTGCTCTGCAACATCCGCTGCCTTGTTTAGTCTTATCCAAAAATCCCAAGCGCTCTCCCTGGGATATGGTCTCACAGAATAGAAGTCAGCTAAAGGAATACCTGAACTGCTCTGGTCCCCGAAGTGCTGCTTCAAAACAGAAAATACAGAATCAACAGTTGGAGTTGTAGAACCATTGCGCAGCCATACTCTCATTACATCTCTGGCCCGCCCCATAACTCTGTTCATTATCTCATCAACCATTTCAGACTCTGTCACATCAAGTTTGTTCAAATATACCCTCATCATGTCTTCCCATTCCAGGACTGAGTATTTGTCTGAACTATCTCCTCGAAAGTGTGGTGGTGCGGACACCTCAGCTCTCAGGATCAAGTTCATTTTTGACGCGTCAATGACAGTAGTATTAGAGGGGTCAGTCACATGACCACTGACACCTTCCTGTAACTTTCTAGCAGATGGATGGTTAGAAAAGTCAGGCCTCATCATACTCTCTCTAATTGATTGCCCAATCTCAATACCAATTTGTCTTATGAGGTTACTCATTTGACCAGACATTTCTGACTCTTGAGGAGCGAATTCATAGTTACTGGCTGCAGCGATTGGACTACCGCACATTTGAACTCCGTCATCGGGGGAAAGACCAATTCCTCTACCCCGACCTGTACTACAGTACTCAGGATCTTCAAACAGCTTTGCTCTGTCAGGCGTATTCAAAAGACTGCCCCGCCCCCTACCAGCTGTAAACGTGTTGTCCCACCCCAAATCACTTTGTTTAGCAGCCATTTCGCTCACGCATCAGAATACTGTCAAAACACAAAAATATTAACAAAACAAATAAATCAATTTAAGAGAAACAGTTTAAATTTAGAAAAGTGAAAAAAAAAAAAAAAAAAAAAAAAAAAAAAAAAATGACCTTAAAACTCATATAAAGCACGGTCCACTTTTTTTTTTCAAATCCTCCTGTCAAAAAGTCAATTGATGACGTGAAGTACCTTCATTTACAGTTCAGTCAAAACAAGTTAGGCGGCGACACTCCTCGATGATCCAGCACGCTGCTCACTCGATCCACCATAGACACAAATCACCAGTTCAACAGTCTGTACTTCGCACACCTGCGTCCTCAGCGTTGAATTTCTGCAACACAGTACATCAGCAGTCTCCTCCTAGACACGGTTCAATCTGTTAGACGTCCGAACTCCACCGAAGAAACAGCAACAGATGACAGAAGCACCTCCAGCCCCCCTCATCGGTAGTCACACACCACGTCAGCAATCCCAGCGGTCGACAACGATCAACCAGTCGGCGGGTCACGGCACCAGTTTTGTAGCGGTTGTTCCTCTGCGTTGTGTTTTATGGATGTTAAATAAAAGGATTGTCCACACAAAGCTGGTTTTTAACTGATGATGATTTACTTGTAGTGCCTGTGTAGTAAAACAAGCAAACAGACAGGCACTGTTATCTGCAACAGCTCTTAATTATGCCTCTCCTCTCTGATGGCATTGAAGCAAAGAGAAACATACACACACTTTACAACACACATAATATATATACTATAATATATATATAATAGTATGAGTAATAAAAATAAACTAAGTCATATAATACATTCACAAACATGTCCGTCTTATATACCAATAATTCAAAACAGCATTACAGTGTTTCTTGAATACTATTTGACATACCTGTGTAGTAAAACAAGCAAACAGACAGGCACTGTTATCTGCAACAGCTCTTAATTATGCCTGTTAACCACAAAATACATGTTAAGTACCCCAGGCAATTAACCACAGATCACACAATGAATGCAATATACAATATATATAAAATATATCTCCTAAGTGTACAAAATACAAAATATATTAAAGACTAAAACATATATTTAATATTGTTTACAAAATATAATTATACATATACATCTTTTTAATTAAACATCTCGATCTATTATTTATCAATTTCTATTCATTTATATATATATATATATATATATACAAATATTCCTTAATTGCGATGTTAGCCGCATAGCAGCTAACATATGCTTCACACACGCAACGCACACACTTTGCCGCCATCTCACGCAATGCACTATTCACCAGTTAAGAGCACTCAAATGAACTACATTTACCAAGTTAATAACACAAACTAATGGTCAAATATAACATTACCCAGAATACTTTCTCGTATTGGCCACACAGACATGACATGAACACTTATAACATTTAATGAACGGAGCTCATGAAAATCGTACCTCTCCTCTCTGATGGCATTGAAGCAAAGAGGACGAACTTCCGATTGCGCTGCGTTTTGAACGCCTTACCTACGTATGACATCCGCCGACGTACATACTATATTCAATAAAAGCACGCAACATTTTCAAGATAAAATGCCCCAAAACAATTAATAATAAAAACAAATTATATATATATATATATATATATATATATATATATATATATATATATATATATATATATATATAAAATGAATTATAATCTGGTGTAACAACATATCCCTGCTACATAGACATGCGCTTTTTTACACAGCCGCCAATAGTGCTGCTTTGTACCAGAGTAAATAGTTAATCCAGATCACGCTGCACTGGAGATCACATGAAACAGTGCTTTCTTACTTTAGACCAGAGGTTTTCAACCTTTCCACACCCAGAGACTGTGCCAAGCCATTTGAACATTTAAATACGTTTTTGTTACTTGTACTTAACTTTTTTTTTTTTACGAAATTACGATTAAGAAATTTAATAGTGACTACTGTCTTTGTCAAATTCATAACTATTCATTAGATACTAGTATTTAGTTCAGTAGTACAATAAGGCTATATATAATTAGTCACTAGTAAGTTACTTATTACTTTTCTCCTCCACTAATATATTAGCCTGTGTATTAATATTTGTATTAAGTTTACAGTTTAGTTTTAGTAACTTAATTCTTATGTTAGCTAGTTAGTACTTCATTTGAATCATATGCAAATATCACACACACACACACACACTCTCTCTCTCTCTCTCTCTCTCTCTCTTAGGGGGGCCCTGTTTAAGACCCCGTTTTAGACAATTGAAACAAAGCTGATTTTTTATTTGCTTTATGTTCTTCCTTCTAGTAAATGGAGCAGTTCTCTAAAAACAACACATTTTATGTGGAATGGATCTGTAATTAAATCTGAAGAGTGAAAACGTCATGCTAACTTGTTGCTGCAGTGAAAACTAGAGCAGAAAGACACTTTATTTTTAAACCGTGCATCTCCACTGTATATAATATGCACCGTAATATGGAGGCATGCTGTTTACTATTTAGCCTCATTACTTTCATGAAGGGATTGTGATGTAGAAATGTAGAGGAGGGGCTTTGGGATGCTTCATGCAAGGAGTAGAGGGGAAAATGGCCACAAAGCAAAGAGACTGACTGCAATAAGAGCGGCCAGCAGAGAAGAAAAGAGGCATAGAAGTGACAGCACTCAGAGTAAAGAGCATTACTCTGCTATGAAGACATTATTAATCTTGTCTCTTTCTTTGACACTGGCTCTCCTTTCAACTGCATCAGTAAGATTATTGCTGAATTTAAACCCTAAATTGATGTTGCAGCATATTGCCCCATTAGAATGTTGCGTAAGATCACGGAAAGGTGAGATGTGTGTCCGGTTAGCCCCTCCTCTCCCAATTTCATTACCTATGTGCTCTAGAGTTACACTCTAATGCACAGGGACAGACTTGTAAGTGAGTTAGACCCAGTTCAATATAGATCACTTTGAAGAGACGAATGGGTTCAAGCTGCTATTATGTATTAATGCCTTTTTCTTGTTTAGCTTAGCATGAGATGTTGCTTTTAGGTAATGCAAGTGCATCTGTAGCTTAGAAATGAAAGCTGTTTGCAAGTCAAGATATCATATGAAGTCAGTATGTGTACATAAACTGAGCAACAACAACAAAGAAAAAAAGAAGAAATGTCAATTTTTGGGATACTGTATTTTAAAGATAATTAAGCTTTACATATCTGCATTAGACAGTGTTTAAGCTATGTTTTCTATGCTTGCTCAATGAACCATAAACAATTACTGCACATGCACCTTTGAACTGTCCTTAAGACATTTATAGTTTATGGGGGAAGAAAATTAATGTCATAGTTCCAATAACTTAGTTTCCAATAACCTTTCTGCTGACTCTGAAAACACCAGAATGAGGATGTCCAGGGTTCCTGATCACCTGTGTGAACATGCCATAGTCCTGCATCAGGGAGGCATGAGAACGGCAGATGTGGCCATAATATAAGAGGCCTAGGACAGTGCTACAGAGAGACAGGAAGGACAGCTGATCGTCCTTGTAATGCCAGACTACATGTGACCATATGTACCCCGAGACGTGTTCAAGAAGTTGCAAGTGCCTTGGTGGAAGAGTGAAGTTGCAAGCTTCTCATAGGAAGAAATGGCAAATCTTTCTCAGTCCATTAAGATGAGATGCACTGTAGTACTTAAAGCAGCTGGAGGACACACCAAATACTGACTGCTACTTTGGATATTGATTCCTGCTCTGTTCGGTGACTCATTACTCCATTTCTGTTTGTCTAATGTTTGTGAATTTTGTTCCATTTATAATATGTCAGTTGTTGTGTCTTATTATGATTATATAAATCTTTACATGAAATAAGAAATTTTATAGAAAAAGCAGTTGAAAATGCGAGGTTTTTTTTTTTCTTCTGAGTTTATAGTATGTACGTTATGAATGCACCAATGTATTGGCCAATTCCGATTGATCATTACATACATATATACATACACACTGTTTTGTATAGTCAATTAGTGAAATAAAATGTCAGATTGCATTCTCCCAATCAAAAGAGGGCAGAAAAACGTGTCATACTGCAACTCATACATTACTGTTTATTAAGAAATTATCTCTTGTGTAGAATTTAGGGCTGTTGAAATGAAAGCAATCTCATTTTAAGCAACAACAAAAAAAAAAAAATAGTGCAGTAATGCAGGTATTTTGACCCTATGAATCACCCGTAGTCTGTAATGTGGCCTAACCATTTAGTATGAAAGTTCAAACCATACACCATAAAAACTTGTTTGTATATGTACAGTGCCTTTCGAAAGTATTCATTTTTTTCACATTTTGTTATGAAGCAGCCTTATGTTAAACTGCTTTAAAATTAATTTTTATTTCACGTCAATCAACAAACAGAATTGTCACAACTTCATAAATGTATATAAAAAAAATGAAATAAATACATTGCATAAGTATTCTAAATATTGAGCTAAAGAACCTTAACAACCTCAAGTCTTTTTGGGAATGATGAGATAAGCTTTGCACATCAGCATGTGGCGATTATCTGCCATCCTTCTCCTCATCTCTTCACGTTTCATGCTTTGTCAGGTTGGATGAGGTCAGATGCACATTTTCAGGTTTCTCCAGAAATATTTGACTGGGTTCAGTCCCAGGCTGTGGCTGGGCCACTCATGGACATTCACAGATTTGTCTATTAGCTACTCTTGGTGTGTGTTTAGGGTCATTGTCCTGTTGGAAGATGAACCTTCTACCTGTCTGAGCTTCTGAATGCTCTGGATTGGGATTTTCATTCAGGCTATCTCAATATTTTGGTGCACTGAGCGTTCCTTCTACTCTGACGAGTCCCTCAGTCCCTGCCACTGAAAAACGTCCCCACAGCATGAGGCTGCTACCAGCACACTTGACTTTTGGGATGCTACTCTGCAGGTGATGAGCAGAGTTGGTTTCCTTCAAACATGATGCTAGAAATTGAGGTTCATCAGACCAGAGAATCTTATTTCTCAGAGTCTGAGGGTCCTTTAGGCGCTTTTTTGTAAATTCGAAGAGTGTTTTCACGTGTCTTCACTGAAGAGGGGATTAAGTTTTGCCACACCACTATAAAGCCCAGATTGTTGGAGTGTTGCAGTGATATTTGTCCTTCTGTAGATTTCTCCTATCTCCACATATGATCATGGAACTCAACCATCAGGTTCTTGGGAACCACTCTAACCAAAGCCCTTCTCCATCAGTTGCTCAGTTTGGCCAGGAGGCTAGCTCTTTTCTTAACTCTTCCTCCGATGTGTGTCTTGACACAAACCTGTTTCTGAGCTGTACAGGCAGTTCTTTTGACCTCAGTGCATATGCGGCTTTCCAAATCATGCCCCATTTAATTGAATTTGCCACAGGTTAACTTCACTTGAAGTGTAGTAACACCTATAAGCAATATGAATACTCCTGAGCTAAATTTAAACTGTGCCAGATAAGGGTATGAATACTTACGCAATGGAATCATTTTAGTTGTTTATTTTTAATAAATTTGCAAAGATGTTAAAAAACTGTTTTTTGCTTTACTTAATATGGTGTATGGAGCGCAGATTGATGTTTGGAAAAAGTAATTTAAAGCAGTTTAACATAAGGTAGCAACATAAAATGTGAAAAAAAGAAAAAAAAAAAGAATACTTTTGCAAGGCACTGTAAATGTATTAAATATATTGAACTAATACTTTAACTTCCACACACATACATGCAAACATTTTTGTGTATTTGATTTATTAAACATTCATTACAGTGTTCCCGTCATTGTGTAAATCTACAACCCGTCACAGAAACTGAATGAGCTCAGTGCTTGTTTTGCTGTGTCACTCTGAGATTTATCCCCTAAATCTAATATCACCAATGCAGTGTTCTTGACTTCAGGCCAAAAACATCTCAACACTCCTTGTGGAAATGTGTCAGAGGACAAATCATTTTTTTGGGGACATTGCATTCTATGTCTGTTAACACTTCAAATGTGTTGTCTATGTGCAGTCGAGAGATACATAAAAAATGGTTTTCATTTCAGGATCCTTTGGTAGCTTTCTTTAGATTGGCTGGATATTGAAGCTCCAGTCATGTTTGTTTTCTACACATATATTTTATAGATGCATAGTTTAGTGCTAAAATGAACAATCTGCCATCATTTACTGGCACTCATGTCGATCCAAACACCAAAGATGCTAGTTTTCTGTGAAGTTTTTTTTTTCCATTTTTACCATTCATGATTTCAAACTCCAAAAAGGCTCACTTTTATTTTTTTAGAGTCAGACAGACAGAGGCACTATGGAAAAAGTACTGCACGTAAATTATTTAAAAATGCTCCTTTTGTGTTTCACAGCAAAACAACAACAGCATATGGGTTTGGAATGACATAGGGGCTATTAAATATCAATCCCTTGAAATATATGAGGCACATTTCAATTTGTAATTGTGTCTGACAATGACATTTATTAATAACCATCATGGCACTTCTCAATCACAGTACGAAAAGGTCGCAGTTGTTGTGTGGAATTTTAGGTGAAATGTCAGCCAAAATTGCATTTGGGATTTAAGGCCAAAATGTCAACCGTGTGAGGTAAACTTGATAAGCCGACTTGGGGACAGATTATTCATTCAGCAGCCATAGCAATTTGTCCTCAGAGCAACTTGAGCATCTCTCTCTTATTTTCTCTTGCAGACTTCTCAGTCTAACTCTTAAAAAATTAGTGATTTTGAAGGAGCTGGACCGAGATCTTACTTCGGTGGTCATTGCAGTTAAACTTCAGGTAAATTTGTTTTACTGCTTTGCATCACTCAAATATAAATCTGTTCATCTATGTTTAGGTTGCTAATGAGTGTAAATGTCTCTTCAGGGCTCAAAACGCATTTTGCGGTCAAATGAAATCATGCTGTCTTCAGCAGGCCTTACTGAGACTGATCTTCAGCTGACCTTCTCTCTTCAGGTTAACAGTGTTCGAGTGTCTTTTGCAATAGATTAGAACTAAATTGACATTTTCAGATTTAATATTACGATAAATCCCTAAGTGACTCTTCCCATAATGAATTAGATCTGGTTAATGTTACATTTTGCAGTCTTTTCTCCCTTCCATATTGTCTTCAGTACCCACACTTTTTGAAGAGAGATGCCAACAAGCTTCAGATTATGCTCCAGAGACGCAAGAGGTACAAGAATCGCACTATACTGGGATATAAGACCCTTGCCCTTGGGATGATAAATATGGCTGAGGTGAGGAACCGCAAAACCAACAAATATGGTTTAGCCACATTTTTGAGTGATTCTGGACAGCTTGTGTAAAATGAAACATTGAAAATGCTGCTGTAGGAGGTGGAATAGAGCTACTTTCTATGCTTCAGTCAGTTTTATATCACTTTAATGGAGCTAACAGTATTGAAACTTCCCACAGATGCACCAAAAATCCACAAGTCATTTTGTATCTGTAATTTAATGGCCAAATAAATGGCAAGACATTTGCATTTGTACTATGATTCAGTACATGACTAACTGTTGAAAGCACATCCACGTCATGTTACATTATTATTGATTTTAGACCAAGAAGACAAAAATAAATCTCTAAAAGAAATTCTCTAAATTGACAAGAATCTAAATTTGAAGCACATACATGTCTGTTAGCACAAAAAGTGTTTTAGACTCTTTAAGCAGGTTTGACAATATATTGAATATATTTTGCTGCAAAAAAAAAAAAAAAAAATATATATATATATATATATATATATATATATATATATATATATATATATATATATATATATATATATATATATATATGTATATATATAAAGGGATAGTCCACTCAAAAATGTGAATCTGTCAACGCCAAAGAAGATATTTTGAAGCATGTTGGTTTTTTGTCCATATAATGGAAGTCAGTGGAATGGAAGTCAACATTCTACAAAATATCTTCTTTTCTGTTTTATAGAAAAAAGAAATGCATACTTAAACGACATGGAAGTTGTTTAGTTGAACTGAAATGTTAAGTTGAACTGAAATGTGTGTTGGCATTGTGTGTAGACAACCACCCTAAAATGATAAAGATCCACCCAGTCATATCAAGCCATTTTTAAGCTATGTTTACAAGACAACGATGAAGTCAAAAATGGAAGTTTGAAATGATTCGTGATCACACACACACACACACACACACACACACACACACACACACACACACACACACACACACACACACACACACACACACACACACACACACACACACACACAATAAATATATATATATATATATATATATATATATATATATATATATATATATATATATATATATATATATATATATATTACAATTTGAATTAAATTGAATACATACATATATGGCATGACAAAAGACACATTTAAATAAGACTTAATAATAATAATGTGTATGAATCTGTAACAGAAGATTTATGTACATATTTGTGCATTCTTTTTGCATTATTGTATATATGCAGCTGTATAGAAAATATGCATAGTACTTGAGAGAGAGGCAAAAATTATAGATAGAGAATGAATTACAGGCATGAATTACAGAACATAGGTCATTATTCCTGTGTTAGCTGTTTGGGCTGGACAGTACCTGTACCTGCACCTGTAAGTGATGATTATATGTTTTATATATATGTCTCCACTGTTAGTTGTAATAGTGTAAATCCAAACTTTGCTGAAGAAGTGTTAGCAAACTCTTGAGCAGCAACAGCAGTAACATTTACTTATGTTTGTTCGCACTTGCCTTTAAAATCGACACGTACTGCACATGTCTAAATACTTAACACGTACTACGCACTGTATTGGGTGTCTGTTTATACATAAATGATAACGGTGGCTTTTTCTTGCACGTGCACATTGAAAACCGTTTTCAAAAAAAGTTTCCAGTTTTTGGCTGAAAACGTTGCCGTTGAAACAGCTCCTCAGATGCCTCTCTGTGTGACGTGTCACAGACCCAGGCCCTCCCATGATTGTTGACTGACACAAGCATCTCACCTTAGCTGGCATCCGCCATTGATTTGGAGCAGGAATAGACAAGAATGGCTCCTAAGTGATTGAGGTGTTTTGTTGTTGAATGTAATTATGAACACAGCAGTTGTCATTTACTCCTGACATCTGAGCTGCTGAAGACCTCTGATCTACCTAAATGCAATTATGTTCACACAAATCATTCATGATACAGCCTCACCTACAGAAGAAGTGAGTATATGGTTATTTTATGAATCTTTGCAAATTGCCTTTCCTAATAACATGCTAGTTAGCAAGTTCCATGGGTAAAGTAAACAGTCTCATGAGAACGGCTTGTCACCCCATGGAAGAGAGCGGTGGGGTCAGCAGAGCTCATTAGCATTTAAAGGAACATGCACTAAAACAGGTTGCTGAAAACAGAGCTGATTTTGACAGGGTAAAATGGTGTTGTTTTCCACTACTATTGAGAAATGTATATATACGTATATTATAGACCAGTTATTAGCAACAGGTGGCCCGCGGGACAAAACTGACTCACATACCCTTCTGGACACTGACACATAAATGTGGCTTTTTGTAAATTACTGTCCTACTACAGCATTTAACTAGGGATGCACGATAATATCGGCACAACATCGGTATCGGCCGATAAAAGCTTAAAATGACCATCATCGGTATCGGCCGATATGAATATTTCTGCCGATGAGCCAAACCGATATTCTCCAAGTGAAATAATTGACCTGTTTTTCAGATGTGAATGTCTGTCTACATTTGTCAAACAATACATTTATGGTAGAATCAGTACAGAAGAGATACATGGATTTCTCTTCAGTAAAATTAAAGTTTAAATATATATATATATATATATATATATATATATATATATATATATGTATGTATATGTATATATATCGATATCGGCATCGGCCAAAATTATTTTGAAAATATCGGCATATCGAATATCGGCCAAAATCCAATATCGTGCATCCCTACATTTAACACAGAGTAACAGCTCACTACCAGTTACAAAAGATAATGTAACAGTCTGTCACAGGCAATCCTAGTTGCAATTTTCATCCATTAATTCCTTAAATGATCCTTTTACTATGTTCTGGCCCACCATCTAGTGGCAAACATTTTTTTGGCCCGATGCCAAACTTACTTGCCGACCCCTGTTATAGACTTTTCACTAAGACCCTAAAGAATCATATCAACTTGGAAAATGGGTATCCGATGACTGGTTTAACATTAGGGTAGTAAATGATTACAGTATGTTTATTTTTGGGTTGTATATCCCTTTAAGCACCTTAAACTAATTCAGCATATGTGTTTTGTAATCAGTTTGTTAACTAAACCAGTTTACTTGATGGCTTCTGTTCTCCGGCCATAGGTGATGCAGCATCCTACCGAAGGTGCTCAGGTGTTGGGCTTGCACACGACGATGAAGGACACACCAGTGCCCGTTGCTGAGATCAGGGTCTATTCTCTCTCCAGTCAACCCATTGACCCAGAGGGACCAAAGTCTAAGCTATCTGGTGAGACTTGCACACTTTGATATATATTTCAGTTGAAACCAGCTAATGAGAATTTTTTATTTTTATTTTTAATTTTTGAGAACACTTTAGTAAGTTTTTTTTTTTTTTTGCAAGGCCTGCTCTGGTTTAATCACTTGCATGGTTTCTGTTTTCCTCCTTTCAGATCGTTCACCAGACATTGATAATTACTCTGAGGAGGAAGAGGAAAGCTATTCGTCAGAGCAGGACGGCAGTGATGACCCTCTACAGGGGCAGGTAAGGCTTGTGAGATTGAAGTGATTGATTTTGATATTCAGCCATCTTGCCTATTTCCTGTTTAGTGAATTAGAATAGAGCACAAAGACAAAAATATAATCAAAAATATAATCAGATAAGAGGTATAACATGATCTGTGATGTGAAAAGACACTCTGGGCAGTGATAGGAAAGAAATCTGAAGAAATACAGACAGCAAAAATGCCTGATTTGAATAGATTAGTTCACTCAAAACGCAAAAATTGTCATCACTTACAAGTCCTCATGCAGTTTCAGATTTGTTTGACTGTAGTCTTCCTTGGAACACAAAAAAAAAGAGGTGTTCTGAAGACTCTTTTCCATGTGACATCAAATATGTAGATTAGTTTTATTTCGTAGGAACAAATTTATTGAAATGAAGCATTACAACACTTGCCAATGGATCCTCTGCAGGGAACGGGTGCTGTCAATAAGGAGTTCAAACAGCTGATAAAAACAGCATAAACCACACATATTTAACATGAATCCAGTTCATCATCTTGTGGCGTGAAAAGCTGCATATTTGTAATTAACAAATCCTTCATTACATTTTTTTATATTTTTGATTTCATAAAGAAAGTCCACCATCAAGATCCACAATCGTATTTGTTTAAAACTAATTTGTCACTTGTAAACAGTGTTTGATCTGTGCATATTTCTCTCCTGAATCAGACAACTTTCTCTATGGAAAAACCAATATCATATATTTTATTTTAGCTGAAAGAAACTGTTTGAAATTAAAAAAAGATTTTCCTTTCACAAGACGTTACTTGATGTACTGGAGTTGTGTGGATTATTTGTGAATTATTGTGATGTTTTTATCAGCTGTTTGAACTCTGACGGCACCCATTCACTGCATCCCTTGGTGAGAAAGTGACATAATGTTAAACTATTTTTATTTTTTAAAGCCATATTGCCATACAATGCCTTGTAATATAGTGCCCAAGTCATATGGATCACTTCAGTGGAGTTTTTTTTTTTATTGCAAGAGACCTAGTCAATGTGAAATGTTATTTTACTCCAGTAAGGTTTTTGAGGATTTAATCATGGTTTGTCATTTTTGGGCAGTACCTCTATGATGACGAGGATGAGCTGAGGAAAAAGAAACCTCGCCGTAAACTCCCCTCCACAGCCTCCATCACCAGAGCCAATGTAAGTGACGTAAGTGATCCGTCCAGGACTGGAAAACAGACCTCAGAGAACCAGAGCAGCTTCCTCTGTCCCTCCATGTTAACTCAGGCTTTGTCAGGAAGCTATCCAACTGCATATTTCTCCCTGGGGCCACTGATGTTCTTTACATGTAGCTGCGGTTGCAATAGGAACTGCTGTATTTTTTGCAGTCATATGGAAACTCTAGGGATGGGACTTCTGAGCACTTGAACGTGTTATCTGCTTCCTCCTCTCAGATGCCTTCACAAGTCTGCTTTGTTTTCCTGTGTGCTCTGTCTTCTAGCTGACAAGCCTCTAGTCCCTTCTCCAGCACTCTGTGTTTGTTGTGACAGCGTTTTTTTTTTCGCTCTCTGCTCGCTGCTATTTTTGTTCCCTGCTGTTATTCAGCCAGATACACTGTTAATTTGTGTCTGTTTGCTATTGTTGCATATGACTCCCCCGTTTTCTGTCTAACAAGGTGTTTGTGTTTTAAATCTAGCAACCCAACATCAAACAGAAGCTTATGGCTTTGGTGAAATGGTTCAAAGTGTCTGATGAGGTAATTGCATCCTGTCTGTTATTTAGTGTAATTTAGTGTAATTCAACCACAGAAGTCTTTTCCCTTCCATTCTCACTAATTTGTCTTTAAGGATTGTTTTTGGTCACTTTGGACATTACATATAAGATTCATTATTTAAATTTAATAGCTAATTACCAGTACGTGGCTGATATTAAAAGTCTCTAGTAATTTATCCAAATAATTTGTTAATTTGTAAATTTTCTTAAACTTTGTGTTATTAGTGTTTGTAAGGATTTGACATTAAGTGAGCATCATATGATGAGAAAGGTAATCTAAATACAAAAATAGGGAAAAAGAGCATAGACTAAACTTTCTGTGTCAATGTATCAATGAAAAATTCTCTAAACTAACATTGGCCATTTAATGATATTGTATAAGTACATTGTTCATATCTATCAGTAATTGACGGGTAATATTTTGCATGCAGGTGGGGTTTGGTTTGGATCATGTGTCCCAAGAGCAGATCCGAGATGTGGAAGAGGATCTGGATGAGCTCTATGACAGTCTTGAGATGTACAACCCCAGTGACAGCGGCCCAGACATGGAAGAAACGGACAGTATTATCAGCACACCCAAACCCAAACTCCGGTATTGCATTCCCTAGCTAATATTTATTCTTATGGCCACCCACTTTCAGATATCGATTTAGTCATTTGCTCTGCAGTACACAGATGTTATTAAATAATTTAGGAGGCAGCCAGTAAATGTAGTGTTGTTGTTTCTGTTGAAAAGATTCTGGAATATATTGTATAATAGGGAATATGTACAAGCAACATATTTCACTCTCAAATGCAGAAATAAACTGACATAAAAAGCTTTTTTAGTCACACTGAGTGGGCAAGCTGCCTACACCTAATTTCTTTTCTTATTCTGACCCTGGCTTTGTGTGTGTGTGTGTGCTGTAGGCCGTTTTTTGAAGGCATGTCACAGTCCAGCTCTCAGACTGAGTTTGGTAGCTTGAATAGCAGGTGCAGCCACAGCAAAGACAAGCTGAGTCCTGTAAGTGTCATTCAGAGAAGAGACCTTATTTCAACACTGCAATTTAGCATTACATTGCTTTGCCTTATTGCTGCTGCTTTTAAAGGGATAGTTTACCAAAAAATGAAAATTACATCATGATTTACTCGCCCTCTAGCCATCCCGAGTTTAAATGACTTTCTTCTTTCAGGCAAATGCAATCAGAGTTATACTAAAAAATGTCCTGGCTCTTCCAAGCATTTTAATGGCAGTGAATTGTGGTCGAGATTTTGAAGCAAAATAAAGTGTGTTCATCCATCATAAAAAGTGCTCCACACAGGTTTGGGGGGTTAGTAAAGGCCTTCTGAAGTGAAGTGTTGCGTTTGTGTAAGAATAATATCCATATTTAAAACTTTATAAACCATAAGAGAGCAAAACAAAACACTGGTCATGATATGAAATACGAAAGAAGTATTTGGAAGAAAAAGGTTGGAGGATTTTGATATAAGCCAAGAGGAGACTGGTTGGTTTTCCTTTGCTGTAAACAAAACTTGGTTCTTGGGAGACATATTTTCAACAGAGCTTTCTGGGGGGTGTTGAAATGAATGCATCGTGATGCGGACGTGGACGATTCTGCATCGATGCTGTAAATACCATAATCGATTATAGCCTACAGACGTCATTCGCATAAGCATTTGTCACGCTGGTTTGAAATGGTGGAGGGAGACAAAAAACCAAAACCAAAAATGCAGCCACTATATTTAAATATTATATTCTGAGCTTGGTTTTATGAAAAAAAGAAGAAAGAAAGAAAGAAAGAAGAAAGAAAGACCCATTACTATTATTGTCTGTAAACTTTCCGATATTTAAAGCACACTCCAACCAAGTACTCTTTGTTCATCAAATGAAATAGTTTTTTACTTTTATTATTTACTTGTATGTTTTAAAGCTATATTTAGATGGTTAAATTCTTTAATTTAAATTGTTTTATTGTTCATTTGCCATTTTAAAAAGTAGCCTGCGTATATCATTTAATAAAAATGCAAAAAATTAATTGTATATAAAATGAATATGAAAATGTAGCCATGTTTTGTAATATAAAAAATTGAGGATGAGACACATTGTGATATTTAATCGAATCATTGACATGATGATCATACATCAGACTTTGCTCAGGCATTTCAGAACAACCCAAATGACATTTCAGATGCTGTGCAATGAGATCACTCCTCTGGTAGGTCAAGTAATCCTGTCCCAACGTGCAAAGTCGCATGAGTTTTTTGATGCTTAAGGTGGAATTTATTTGGTACTACGTTTCTATCGTAGTTTAAACACGTTTTTCTTATTAAATAAAAAATGTATCCTACTCAATTGTGTGCATAAGTTTGTGGACATTTTTAGATTTTTTACGCATCTTGGCATTTCCATCCAGTGTTTTTATTTTTTATTTTTTTTATTTAAATGCATATAAAAAATAGATGGAAGGAAACATAGCTATTAAAAGCTAGAGGTTACAGTTTATAAAGGTTTAAATATAGATATTTGTCTTACACAAATGCACCGCTCCACTTCAGAAGGCCTTTATTAACCACACGGAGCATTGTAGAGCACTTGTAATGATGGATGGATTCACTTTTTTGGGCTTCAAAATCTCGACCCCCATCCACTGCCATTATAAATCTTGGAAGACTGTATTCTGAAAGAAGAAAGTAGGATGGCTTATGGGTGAGTAAATCATGGGGTAGTTTTAATTTCTGGGTGTACCATCCCTTAAAGGCCACTCATTTATTTTTATTTCTCCATCTTTCCCCATCCCCTCTTTCTTCTGAAGAGGGCCGAGCAGACTGTATCTGGTAAAATCCAGCGTTCCCCCAGTGCACACATGGAGGATACTTTCTCAGAGATGGACACGTTGGTGAGACTGATTGCTTGTCTTTATCTGCCCCTTTCTCAGTCAGTAGTAAAACCTGTAAAACTGTATCCTCTGTCAGCTCATGAACTAGTATTTATTGAGAAGTTAATGCTATAGGAACTCAATGAAGTGGAAGTGATCGCCGATGGGACCCCTAGCATCACTTTATCATTGCCAGAAAGGCCCCGGACTCCACAGAGGAGCAATAGCACTAGCATGCCGTCTCCCAGGTTGGTATTTCACATAAAACCTGTATTTAAAGATGTTTGTGTGCATATTTTTGTGTGCATATTTCTTCTGCTAAACACAAAACAAGATATTTTCAGTATTTCAATTGTAATTATTTTATGTACAGTTCTGGAATGATATAAAATTATTCATGCCATGATATTTTGGTCAAATCGCCCACTCCAAATCTATTCTATCCACAAATATATACAGTTCTTTTTCTTTTACTGAGATCTGCTACAGTTCCTGAAAATGGGATTGTTGCTTGCTTTTTTTAGACTCACATATTGAGATGAAATGGAGTGTGTAGCAAATAAATAAAAGCAGCTGTGCAATTCTCCCCAGACTGGATGGCAGTCATACCCCCAAACAGAGGCGAGGGACCCCTATGAAAGAGAGACAGCTGTCCAAACCGCTCAGTGAACGCACAAACAGCTCGGACAGTGAGAGATCACCCGAGCTCAGCCTCACCCCTCAGGTAACAACCTCCACACACACACACACACACAGAGCGAGCTAGCACTTAGCCAAGAACAGCTGCCTCACTCCTAAGTTGATCTGACTGAAGCTCAGCAGAATCGATAAACCCCCAAGGGCTATTTGCTCAGGAAATTGTGTGTTTGTGTCTGTGTGAGAGGGAAAAGCAGAGAATATGGTGATTCATTTGGGCCATGCGTGAGGATTAGCAAGCAGGAGGAGTGGGTGTGATGCTTGAGGAAGGAGAGAGAGAGAGAGAGAGTGGGCGATAATTCTTCTTATGTAACTCTGTACTAGGTCTGGCATGGTTCAACACCTGGCTCATGTAGCGGTTCACTTTTGTGCAGAGGTGTCTAAACATACTCTAAGGGCCATCGAGATGAAGTGTCATTTTTAATCCTCCTCGCAGTTTATTAAAAATCTGCTACATTTCACAAACATATTTTTGTTGCGCACCATTGCTGCTGCTCTTTATCATATTTGTGAGAAAATGTTCGGTTCCTGAGACTGAAATAGCCGCTTCCGAGTCATCTGGAATACGAGAGCCCTTAAAGGTGAAGTGTATATTTTTTCACAAGTAAAGTACTTTCTTTCATCTCAGTTTAATGTGCAAAGAAGACTGTAAGCGGGCTATTCGTTAATTAAAATCCTTAATATTGGAGCTTCAACATGTCAACTTATAATTCAGCCAATGGACAACTGTCTGTTTGACAGAACAATGAAAGACAGGCTTTTGGGAGTGTTTTTGTTTGGACATAATTATTTGTGCAATTTTTTTTTGCCGCCACTAGTGGTGCAGAAATGATTAGTCAACAGGGTGACATTTAAACTTGAATAGATAATCTATAGTTAAAAGAAATTGTAAAAAGAAACTTTTAAAGGAAATCTGTTGTCCAAGAATTTATTTAATCAAAAATACACTAAAACCTTGTGAGATATTATATAGCCGTTTTCTGTTAAAATATTCAAGTAGCCATTTTCTACTTGAATATATTTTAGAATTTAATTTACTGCTGTGATGCAAAGCTGAATTTTCCACATCATTACTCCAGTCTCCTGTGTCACATGATCCTTTACAAATTGTTCTAATTTGTTGATATGGTGCTTAGGAAACATTTCTTATCTATTTTAAAAATGTTTGTGCTGCTTTATATTTTTGTGAATACTTTTTTCTGAATATCTTGATGAATAGAAATACAGATTTATTTATTAATTTGCTGATGACCACATATATTTGATTTTTTTTTTTTTTTTTCTATTTTCTATGTAGTTAAGGTCAGGTAAGTTTTCTGGTCAATTAAGAACAGGGATACCATGGTCCTTAAACCAGGTACTGGAAGCTTTGCCACTTGTGTTTTGTTCTTGAGGTGCCAAGTCCTGTTGAAAAATGAAATCTGCATGTCCATAAAGTTTGTTTAGCAGCAGGAAGCATGAAGTGCTCTAAAACTTCCTGGTATATGGCAGCGTTGACCTGGGACCTCAGAAAACACAGTGGACCAACACCAGCAGATGACATGGCACCCCAAACCATCACTGACTGTTGAAACTTTACACTGAATCTCAAGCAAAGTGGATTGTAAGCCTCTCCTCTCTTCCTCCAGACTCTGGGACCCTGATTTCCAAAGGAAATGCGAAATGTACAATCATCAGAGATCATAACTTTGGACCACTCAGCAGCAGTCCAGTCCTTTTTGTCTTTAGACGCTGTCTGTTGATCAAGAGTGGCTTGACACAAGGAATGCAAGAGCTGAAACCGATGTCTTGCATACGTCTGTGTGTAGGGATTCTTGAAGCACTGACACCAGCTGCAGTCCACTCTTTTTGAATCTCCCCCACATTTCTGAATGGGTTTTGTTTCACAACAAAACCCATCATGTGGTTATCCCTATTGCATGTACAGTTTTTTTTCTACCACATCTTTTCCTTCCCTTCGCCTCTCTATTAATGTGCTTGGACACAGAGCTTTGTGAACAGCCAGCCTCTTTTGCAATCACCCTTTGTGTCTTGCCCTCCTTGTGCAAGGTGTCAATGGTCGTCTTTTGGACAGCAGTCTTCCCCATGATTGTGTAGCCTACAGAACTAGACTGAGAGACCATTTAAAGGCCTTGCAGGTGTTTTGAGTTAATAAGCTGATTAGAGTGTGGCACCATGTGTCTTCAATATTGAACCATTTCACAATATTCAAATTTTCCTTAGTTGTCAGTTATAATCATCAAAATTAAATGAAAAAAACATTTGAAATATATCAGACTGTGTTTAATGAATAAATTTGATATACAAGTTTCACTTTTTGAATGGAATTAGTGAAATAAATCCACTTTTTGATGATATTCTGATTATATGAGGCAAACATCTCATGATTAATACCAGCATTTAATTTCTCTAAAACAAAACATAAAATATGCCTTGCAAGGACGAATCACTTGAATGAATGAATCAGTGATTATTTTGGATTCATGAACTGTTCAAACACAAATTCTTAAAAAAAGCTACACTTCTGTGAAGTTAGGTCAAATTCCTAACGCCGGAAATTATACACTGCACCTTAAAGTTTAATTCTTAAAATGCTTAACTGAGAAAATGAAGGTGAACAAGATGCTTTCAGCAATGCTTTTTTTTTTTATCTGTAGATGCCTAGGAAGATAGTGTACGACCAGCTCAACCAGATCTTGCTGTCTGACAGCACTCTTCCTGACAGCCTTATCCTGGTCAATGGCAGCGACTGGCAAGGAAACGTAAATACCAGTCCATTTCACTTCCTGTGTGCCTGTCTGTCTGAACATAGCCATTCTTGTGTTCAATGAATAACTGCTTTAATTTGACGTTGAACATCTGTGTTGTGTCAGTATCTTAGCGCATCCATTCTGAATTAGAGTAATGACTCTGTGTGTGTTTCTGCAGTATGTGGCTGAGCTGCTGCAGGCCCAGAAGCTGCCGGTGGTCTGCACCTGCTCTGGATCAGAAATCCAGGCCGTCCTTTCCGCCCTGCTCACACGCATACAGAAATTGTAATTGTAACTGTGGTGGAATCAGTGAAATGACATGAATCAGATCTCATGAGGTTAAATTGTGTCTGCACTGCATTGACATTCATCTTTTCAGTGTTCCTTCTTAATTCTCACAGCTGCAACTGTAACTCCATCATGCCCAAACCGGTGAAAGTGGTGGCGGTTGGAAATCAGAGCTACTTAGGAGCCGTCTTGAGATTCTACGTCTCTCAGCTCGCCAACAAGATGTCTGACTGGCTCAGCCACATGAAGTTCCTTGTGGTGCCGATAGGTGCGTATAATAAATAACACAATGATTCTGCACACAAAATGACAAAAGCTTTCCGAAAAAGCAGGAAGTATCATGTGATCGTCTCCACAGGCTCTCACCCCGTGGCCAAACACCTGGGTTCTCTGGACAATCGCTACGGTTCTTCCTTCCTGGACAGCT
Organism: Carassius gibelio; assembly: GCF_023724105.1. NCBI lineage: Eukaryota > Metazoa > Chordata > Actinopteri > Cypriniformes > Cyprinidae > Carassius > Carassius gibelio. Next base: position 14,448,200 of record NC_068416.1, on the reverse strand, counting down.
CATGGCGAGAGTTTTTCAGCCGCCCAGAGCCTCCTCAGACTGGTAAGTAATGCATTTGTTTAACCCTCTACAGTTATTTCAAGTGTCAGCTCGTTGTGGATATGCAGCATTTCTCTTTCCTGTGCCTGTAGAGATGTTTTGTATTGCCTTTGTTCTTGTATCTCTACAGCTTCTTCTGCTGACTTTGTGGATGTGGCCGGACGAATTCTGCAATACATCAACGGATCTACAGTTACTCATCAGCTTCCCATTGCTGAGGCCATGATGACCTGCAAACACAAGACGTGAGTGAGATGGTTTCTACCATCCTATCATTTCATATGTTTTTGATTTGATATTTTCTATATATTTTTTTATTTTACTCTTGTAGACAAGATGATGATTCCTACCAAAATTTTGTTCCATTTGTGGGTGTGAGTACATTTTGTTACACTACTGTTCTAAAGTTTGCAAATGTATTAAGATTTTTAAAAGCATTTAATTTTAAATAGAAATCCTTTGTAACTTTATAAACAACTTTACTGTTACTATCGATCAATTTAATGCAAATAAAAAAGAATGAACCCAGAATGTATACTGAAATGTATATTGCAACATACTCCACAATCACAGCTTAATTTCCAATATTGGATAGATAGGCATTAATATTTTTTTTCTTACAACAGGTGGTGAAGGTGGGATTGGTAGAGCCAAGCCCAGGATCTTCAGGTTTGTCATTTGATTTGTTTCACCAGTAATATTGTATTACAATTAAGGATGGGAACAGAACCAGACAATGGCACAATGTGTAGTTTGTTTTCTGAACAAGTGAGTCTTCTGAACCAGTGCATTTTCATGAATCAAAAACATACAGTGGAACCAGTGTAGTCGGATTCCCAAATTGTTAAACAAGACATTTTCATCATTTTGCAGTGAAATTTCCTCTTAGGTTTTTTTCCAAATATTTAATTGACTCATTGTAGGTGGAGATTGTGAGGAGGGTTTGCCTTTGAGTTTGGCAGTTCCTTCAACGTCTCCACCGGCGCATGGCTCTCCCATGGGGATGATGAAAGATTCTGCAACGCCACCTCCATCACCATCACTGAGCGGACTGGCTGCACTAGGGTTTGTGAACAATATTGTACAGAAATCTGCACCGCTCTGCTGTTTCTCACATTGCTTTAGCTTACAGTTGTTATCTCTTTGAAAATGCTTGCTTGGAAAAAAATCTTGTCGAACTGATTCTGTTATCTAGGAGCCCCAGCATGTCTCATGGTATGGATGCCATTGGGCTGCAGGTGGATTACTGGGTGTCACCAGGGGCTGAGAAGCGCAAAGATGGCGAGCGGAGAGACACAGGCAAGATCACTTTGAAGTGTGCGTTCAGGTCCTTGCAGGTTAGCCGACTGCCCGGCTCCTTTGAGTTTCAGACTGGCTGTAACACCATGTCCATGACTGTGGTGACCAAGGAGAAGAACAAAAAAGGTGAGATGGTCTACTAGATTTATACATGCAGTGTTTTCTAGCCCTGTAAGTTCATTTGACATTTTCTTGCTGAAGCTGAGCCTTTGTTTATTTTATTTTTTTTAGCTCTCACTGCAGTGCTACTATTGTTGTTGCTCTTCATATTTATATACTAACTATATTTTCTCACATTGTCTTCAGTCCCAACCATCTTCCTGGGGAAGAAACCGAAAGAGAGAGACACAGAGTCAAAGAGTCAGGTCATTGAAGGCATCACAAGACTCATCTGCTCTGCCAAGAATCAACAAACCAGTCTAAGAGGTACTTCTCAACAGATGTTCTCTTTGTTTCTCTGTTTTATGTGATGAAAAAGGAATTTGTCCCCAGATTACAACCAAATATTCCAAATTTGGGGTATTAAATTTAAAGGGATAGTATGCCCCAAGATGAAAAATCTTTCATTTCTCACCTTTGTTTATCTTTGGAATAAACATTAAGGTATCTGATGAAGTCCGAGAGCTTTCTGACTCTGAATAGACAGCAACAGAGCTACAATGTTCAAGGTCCAGAAAGGTAGAATAGTCCATGTGATTTCAGTAATTTAACTGTAACTCTATGAAGCTACAAGAGACTTCAGTTTGCGTTCCCGAGAGTACCGCGCATGTGTGTGATGCTGCTGACGCAGGATATTGCATTTCTAATGTAAAACCTGGATGCACTGCACCTTGTTTACAAGCAGAGGAATGCACATATATGCACTGAGGTACTGTCGTGAATGGCAAAGGAGTTGAATAAAGACTTGTTTTCTTTTTGCACATGGACTTTTTTTAACAATGTTTCTGGTCCTTGAGCGTGGTTATTTGTGTTGCTGTCTATGCAAGGTCAGAAACCTCTCGGATTTCATCAACAGTATCTTAATTTGTGTTCCAAAGGGTTTGGAATTCATAGTCATAATAACCACACCTTTTGTTTGAAATTTGTCCAAATTTAAGTTCAAGTTATATTTGGAGTGTCGCAGCCGTTTGGACCCTGTCTGTGACTCATGAAGTGAACATGTTTCAGTGTCTGTAGATGGAATGGAGTGGAATGATGTGAAGTTCTTCCAGCTGGCGTCTCAGTGGCCCACTCATGTGAAGTACTTCCCTGTGGGGCTGTTCGGCTACAACAAATCATCCTCCTAGTGACCTCTGGGGCAAGAAAAAAAAAAACATGGTAAAGTTTCCCAACCCTGCTTGCGGAATAGGCCAGATATTGTTCTTGAGGTGGCCATGCTAACTGTACGCAACATACTTGAGCCGAAGTGCGAGATGTTGAATTTCTCATCTGTAATTGGTGGGATTATCTGATCGTATTTTTGGCCTTTAAAGGGCCTGAGCAGACAAATGACTTGAGGATAAATAATGTTGGTTGAGAATATTACTTATATTAATCTTTTCTACCAGTGTTTTGTCTGCTGTGCGATTCATGACGCAATAATATCCCAATATTGTATTGAGTTTATATTTAAATGGTACTTGATATTAGTGATTTTAAGTCTTTTTTGTTGTACAACTTCAATGTATGAATAGTGTTACTTCACATGACTGAATCCGACATCCAAAGCTTCTCAAAGAAAATCTTTTTGTCTATGTATAAAATATTCTTCTGTCCACTTGTATAGAAAATATATTTCCTTAAGTGATTTTAACTCTATGTGTGTAGTATTCGAAGCATGTACTGTATGTATATGTGCTTAAATCAGGGTTTGTCTAAGCTGCTATGGACACCTTATCCATTCCACTGTGGTTCTGAGATCTCTTTGCCGCTATTAATTTATTAATCTGCCATGACTAAAAGTAATCACTGGTCTCTACCTCCCTAATGCCTTCCATAAAGATGATTATCGGAGATGACTAATAATAAAGGTATATGTCACACTATAGTTTATTTTGTACCTTCCAAGTGACCTAAGACAATGTCTGGAAATCATGGTACCATTACTGCCTTTCTAAATCTGTTGTTAGTTTGCATGATGCAGTAAATTGATCAATGTGATTGCAGTAAACGTATTTATTTTGATAACACTCTACATGTGAAAAGTCAGTATTGTATATTTTGGTCTATAAAGCACTAGTGTGATAGTTTGAAATTTACATTAAATGTAAAATAAGTAATAAATCAATTGTAATTGTGATCTCCGTTTTAGTTTACTTTTTGTGTGTCGAAATGTTTGAATGCTGATAATGTTTACATTTGTTGCATTATTATCAGTTTCCAAAATAGTTTATTTTTATGTTTTAATATACACTATTTATAGCTACCTTTTTTTTATGTTTTGCTACTTTGAAGGTACTTTTATTTGGCAAGTATGCATGTGATAGTAAAGACACTTATATTGTTATATGTGATACAGTGTATTAAGCATTATAATATTTGATCATATTCTAATGATTTCTGAAGGATTATGTGACACTGGAGACTAGAGTAATGCCTACTGAAAATATTCGCAATATCCATTACTTTAGAATAATATTTCACTATGTTTACTGTATTTTTAAAGTGACTTTCGAAAAGATTTTTAACGATCACAGATTTTGAATGCTAGTGTATAAATCTACCCTCATATTTTAGGTGGGTTCCTCCCCAAGGGGTCAGCACATTTGTGGGTCTGTGCCATAAAGTTTACAAGCCCTGATTCAGCAGATGCTTACTTATTTAACACTACAGGGACAGGTGTACTATTCACTGTGTGTGTTATGGAGAAACAGTGAGAGCGAGGGTGGGAGATAAAGGGAGAGAGAACGAGAACTGCCCCCCTTTAATGCCCAATAACCCAGATATGCCTGTCCAGTATGAGCCAGTGAGTTTTGAAGGGGGAACACACAGATCCTCTCAGTGATGGGCTGTACAGGATGGAGGCTCCTCTGGCTGGCCTGCGCAGCGTCCACTCTTCTTCAATATGGTGCGTGTTGATTTCTTTCTTAGTGTTAGGCTGTTATGTATATGTTGGGGGAAAAAGAAAAGAAAACATGACTTGGGCAGAAGAACATTTACACAACTACAGAAAACTCCTACTTGGTAACTCGCAGAACGCTAATTTTCAGCTCTGCACATTTCAAAACCAGGGTTAACATACTCTCTAACATACCATAACAATGTTGTCTTTTTACATGCGAAATGTTTAAATGAGGTAAAACCAGTGTGCAACAAAGATCGCAAAGGTCATCTGAGCTTTTTTGTACTATGCGTTTTAAGTGTAACGTTACAATAATTGAAATATTTGTAATTTGGGTCAGTTTTTATTTTTTTTTAGAAGAAGAAATGAACACCATTGTTTGCTCTGTTGGTGTATTTGTCCTTGCCAAGGCTGTCAGCTGTAATTAAGGCTTTAGAGTCACTGTGCTTTCCCACACACAATGGCCTGGGGGTGGAAGGATAGTGGGGGTGGGACTCATCGTTACAGTAATGAGGCAGCCATTGAGATGGAAGGAGAGAGCTTGAGAGCTACACAACAGAACTGTGGAATAAATGGGCCTGCAAGTGATGTGTCATCGCCAATTGTTTGAAATAAGAAAAATGGCCACAATTCAAGTGCAAACGTGGATTATCCCGCTTGAGTGTTTCCCCTACCCCATCCAGGTGCAGTCCGGGTGACCGTGAGGGAGTCTGGTGTGGAGGTTGTGCAGGGAGATTCGGTCACGCTGTCCTGTTCATTCTTCACCATGATGCCCTTGTACAGACTCAGCATCATCTGGACTCTGACCCCACTCTCAGACCCCGACTCCCCCATACAGGTCAGTCTACTGATCTATCCATTCATTTGACTTTCATAGAATGAATGGATTTAAATGTGACATGGATCAACTAGGAGAACTCAAGGCCTATTCACAAAAAGAATGATAACTATTACCTTAACTATGACCAAGATTGAAAAATCGAGTCCATAATTATAACAACACAGGAAAACAATATTGAAGGAATCACTTTCAGAATTTTTTTTTCTTCACCTGATGAACAATCAAAACATTGACAGCCAATCAAAATCCATCAAACTTTCAAGTGTGGAACCTGAGGCCAGGACACACCAAGCCGATGGTTCAACGTTTGAAAATACAACTGATCTCCATTACGCTTTAATTCATTAAAAAAATCTTTAATATATGTTAATACCCTTTACTGGACCTTCTGATCACACTGCAAACAAATAAATAAAAAAATGTTTTGGTCATGCTTTAAAGTTAAATATTAAACATTCTGAAATCAAGATACATTTCTACATTTACTCCAGAAGCAACATTTCACTGACTGATATATGTTCTTGTTTTAAGCATAAAGTCACTTAATAATGCCCTTTTTTTTCATGACTCTTGATTTGAGTATGTTTAGATATTGGAAAACAAAAATACTCAGGAAGATATATATATATATATATATATATATATATATATATATTTATTTCAATGTCCTCAACATTAAATTTCATGACTAGGAATGTATTTAATTTAATGAGGTGACTATGAATTTAAGACTCTTCAGCTAAGGCCTTAAACTATGGATGGGTGAATGAAGCCTTTTTAAGAACCACAGAAACCCTGAAAAAGATAACTTGAAGTACGATGGAAACCAAACCGTTTCACTTCACATTGACAATAGGAAACAAAACTGCTTGGTTACCAACATTCTTCAGAATATCATTGCTTTCCTGCAGAAAAAAAGTCATACAGGTTTAGAATGACATGTGTGGAGTAAAAAAACTTAAATGTAATTTAAAATACTTTAAAACCTGTTGGTCTGGATGATAAAGTTATTGTTATTATTTCATTCTTGGTGTAAATAGACTTAAGTTAGACACAATATTAAATCCCAGATGAAAATAAAGCTGTGAGGGTTAGGATGCATCTCAGGGGGTTAAACATCAAAAATACTGTACGAGTATGATCTTAATGACTGGTATCTGTCGTTGTGCAGGTGATCGTGTATGATAACGGACAGGTGATTGAAAGCCCTTCATTCACGGGCAGGGTTGGGTTTATAGGAACGCCCTGGAGCGCGGGCATCATTCTGAACTACACGCGTGTCTCTGACGCCGGAGTCTATCGCTGTGTGGTCAGCAACCCACCTGAGACTGGAGACCCGGGCATAGGAGAGCTCAGCCTCACTGTTTTGGGTATCATATACACTGCATCATAATAGTCATATTAATAGCTATTTCACAGATAGCTAAGCAATTTCAAACGGTCAAACAATCAAACCAACAACCCAACTGCAAGTGTGATGTGGTTTTTATATAACAGTTCAAACTGAGTAACTTACATTTGAGACACAGTCTTGCAAGTTAAAGGGTTAGTTCACCCAAAAAGGAAAATTATGTCAATAATTTCGAACAATAGATGCGAACCATTGCAAATGATTCAGTTCAATTTGGTGAACTGGTTCAACGGTTCACTAAGAAAAAATGGTTAAATCGAATGATTCGTTCGCGAACCGGATATCACTACACTTGAATGCGCTCATAACAGACCCGGAAGAGAAGACAATGCTGAATAAAGTAGTAATTTTTGTTGTTTTTGGACCAAAATGTATTTTCGATGCTTCAACAAATTCTAACGGACCCTCTGATGTCACATGGACTACTTTGATTATGTTTTTCTCACCTTTCTGGACATGGACAGTATACCGTACACACAGCTTCAATGGAGGGACTGAGAGCTCTCGGACTAAATCTAAAATATCTTAAACTGTGTTCCAAAGATGAACTGAGGTCTTACGGGTTTGGAACGACATGAGGGTGAACTATTAATGACATAATTTTCATTCTTGGGTGAACTAACCCTTTAAACCAGTCTGATGTCGCTCTGTCAACGAAAATAGGTCCAAACAAAGACAACTGCAGTGGCGCTATATATATCTATATCACACATACACAAATATTAACCTAAAAATGAAAAAAAAAAGAAGATAAAATGCTGTATTGGAAGCTAACTGAATATCCAATTACTAAATTCTAAAAAGATAAATATGCATATTAAAAACAAACAAAAAACTAAAAGTGACAAAGGTAAACAACTCAATTAAAATCTAATTTGAAATATTTATAAAAACTATTAAAAAAAGTAAATAACAGTGAACCATACTGTCTTTCAACCACATTTACTCCAGTGTTTAGGCAGTATATTATTATTTTTTCGTTCATCCAGACATGATTAATTCAAGATCCTGCTGCTATACTTCACATAATATGTTTAACTCTTTCTCCTTGTATGACTTTTTCTGTGTGTGTGCGTGTGTGTTTGTGCAGCACCTCCGTCTCTTCCTGTGTGTCTATGGGAAGGGGACACCGAAGTTGGAGGCAATGTGCGCCTGTCCTGTGTTGTGGCAGAGGGCTTTCCTACTCCACAGGTGATCTGGGAGAAGCTAGAACCCGATAAGATGACACTGCCAGTGAACATGGATGGTAAAAAAAAAAAAAAAAAAAGCTTTATTACAAATGTACAAAACACATCCGGCATGCAGAAACAATTTTTCATACCTGTATCGGTCGCAGGTGACACGACGGGCTCGGTGCACATTGTCAATGTATCTGCGCAGACCTCTGGCCTCTACCGATGCTCTGTGACCAACCCACTGGGAACCCAGCACTGCTACATTAACCTGTCTGTCTACACACGTGAGTCTCTCTGTACTGCAGATTTGAAATGACATGGGAGTGTGTAGATGACAGATTTCTCTTTTCTGTGAATGTGCAGCTCCGGATAATTCTCCCGGCATCCTGCAGGGAGTGCTGTTGAGTCTCTCCATGGCCCTGCTCCTGCTGGCTCTGATGGTGCTGGTGCTGTGGCTCCACCGTTCGGCACAGGAGAGCAAATGGAGGAACAGCCACGAGGAAGATGAGTGCTATAATGAGATCAAATACACACCCTCTCTCATTAAACGCTCTTTTGTTTGAGACAAGGACGGGAAGTGATCATCTGGATCATCTCTGCACTAATCTATGGTGAAAGCCAGTTTGTTTCAGGCTACATAAAGCACACGTTTATACATTTTCTGATAAAGAATCCTTTGTGGTCCAGTGCTGTTTAAGTGCGTTTTAAGGTTTTTGCTTAAATGCATTAAAGTTACCCAAAGACTACAGCCACTATTGTAAACACACGATAATTGATAGCCTGCCACAAATGCTATAAAATCCATTTGAATTGTATTTAACCCAGAATATAAAGATAGGGGCTTCTAAAGCACAAGCTGCGTTGAGTTTGGTCTTTTGGTAGATATGTTTATGCTTTGTAGAGGGTCATATTGGACATTGATTTCATTCCTTATTTCATACATGGCATAAAGTTGATTGTAACTGCATTTGCTTTGGAATTAAATTCCAATTTAACTACAATAAAAATGTGGATCACCACAGGCATTTTTTGTTTGAGAAAGTTCATTTGAGAGTTAATTTGAAACTTTTAGCATACTTTCATTTTGTTAATATAAATCTATTATCTATCTATCTATCTATCTATCTATCTATATATATATATATATACACACACACACACACGTAATAACCTCGCTGAGCAGAAAAAAGTTTCAAAAACATTACAGACCCCAGATACTTGAAGCATAGTGAATATAATATATATAGTCAATTTATTAAATTGCTGCAATTAAATAGATAACTAGTAAACTTAGTCACTTGTGATGGTACTGATCCAAATCGATCTAAATTACTTCTATTCCTATAGTTTGTCAATCAAATTTACCCCCTCTATGCACATTTTGACATGGAGGGAAAAAGACCAATGGATTCACAAAAGACTGTACTGCAAACAATGACACAAAAAAGCTTTAATTTAAATAGGAGGGGAAAAAGAAAAATCACAAAAAAAAATAAAAAATAAATGTACATAACTGAATATTGAAAACAAGTTTTTAAATAAAACAATCCTCCATATAACTAAAATTAAAATACAGGATGGTGTACTATTTTACAATAGTTGTGCAAAAGCAGTATTAACTGATTCATTCCCCAGACTTCATGATTCTATGTCGGACCCCTCCGCAAGCACAGATACACCGAAGCGTGACTCCCCTAAGACTCAAAGTAGTGTCCTCCATTGAAAAATAACCAGAAATCCAATAATAATAAAATAGATTTATATATTTTTAAATATATTTATATACAAAACATGCTGTACATATATGGCAGAGATGGGTTAGATCCCTTTTGAATCACTGACACCCAAGACTATCCAGTAACTTGTGCTTTCTCCCAGTTAGAGAAGTACTCCCTGTTGCTTTGGAAAAGTCACCCTAAAGATGAGAGAAATGGTCTTGATGAAGAGAGAGAAAGAGGTTGTTCGGCCTCGAACCAAACGCTCGATAGCTATTAAAATCCACTGCAAGAAGCCATAAACGGGGAAGGTTTGCTCAGCAGACTACATGAGATGGTGGTGTTCAGAAATCGACTAGGCTGCACGGTCTGCAGAGAGACGTGATGTTTAGTGTTCAAACGACTTGTGATATGGTCCGTGATGGGCAGAGAGGGTATATATTTTCAGTGTTATAAACGTACTAACAATCTGTGGTTTAAGTGAGAACAGGAATGCGTGAGCATGATCAATTCGGTGAACTTCCTCTAATGGCACTAAACGAAGCTAGAGGCTCAAGTCACATCCAAACTTGATGTTGATCGAGCAAGAATCGGCCGTTTTGAATAAGCACTGTCAAATGAACACCATGGGCCTCTCAACAGAAAACCACATTATTTTGCATAAAACGGCATGGAACCAGTGTAAAATTTCCAGCAAAAATCCTTCCCTTTCACCTAAACACTGTCTGTCGAATCTTAAGGCACCATTTTCACATGGCGGCCCCCGCATGCTGACTCTCAAACCGTATCGTGCGACGCAAAGCCTTTTTCAGAGCACAGCTCAGCCACGTCAATCATTTTAAGCTGGAAATTGTATGGTGAAAAAGCGCTGAACGGCTTTCTGAATCAGAAAACCACTTTAAACAGGAAATTTCAAGCTCCTTTACATCGACCCGCCGCAGCTATTCCAGGCTGATGTCAGTGCTGTATTGTTTGATATGTTTGTTGTTGTAGAGGCAGTAAGTGCCCTGCTTTCCACAGCAGGCGGTCTGAGCTTCGTTTGCCCAACAGCAGATATTTAACATCTAACCTTCCAGTTGTATTACGCACAGATTTAGGGAATTCGTTTGACACAATCCGGTGGATTCAAGAATGGGGGCAAAGGTTAAAGTTTACTCATGTCCAGCTACTATCAGCACAATCAATAAAAAAATCTCCATTTGAGACCAGCAATCAAATAAATCTTTGTCTTTAGAATTGGTACATCTTTGTCTTTTCCCCTTATCAAGTTCCAACTAAAACGCTGGAGTTTAGAAGTCAAAGCAGTAGTTTGGTGAGATCTATACGAGTAGAGCGGGTGGTGCAGTAGCAGTAGTATTGCAGTAGAGGGAGACAAACTGCAGGCACTTGCAGCAGCAGGAAAAAGCCTGATGGGAGGACAGGAAGCCCTCATGTGCTCCGGCCCACTACATCACCATCAGAGCTAAATCGGTAGGGAGCAGTTTAGGAATTTAGTAGGTAGTCTGATTTCCTGTGGGATGAACAAAGAAAAGAAAAAAAGACAGACCACCGGTTTGATGACGTCTATTCTGTCCCAACCGTCCTCACCCGAGCCGGCTGTAAACTACGCAAGGAGCACCAGGTGCTAAGGGAAGTGTGCATGTGAGCGAGTATTTGTGATTATATTCAAGTATTATCCCTGAAGCTCGCTGAAGAACGGTCGTGGTTGGTGTTTAAGAGTGATGGGCGACACGTTCAAATGTCTTTGCTGGAATGTGTGAGCTACGTAATGACGGCTCGGTGAGGGGGAAATCAAACTCGAGTCCTTTGGTCTTGAAAGGACAGTGACTTGTGTAGAGGAAAGCATTGGGCCTCAAAGAGAGAAATCCTGCACAATACGGCTTGATGCGTAGCGAGGGACTGGATGCTTAGGGGTAAAAACGAAAGCTTGAGTAGGTTTAAGGCTGCTACAGAGGAGAAGAGAGTTCCCTTTTTGTTACTGCTGGTGGTACAGGTCACCGATTCGCTTTGATTTAATGACCTGACCCTCTTTACATAAGAAAAGAAGAAAATCCCTTAAGATTGCACTGACTGGCACCTTTTTTGGCTTTTTAGCCAAAGAAGCTTAGGAGAGCTCAGTCCAGAGTTCATTACTTAACGCAGCACTCTTCTAGTGTGCTTCTGTATCTGGTGATGTGTTGATTAAGGAGACTTGCGAGAAACCTCCTAATATAGGCAGAACTGACTGAAGATGCTTTAATTATAAAAAGGGTTGATAAGGTCAGTTTGAAGTCCTCCCAGCTCGATCTCTCAGGATGGCGAGGATCACCATGGGCTCGTCCGATCCCAGCTGTGCAGGCTCAGCGGAGGCGCTCAAGTAAAGGCAGCTCTGTAGACTCCTCCCGTGCACTGGGCGGGTCTGATGATGTAAGGGGTGTGGTCTCAGAGGGTAGGACTGCTCCCATTGGATCCAGTGTTGGGCTGACATCAGAGGGCAGGGCAGGGAGGGGAGGCTGCAAAGGCTAAGAAATAAAGTAAATAAACAGGTTATTAATATTTATACTAGTCCAAACTTTGGCTTTCTCTCTCATGCTCCCTCACACAGCATTTACGGTTTAAAAAAATATATAGTATACATTTTGAAAAATATTACAGCTTAAAAAAAAAAACGCTTGCCATTTCAATATATTATAAAACGTAATTTATTTCTGTGACAGCAAAGCTGAATTTTCAGCAGCCATTACTCCAATCTTCAGTGTCACATGATCCTTCTGAAATCATGCTGATTTCTCATTTCTTTAGCAGTGTTGAAAATAGTTCTGCTGCTCAATATTTTAGTAAAAACCATGATGCATTTTAGGATTCTTTGACGGATAGAAAGTTCAAAATAGCATTTATTTAAAATATATTTTTTTTTCATATTTCACTGTCAATTTTGTATCAAAGTACTGATTAAATTTTTTTTTCTTTAAGACATACAGACATTTGTTCCACCCTGACCTTTTTAACTATATGCCGCTTAAAAAATAAGTTCAATTAAGAAAATAAAACATGCCCATCATTTAAGATTAATCATTTATGCATTAATAGATCAGGAAGGGAAGCATGCATCCTAACCTGTGTGCGTATGCTTTGTGATGCTGAGCCGTCCCCTTCCATTACAGCAGGTCCATTGAATCCTTTCCTCCCTGACAGACTCCATTTGCTGTACAGGGCCTCATAGGGCAGCCCGCTACCCTGGCCCAGGCTTAGGCCCCTCTGAGACACCCTGTGACTGGGGTTGTCCTGCAGGCTACTGGGGCAGAAGCGGTCTGCAGGCGGCAGGACCAACGAACTACTGAAAGACAGCTGGGAGCTGGACAGGTGTTGCCCCAAAAGCCCATGGATGGAAGAGGTGCGGTGCAAGGAGCTAACCAGCCCAGCATCCATCCTGCCTTCTGATTGGCTGAGCAGGGCTAGTGGGAGGGGCTGGGGATGCAGTGGCCAGGAAGGTCCAACGGGGTTGTCAGTCCCTTGAGAAAGGAAGAGAAAAGTTAAAACTTACAGCCTGCACACATCATTGCTTTACTGACTGTACATTAACAGTACAAGAGAAGCAGGTGCCATACCCATTGAGGGCTGTACAAAAGTGGGATGAGGCTGAGGGATGCCGGACGCTGTGTTTTGAGGAGGATGAGCTGCAGGGTTGTTACTGATGGAGGCAGAGCCGCCACCACAGTCTGAATCCTCAATGTTCCCCCCACTGTTACATCCGGCACCACAACCCTTCTGAAGCCTGGAGAGAACAGAGAGCATTTAAATAAACTCTGAATGCCTAAAATGTGCTGTAATGTAGCAAAATATACACATGTGCCACCCGACCTGTCCCAGCTGCTGATGAACCACGTGTAAATGTTGTGAGGGCTGATGGGGCCTCCCCAGACAGAACGTAGCTGAGCATGGGCCCCAGCGTAGGAGGTGGTGAGTGGGGAGACATAGATAGGGTATCCGATGGGCTGGTCACAGGACGAGTTAATCATGTTCCTCAGGGCTTGTTTGGCATTCTGGATGCTGCCGCGTTCAGGGTTCCGGTTCCGCAGGAAGACCAGCTCCTGCTGTTGTCCAGCCCACAGCCCGCGCACACACTCCCGGTTCACCTGAAGGAAGCAACCGAGAGAGATTCGTCATGGCAATGCCACGATAAGACACACTGTACATGCCTATAGTGTTCCTGTAGCTCAATTGGTAGAGCACTACGTTATCAAGTGCAAGGTTGGGGGTTCGATTCCCCGGGAACACATGATATGATATCTAAAAATTGATAGCCTGAATGCACTAAGTCGTTTTGGATAAAAGCGTCTGCTAAATGCATACATTTAAATTTTTTAATTTAAACAGGCTTCTGCAGCAAAGCACCTTGATGACTCTGAAGCTGAGGAAGCGTTTGTTCAGCATGATGATCTTGTACTCGTCACTTCCGTCATCCATAACGTGGCGGAGAGCAAGCAGAGAAGGCATGTTGGCCAGGATAGCGCTGCGCCACACAGGATCGCCTTCGTGAGAGATCAGCATCTTCTCTTCATTGGCAGTGATGGCATCGTACAGCACCACTGGGTCCTCATACTCATCAGGAGAGGTGAAGTGATCCTGTGGAGTAAACAAGAGACAAAAGAGTGGCTCAGGAGAATCAAGTAAACCAGAGATCCATTCCATAATTGCAATCATCAGACGACGTGATGTCAATAGAGATGGACGAATGCCTAAGCTGTACCTGGTGCAGTTTGAGGGACATCCGTACTCCTGGAGCCACCACCCTGTTCAGCAGATCCATGTCTGCAAAAACCCACTCGTCTCTAGGAGAGGTGATACGAAAGTCGCCCTTGAACAGGGCATGAAGGCCGTAGAGAAAAGGCTCCAAGCTGAACATATAAGAATAAGAATGTATAAGAATCAGTGCATGTACATCTACAGCATAATCCCACTCATAAAAAAGTACAAAAAAAAACAACCAAGCAAGAAAATCATGTTTAAATAAATATTTATGACCTATTGCCGATGAAAAAGTTTTATAGTGGGATTCACACAGTGATTTGTAGCAAGTAATTAACTGGAAGCCAATGAGAGTTATGTGATTTATGGCAATTCATAAGCAGCAGTAATATAAAGTCGCCAAGTCCAGCATTGCAAAAGGCTGAGAAAAGCTTAATTTCATGCACTGATCAAGCACTCATTATGCAGTAACTAGCAGTATGAGTAAAAAGGTGCAAAAAAAAAAAAAAAATGCAAACAGACCCAAGCACTACAGCCCCACTACCACATACATTTAAGGCAAATATATTTAAATTGGTAGATATAAAAAGACTACTTCAACATCTGTTGTACGTCACACTTCCTGTTGCCAGCTGGTGGCGCTATGACTGTGAAGCACAACAGCCACAACCATGTGATCAGCCCCCATGACCAAACACCTTGGTGCGCTGTCTGATTTAGATCAATTTGAAGATATAAAACTCTTCCTGTTACCCTATTTTTTTGTATGTTCAAAATATAGCATCCTTTGTCTTGGCATAATTTGGTGAGAATCACACGCATCCCCTTGGAGGAGTATTTCAGTATGCAGCAGTAGACTACACACTATTCTGTAAAATTGTTGCATGTGTGAGTGGTGCAAAACACATATAAACAACATAAGCTGTCAGCTTTATCCAAATTTCTGTAATGAGTTTGAACTCTTACCTGGCTGACATGCTGTGGGAGGCGGTGCCCAGAGCTCGTCGGCCCAGAATACACAACCCAAAACACAGTGTGACCAGAGGGGAATCCTTCTCACTCTCAACTGGCTGTAAAAGAGGACAAATCCAAAAACACACAGTGAGTTACATCTTTAATTCCCTTGTAACCAAACCCCAAGTCAGCAACTGTCAACAGCAAGGCAAAGCCATTATTAAAATACCGTCTGTCTGCGGCTGTTGCAGTATTTGATCCACTCCAGGTACACCAGACAGAAGGACGAGGGAGTGATGCCGGAAGCACGGTGGTCGTAGTCTTCATCTATGTTCAGGTTAAAGGTGGGATCACTATCCACATAGGAAGGGCTGAGGCAGGGCCGCAAAGCATCCTGCGCTGTCTCATTGGCCAACCATTCCTCCAGTTTGGGCGAGCGGGTCACATAGTAAATGATACTCTGAGAAGGAGAAACTTGGATGATCGCTCTGCATCTCAGACAGTGGAGGTTTTATTCGAGAAGCTCTTCTGAGAGGAACTGACCTTGACATAATATGTGATGAGAATTTTGCGCAGGTCAAATACTTGAAGCATGGAAGCTGCATTGTTGTCGCTAATGCTGTAGCCTTCCAGCACGTATTTGGTGGCGGCGACCTCCCAAGCCAACCAGCGCTGGCCAAAGGCCGCGTTGAAGGAGAGCATGTGGGGGAGATGACCTGGCTCACAGCAGCAACAGCCTTCATCTTCCTCCACCCCTTCAGTGATCGCCTCCACCTCCCTCTGCTGGCAATATGTTCCTGAAAACAGCCATTGAAGGAAAAAAAAAAGAAAGAAAAAAACATGTTCAAGCCAAATCAGTTGCAGCTAAACATGAAACTTTAAAGTATCTTAATCTCTCAAATTAAGTCTGAGGTAAAAACATAATATTTTAGAATCAGTATGAATCATTCTTTGAGATGTCTACGCTACACGACTTGTGCCCAGAATTTTCCCAATTTGCAGTCCGGAAGAAGCAACACTAGTTGGCAAAAGTCAGAGCCAGTGTTCAGATTTTGGCCAGTTGGCGTTGACAGATTTCACAGAAAATCACACTGTGTATAACAGGCACAGACTCTGATATTCTGAGCCAATTTTAGAACACAATTTCATTTTACATGCACCTCCTAGCTACAAAGCACGTTTCTGTGCAAGTTGGTTGTGTTCAGAAAAACTTAAAGGTCAGGTAGCATGTGATCCTCAGCTGCTTAGTCCTTTTGTCTCGAACCATTTACAAAGTTGGCAAGTTTATGACACCTAGTGTTAAAAAAGTAATGTAGTGTATCCCAGTGGATAGAGAAAATAGTGCTGCATTTTGTTCCAGTCTCTCTCCTGTTGGCTCACCTCTGAACTCCAAGCCTCTGAGCTGGAAAGTGGCGAGGCCGTTGCCGATCTCAATGATGTGTACGAGAGCGTTGAGGTAGTCGGAGGCCAGGATGAAGCAGTCTCCGGTGCTGTAGTTTCCCCAGCGGCCCAGCAGAAGGTCCCCACACAGTGAGTGCTGCAGAGAGCGCGTCAGATGCTCATAGAAGATAGAGTTCAAGTTGTTATCATCAGCACCTATCCAAGCGAGAGATAAGGGGGAGATGTCAGGATAGATTAAAAAGACCATAGACAGATGGAAGGTCTGTGTAACTCAGAAAAAATATCACGTACCAGGGTTGCGGTCCAGCTGTGTGGCCAGGCGTGTGTTGGAGTGATCCACCCGTTTGGTGCTGAAAGACACAATGGTATTTAAGGGTTCTAGTCACGTCTTCAAACATTTTCAGCTAAGACTGAATTAGCAAAACAAATAACTAGGGGTGGTTAATCTGTCTGATTTCCCGATTCGATTCGATTACGATTATTGAAGTCCCGATTCGATTACAGTCGATTTTCGATTATTAACGATTCTCGATTAACGATTATTGATTTTCCATTTCACAACAGTAAGTAGTAAACAAACTGTGTAAATCATTACTAATAAATGGTAGAAACAAACCGAATGCATGTAGCAGTTGGGATTTTCAGTTTACTACATGCAGCAGGCACTCTGATTCCATGTATGGGGCACATATATATTATTCATATGACACACAAACACAAGTAGACAAGACCTTTTTAGTTCAAAATCTATGCCCCGTGTCACATCGCCTCTGCTATTGCTATGAGCAGCGCGGCCAGATCTGCCTCGCGCACGCGCTGAGTGTGCGCAGCTCGGACCACTGTCAGTGTCATTGCGACTCCCCACCTTGCATCCTGACTGTCCAATGAATACTTCGACCTTGTCTAACGTACCCAGAGGCATTAGACAAAGTCTCCACTACAATACTGTCACCGTGATTGCGGAGAGGTGCGGTCAGAAGACAAATATACATGTCTAGCGCGGTAAAAATCTCCCGCTTGGTCCCCGCAACACTAACACGCCTGCTAATTTCGCAATGAACACTCCGACCCTTGCAAACATTGTTCACACCTCTGACATTTGACAAAGTACCATATACATTGGGCAAAGGATTCACGGTTTGTGCTTGGTGTACTTTCACTTTCAATATCACCGTCATCTTCTGGATACAGATATTCCCCTTCAGAATCAGTGTCCGCGAATAGAAGTCCCAACACTTCATTGCGGGTTTATTGAAGCTTTATTGATGCCATTAGATAATAATACAAATAATAATGATAATAATAATAATCTAATGCCAATACTCGCTGACGTTGACAACATTGGTCAGATAAAATGGCTCACTCTCACACTAGCTCCGCTTTTTTTTCGCACTGATTCAATGCGCTCTCGAATATTTTGTTAAGGAGCATTACGTTATTTTGAGTCAGAGATTAAGTATTACATGTCTGCTATCTGGTGCAGGGGAGGTCGCGTGAAATTTGACACCCTATTTGACAAAATCGGCCGGTTTTATTCAGTGCCGCATCTTGTCGAGTAAACTCGACCATGGCGCCAAGAGGGTTAGAGCTCCTGCCA
Source organism: Carassius gibelio (assembly GCF_023724105.1). Lineage (NCBI taxonomy): Eukaryota > Metazoa > Chordata > Actinopteri > Cypriniformes > Cyprinidae > Carassius > Carassius gibelio. The sequence continues at coordinate 14,430,000 of NC_068416.1, read as the reverse complement.
TGAAAACCAAAATAAATCCACACGCTTGCTTTGAGCCCAGATGGAGCTGGGTGGTTCGGTTGGTTGCTCGCTCCTGGTTTTTCCATTTTACACACCTGTTCTGGCTGCTTGCTAACTGGAACTGGGCGCGTTCGTGACGTTCAACTCCCGGTATAATTTTTTTTACAAAATAAAATAATGCAAAAAAAAAAATAATAATCGATTTTTGAAAATGTAATAATCGATTCATACTCGTCCATAACATACTCGCGATTAATCAATAATCGATTTTTTTCACCACCCCTACAAATAACACGGCTGACATCTGCTCAAGATTTCTAAAGGCTTACTTGTAGTCTCTCTCCCAGAACTTCACAGGTCGGGTGTATGAAGTAACGAAAACTGCACTGCCCAGCACAGGGTTGAGAGGAGTAGAAAAGAGAGCAGAAAACACAGCTTGTACAAACAGCATGGCTGAGTCTGAGAGCAAAACTGGAGTTAAGGGGAATTTCTTTTTTATGATAAATGAACATATACACACACTTGTTTATTTGTGACCAAAATTAGTTCAGCAAGCAACTGAACCAATTGTGAAAACAACCTAAAGGAGCTGAGGAGGAACATATAAAAACCAATTGTACAGCTGTACCACTGGGCACAGATGAACAAGAAAAGGTAAAAGTTATGAGATCAGCATTCAGGGCTCTGTGTGTGAGTAATGCCGGAAAAGGATACGGGGAACGGCGAATGGCTGAGCGAAGGCATGGAAAGCAGAACCCCATGTGATCTGCCAAGGTGCAATGTAGGTCAGCACAAAACGCAGCTTATACAGCAGATCCCACAGCTGCTCGCACACAGGAGAGATGACAGCAACATCAGTCTTCATCTTTTGATTTACAAACCCACACTCCAGTTACACAGTACATTCAAGCCTTGAAAAATGTCACATATATAGCATGTATGCATTATGTTACTAACTATAATCCTAAACATTTTCTAAAAGGAATATTTGTTTTATTGTTGGTATTTATTTTTGGAATAATTTCAACAGAACCATTTAGATGAAATAAATGAGGATAAAATGTATTAATAATAGTGAAACCCTTAAAAGAACTGGTGGCCAGTTATATGAAATTATATTTTTGATATTCATGCGAATTTGAATTTGTAGTCAACTACTTGTTTATACACGGTTCAAAAGTCTGGGGTCAGTTAAATTTTAAGAAGTAATTTGAAACAAATTAATACTTTTGAATAGCAGTGTACATATAGAAGTAAAATAGATTATAATAAAGGACCCTTCCACAACATTATAAAAGTTGACTTATGGGACAGATATAAGATGATACACGTAATGAAGTTGGTCTTTTGAAGGCATCTAAGAGAGATGTGGATGAATTTTCAGACCTTGCTGAAGAGGATGGACATGCAGTAGTAGTCGAGGAGGAAGGTCTGTGAAACGCGTGGGTAGTCGAATTGGAAGAAGAGAGCGGTGAAGCACAGAGTGACATACTGCTGAGACGGGACACAGAAGGACGAACGAAGCAGCTTCATTCCAGCCACTGAGATGAATAGAGCACGGCCACTAAAGGAACAAATAAAAGATGTCATCACGGTCCATGTCTGAAATCTAAAGTGTGAAACCACATTGAAAACCTTGAATCCAAAATGTTCCACAACAAAGAGTAACATCAGCTAGTGTTGTGCTTTATTCTAGACTAGGATGTTCCTGTTCTTACTAGGCTCCAGGTTTGTCATGGTTTTGGCTGAAAGTGTGCGCTTCAGTGGTGAGGGAGTTGAGCACTACAGCCGGATAGATGAAATACTTCTCCACACACTGCAGCCAAGCGTAAAGCTTCTCAAACCACATGAGCTGAGCCGCATCTGAGACAGAGAGGGATCAGTCCATCACACTTGTTCACGCATTCGGACATTAGTTTGTGCGTGTAGTTTGGACTACTCACCTCGGACCTCAAACTGGCTGTATTCTCTGGAGCGCAGCACAGGGTGGGCCAAGCAGAACCAGGGCAGCTGTTTTCGGAGCTGAGGCAGGAGGTAGTGTGTGAAGAACCCCACCACCCCAGCCAAGATGTACAGGACGAAACTGAGAGCAGGCTGAAGAACAGTGCAGAAAACACTTTAAAACCAAGGCAGTAATTTACCCCCAAAAAACCTTCAAACCAACAGATTTGCTAAAACGAACTAGACTTTACAAGACTAGAAATTATGTTCAGTCTTTGGATGAAGACTAGTTCTCATAATGAGACGGTTAACATACTCAAAATCCTATTCTAGACAGCCTACTGACCTGCAGAGCAATAAAGACGGTGCTGGCACTAATGGCGAAGGTGATAATGGCCATAAGAGGGCACATGACTAGATCTGAGTGAAGAGTCTCTTTCTGCAGAGTCGGACAGAAGGGAGCCATTTAAAAGATATTGGAACGTCTATTTAGCAAAAGATAAATGCAAATGGAGAGTGCTTTTACCACAGAGTTGCGCAATTTCTCTGGGAGAGGGTCTTTAATCTCTAATGGGGGCTCTTCTGGTGTCCGGCTCTCCAGTTCTGGGAAGAACTTGGAGCGGACCAGAGACCTGTCCAGAGAACAGCGTAAAAAAACACAGTAGATTAGATATTGATCACTGAGCTGTTGGTGCAGTAAGATGAATGTAAGGTGACACTGACCAGAGGATGGTTGGGTCGCTGCTCTGCCTGCTCAGATGATAGGACAAGGCCAGGAGGAGACCACAGAACACAGAAAAGAGCACCGGGACATGTGCCTCTCCCCACGGAGCCTACACATACACGAAAACATAAAATGAGTCAAAGGAAGCACCGATAAACACAGTTCTACTGTAAAAGAGACAGATTCTCACTTACACTGATGGCACCAAGGCAAAATCCATAAACCAGAGCCGCCACCAATATACTGCGCAAGAGACTAAAGAATGAAGACAAGGGGCTTGTGGTTGCTGAAACACACAAATGACAAGACATCACACTTGTGGTGCAGGGAGGTACAGTATGCCAGCTCCCTGGGAATCAAACCCATGACCCATAACCGTCATCGCTATAGTAGTTACACTTTCGAATAAAGTTCCATTTGTAAATGTTATATAAAATGCTTTTCATTGTTAGTTTATGCATCAATGTTAACCTTATTGTAAAGTGTTACTGCTACATCATTTTTTGAAATACAACACACGTCTCACCAGTTCCCCCGAAAAGGTGCATGTCCACCTGCTCAAACAAACACATGAGGAACGTGTTGACCTGAGGTAGAAGCCCAAACAGGAAGATGATGGGGAAACAGAGGGTGAACACTGCAAAGAAAAACATATGAATTATTAGGCTATTATATTTTGCACAACTCAATTAAGAAAGGTTTAACAGCGAATAACAGACCTATGAGCATGTCTCTAGCGCAGAGCAGAAAGTGTGTGGAGAGGAAGGTGACCCCGTAAAGGGTGAAAGGCCTCATACTGTGTGAGTGGCCAACAAGGTCAAACACCCAGATCAGCACACAACACAAGCAGAAATACACTGGTCGGCTGTACACTATGATCCAGTTATGGCCCTGCAATGAAGACCACATTAAATTAATTTCTGTTTGATTTCAGCTAAGCGGGTCCAAGAAAAGAGGGACAAACAGTCATATACTCACATGCATCGGAGATGCTGCATCAGGCTGAACACTCTAAAATGGATAAAAAAAAACACTGATTAACAAACACAACACCACTATTGGGACATGTAAATACCGTACAATTATCAAGAAATGCCAACACCTGAAAACAAACAACATACTGCTAAAACAAACAAAGAGACCATTCCAAAAATGCTCACACTGACCTTTAGCAAGGAGTACTGACAGCTGGCAATGACTAGGCAGAACTGGAAGACCCAGATGTCCCTAAAGAAGCCCTGGAGAAGCAACAGGAAGCCAAGGAACGCCACTAAGCTCGCCAATACCACTGCAAAAACATTCTCCCCTATGCGTCGGTTCCTGTCCAGTAAGGCTAGCAAAGCAAGTCTGTCGTAACGAACTCTTAGCCATTTTCCTGGCAGCACCCAGAAACGATAATACTGTTTAGGCTTGGCCTTTTCCTCAATCATCAGTGTGTTCTCCTGGGATTCGTGAGGGGACTCATGATCTAGGTCAAACTACAAAGAGAAAAATGTCAATGCAGCCAGGAGGGGATGAAACAGAATGAGTACTGATGATTCTGAAGATTTAGGCCTCACCTCTGGCATATCCAAAGGCACCCTGCGGACCTGCATGCCCTGGAGGACCACTGGTCTGGGCTGCAGCATGGACAGCCCTGGCGCCGCCTCCTGGACATCAGTGGAGGTAAAGCTAGAGGACTGTGACTGTCGCTCTCGCTCTCGCTCCCTGAGCCAAGAAAAAGGGGTCAAACACTAGGAGACTGGGCTGAATATTACCCCAATGCTAAAGGTTTTTAAGACTTACTGGACTGGATCTTCATATCCTCCACCAGCAGGCCCAAAAGTATAAGACCTCTTTACTCCTGAAATTAGATTATTTTAACTGAAGGAACCTCCACAAATAAGCCATATTTAAACCAGTGTCACAAACACAAACTGTTCCTTACCGCTTTCATCATAAAAGTAGTGCACAGCTCCCTCTGAGGTGTCATCGAAGGTGGATGCCTCATGAACACCGCTGCGGGGCAGCAGCAGCAAGGATGAGGCAGCGAAGTGCAGAGCAGAGGGGAGCGTTCGTGTGCGGGAGTGAGAGGAAGTGCGGACTCTCTGAAGGTCTTGAAGGCTCGGAGGAGAGCCCATGGCAGAAGGGGGTGGGGTAGGGTTACTACCTGCATTATGACGCCTGCGAATGGCCTGTGTCCTTTTAACACTGCTCACTGAGTCACGTTTGCTTCCCTCCTCTGGGGCTGCATGGGCAAACAGAAGGAGGCAACAGTAAATATTCATTACAGCAGATAATGACAATAAGAGCAACACCACAAATCATGAAACTATTCCAGGCTCTAAATATGAAATATTAAGAACGAATCTGTTTGCTCTTCACCTCCTCCTACTGCCCCCTCTTCCAGCAGCTCTCCTGCCCTCCAAACCGTCTGGTTCCCAGCCCAGGAGCCTCCAAGAGAGTCTAACCTATGGTGGGCCCTGGAGAAGCCCTCTGAGTGCACTGTCCGAGCCTCCAGATCTGATTTAGAGACGGTGAGTGGACGTGGGGCAGGAGCAGAAGAAAGGGGTAAAGGTAGCACAGTAGATGCTAGGGTCCCTGTGTTGTTGGAGCCTCCACCGGCCCCATCCATGCTTAGCACTCTGGCATGAGTCTTGGCACTGGCTGTGCTGGCTGAGCGCTGAGCACTGCGAGAATGGGAGGGTCCTATGGTGTCAGGCTCCTCCTCCTCTCCAGGGCTAGGCAGTTGAGGGGGGACAGGTTGAGAAGCGATGCCGGTATTTGCCAGATCTGGGGAGTAGCTAGAGGTAGAGGAGCTAGAATCGTCATCTTCATCATCGTCTTCTTCGTCAGAACTGAAGTGACGTTGGGATCCAAGACTAGAGCCAACACTCATGTCGCTGCCATCGTCTTCATCGCTGGAGTCCTCGAACAAGCTCTCGCTGTAGGCTTTGGCACCTAGCCGACTGCGTACAGGGATGTAGTCTCTGTGTTGGGCACGGTTGTGGTGCCGGCGGTAGGAGCCACAGTCAAAACTGCTACTGCCAGCAGTGCCCCGTTTGCGGGGAGCTTTCCTGCGTCCAGGTCTGTGACCCACACTGCCACCCGCACGTAGCAGTTTCAGATCTTTAGGTCGCACTACCTGCTGCTGCGCTTGCAGAGACGGCGGCTCTGCTAGGAGGTAGGATGGGGCAGAGACCGGCAGAGCGGGCTCTGAGCAGACCAAGCTCAGTGCCAACCTGGAGGGTACAGAGCTGGCCTGGCGCGGAGGAGGAAGAGGGGGTATGGGGATACCACCATCAAGATCACAAGACTCAGAAGGCCCGCTGCTAGATGGTGATGAGTCCCTCAAGGAGGGCTGTGCAATGTCCGTAAGCAAAGGGGGAAGGTCCTCTCCCTCCACCAGAGTTCTGTCAAGGCCCTGCCCAAAGGAGAGCTCTTTGGAGGGTGATCGTAGCAGCACGCTGTCTGACAGGTCATCTGTGTCACTACCACCTTGGAGCACATCTCCAGGCTGCTGATAGGGGCCTTTACCCTGAGGCAAAGCTGTGGAAGGAGCGTTAAAAATGGGTTTATGCATCTGGCCCAGCGAAGGGCTCTCAAGCTGGGTTGAGTCCGTTTTCTCACTGCGGTAGCTACTGACTGTACTAAGAGTCTCTCTGTCTGTGGCCGCTCCACCTCCACTAAAGCAGCTGTCAGTGGATCCTGCAGCCAGGGCTACCCCGGTGCGGCTGCCTGGGTGCTCAGCACCAGGAGCAAAAGTGACAGGGTCAAGGCCCAAGCCCAACAAGTTCTCACTTAGCTCCTCGCTCAAGCTACTCTTGATGAGAGGGCTGAGAGGAGCATCTCCCAGACTCTCCGACTCAGCTGAAGGTCCGAGGGGGGAGTAGCCTCCTAGACCATCCCCATCGGGGCTCTGCTGAGATAGATGCTCCACACCCCCATTTTCCACCTGGTCTTTCTCATCTCCATCTTCTTGGCTGGATGGTGACGGTGGGATGGAAGGACAATTTGTTGGGTGCAGGCTACTAAACCCTCCCGACAACACATCATCCACACCAATTAGCCCTCTGTAATCCCCAGCCAAGCAGGTTGGCGCTATACCTGGAACAACAAAAAATTTGCAGTTACTACCAAGTACAGCAGAGAGGTTCAATGCAGCATGATGTACAAATTACAATATTTCACCAATTCATTTGTTTTAAGCTAGTAATTCATGAGTTAATTTATAATATTTGTATTTTTTAACATGTAAAATACGTTATAACCATCAATGACTGTAAACCAGAAGTTTTAATTATATATGTTTTTTCTGTTGATTACACCAGACACAATATTCCATGAAATAAGCAGCTCAAAAGCACTGCGTGAAAAGTTTACTACACGATAAAATTAATATTGTGACTGTGGCTGTGATTGAGTTAAACTGTTTATTTAAAGCTGCAGTCTGTAAGTTTTGCCTTTTTCGCCATCTCCGTGTGAAACCTGCAGTTGCGGTTATATGCGGAATAATCTTTACGTGGGTTTTGCATCGGCATGTCTCATCAGTGTGGATGATTCTAATATTTTGAGGAGTATGTGTGGCTGTCAGTCACCACACCGGTGTGCACTTCGGAATCACAGATTCTACATCATGAAAGTATGTCCCAAATATGAATTTTCACCAGAAAATGTCACCTGAACAAGTAACATGTCTGCAACTTTTGTTCTGACCAACTGAGAAAAAAAACAAGAATAACAATACATCACGCTACCAATGGTGACTTAATCTAACGATCACTTAGCTCATATCACATCAAACCATGCAAATTATAACTATTGTTATACTTTGTTCTCAAAATGTTAGTTTACAACATCAGCATTGCGTGACTACATGAATTTAGTGTGTATTAGCGTTACATGTAGACTACTGGTGACTACCTATTGGATTACAATTTGCCATCAATATGATAAATTGAATTATTCCAGCTGCTGTAAGAAAAGGCTATTATCTGCAGCACCTTCACATGCAATATAGCCTACTAGCTGTGACTCTTATGTTTAAGGAAGTGACACAATGATGCAAAGACGAACGGCACCATGCTTGCATTTCCCACAAAAACCTACCAGAACCACTCATATAAGAAATCATTATTGCAAGCGTACCATTGTGAATCGGGTTAAGGTAAGTTTTGAACACTGGCTGGTTATAGTACTGTCAATTTATTAATCCCATCCTTAATAAAACTTTTTCTTTATGTAATATATGTGTGTGTATACTGCGTATATTTATTAAGTATATATAAATAAGCACACATACAGTATATATATTGAAAATATTTACATGTATATATTTATAATATATTTAATATATAAATATAAAATTCTTAAATATATACATAAATGTGTATGTATTTATATACACATAATAAATATATACAGTACACACACATATATTATGGAAACAAAAACTTATTTTGGATGTGATTTATCATTTGACGGTACTAGTTATGTAATTGTCCAAAAAAAGTTTTTTTTTTATTTTTTATTTTTATTAACTTCAGCTTTGTGGTGGGGTCTGTGGAGTAGAGCAGGGACTTGGTACTCTAAAATTTAATAATATATATATATATATATATATATATATATATATATATATATATATATATATATATATATATATATATATATATATATATATATATATATATATATGTATATATATATATTTAATGATAAATATTTAGCTCCTGCATGAGCTCTTTAATATCTGGAATTTTAAAAATGACAAAAATCAGATAAGAACTGAAATGCAAGCATACCAGTTCATGTAAACTGAAACTATCTGGAGTAGTTTATTTCAAAAAGAAACAGTAACATCAACACAATGTACCCTTTGAGCCTCCAGGGTCTTCAAGCTGTGGTAGAAATTCCTGAACAAAAGGAAAGTAAACGAGTCAGAGGAAATTCCTACAAGTGAAGCAAAACAACGCTTAAGAACACGTGATGTTTGGCATGAACAATATCCTCACCGACACCTGGTTCAATCCAAATAGTGAATGCTGGGAACTGCAGCGTACAGGAGGGGTGGAGTTCGCCTTTCGGAACACCGTCATTTCCACACCGACACTACTGTCCCTGTAGGGACAGGCAGATCAACATGAGCTAAAACTGACTACAGTGGAGTGACTGCTCAACACTAACAGCTGTTCACCAACAACAAATCCCTAAAGAATGTCTGACTCAGTAGCATGATGCTTGCAATGCTCTACAAACTGATGCTGCCTACTTGAGAGACAGAAAAGTGTCACATTATATTTTGACAAATAAAAATATAATAAGATGGTTACACACTACCTGCGCTGGCTTCCGTCGTGAGTGCCAGAGCCTTCCTCTCCTTCTTCCACTCTATTGGGGTCGGTGGCGAACGAGGCCTGCCTCTTCTCCACAATCTCGCCCAGGTCAAACATGGCATGTAGTCGGAAGTTCACTGCTTTTATGGCCGTAAAGAAGGCCGCTATCACAGCACAGTACACACCAGCCACCACTAAACTGGCAGGAAGGGCCTAAAAGAATGAATGTGGGAGAGTCACATCAATGTGGTTGCAAAAATTACAACCTGTTTCATTTCAGACACTGCTTCTTACGTAAACCACAACTTGTGCACACAAAAAAAAAAAAAAACAGTAATGCAAAAATGCAGCTAGGCCTATACATAATGGTAAATGTATTGATTTATTTTGCCATTGACATATAAGACTATTTTCATCTGTTTAAGTACATTTAAAAGTACATAAGATAAAATGTAGAAAAATTTATATAATAAGCGAGTACACCATGAATCCATTTTCCAAACCGTGTTTTTAGCTTGTCCTGAATCACTAGGGTGCACCTATAATAAGTGTTTATATTCGGACTATTTTAGATTGCTTCGGGGATACCGCGGCGGAGTAACCCAGTACCTTTGTGATTCTTCATAGACATAAACAGAGAGAAGTAGTTCCGGCTACGATGTTCTTCCGCAAGACGCAAGCAGTTCTGTTTATTAACCACTAGAGCGTTAAAAGTTCCCTACCGTAGCTTTAAAATCTGTTAAGTTCAATAAAATGAACTTTTTTAGTACAGGAGCAGCAAGATGGAAGTTCACGTAATAGAGAAAGCACAAGTATCATTAGTGATGTCATCACATTTCATGTTTACCCACATGCTTTGCTGCATTATCATCAACTGGTTTTATTACTCAGAAAACAATGGATGCAAAGGAATGCTCCTGAAGGCTGACTTCTATTTAATGATTCCTTCTTGTTTATCTGATCAATAACATTGATTGTAGTTTTAAGCAGCTTGTATTTATATCCTGTAAAACTTTCAAGGCAATAGCCTGTTTTAAAAGGAACTTTACTGAAAGTTAAAATATAATCATAAAAAAATAATACACACACTACAGAATAAAGTTTGGGGTCAGTAAAATGTTTTTGAAAGAAGTCTCTAATGCTCACCAAGGTTGCATTCATTTATTAAAAAAAAAAAAATACAGTAAAACCAGTAATTCTATGAAATGTTACAACTTAAAATAACTACTTCTCTTTATTCCTGTGATTTCAATGTTGAATTTTCAGTAGTCATTACTAGAGTACTGAAGTGTCTCATGATCCTTGATGACATCATAATAAATTATTTTCTTTTATTCATTTTGTATCATGGAAAATAGTTGTTCTGATTTTTCTGATTAATGTTGTGGAAAACAGGATACGTTTTTCAGGATTCTTTGATGAATAGTAAAGAAGAAAAAAAAGCATTTGTTTGAAATACAAAACTTTTGTAGCATTCTAAATGTCTCTGATGTCTTTGGTAAATAGAAGCATTAATAATATTAAAAGAAAAAAAGCTTCTGACCACAAATTTTAGTACAGTAATATATTTATTTATATAGTTTATTAATTTATTTTTAAGATACATGTTGCCTTGGTTCTGCTTCATTGTAACTACTTAGAAAAGACAGCAGCTGTATGTCATGCATCTTGAGAAAGATTTAGCCTCAATGTCTTGGTTTCCATCAGTATTACACACATTTTCCAGAAACATGGGCTGCGGCTTTCTTTACCTCAGGAATTACTGCAAGAACTCACCATGTAGAGAAGAAACGGGAAGGCCAAGAGGAATATCCAGAGGTAGAGATGAAAGCAGTTCGAGAAGGTACTCTGATGAGGGTCCACGTACCACCCTCCGCTCAGAGAGGCCCACACTCCCTGCCGCAATATCTGAAGAACCTGAGAGCCCATCTTATCGCTTCCTGATGAGACAACCCAGAGATCTTGAAGTTACCTTGTCAAAGTTTCTAGAGCGGCACTTCCATTGGGAACCTCAGGAAGGACTTTCTCGGACTGGTTATGAAATTTTTAGTAAAAAGCGAGACGTTCCAGAACAACTTCAGACCTGTGTTCTTTTAGTATCAACGGTTTGTTTGCATGCTCCTCCAGCAGACCCCTGTTTGTAGGGCAGTTCATCAAGAGTTTTTGGCACAACTGTGACCCAAGGGCTACATGGAAACATTCATCCTGAGGAATCATCAAAACTGCTTGGTTTGGTTTCTTTACGACTTTCCAGCACTTTAAACAAACACAATTCCATGAATAAATCAGCTGTTCTGATGACATACTTAAGATAAACAGGCTATTTTGAATAAGGACATTTTAAACTATTTGTGGCCGGATAAAGTAGCCTAATATGGGTTTTCTAGAAAATCCAAATGAGCAATCAGCTTTCGTTTAGGGGACTATAATATATTTAACTAAATTTAGAGATGATAAACGGATATGTATTCGATCACTGAACACCTGCAATCTTCTATCATAGACAAGGCAGAGAAACTATTTGTAACTATTGTAAATATGGTATACAGCTTCAGAGTCCTAAGAATTCGATCTCAAGATATGTATACATTTCACCGTTTAGAGTTTTATATCTTATCAGACTGCTGATTTATTTTAAGCTACAGCCATCTCCAGGCCTAAATAGTCATAATATCCTCTCAAACGTTCTTGTATGGCAGAAGCTGAACTCTACAGCTGGAGGATAAAAAAACTTTAAGCATCAACTGCAAACAGTGAATCGTTTAACTAAAGGAAAGCTAACAAATGTCCGAGTGGATTTGGCTTTAAACCATACAGCTTCAACTAATGTTAGCATAGCTTGCCTGAAGCAGCTTTGACATTATATATCGAGTCTAAAAAAATTACAGTAGAAAGATAAATGTCCAGCAGATGATTCAATAGCACTTCAACGAAAGCGTAAGTTAACTGGGATGCGAATATTTTTAGAACTGTAAACAAACCGTGTTTAAACAGCAATAGCATTAACGCTAACTAAATTTTAGCCTGAATCGACTTGTTAGACGTAAAACCAATCAGAAGGGGACGCAAATGCTATAATCTATTTTATCAGTTTCTCGGCTTAATTAGAAGGGTAGCATTCCTCTCAGGGTTTAGTATCAGCTGACACTTACTAGCCAAACCGCTAACATGCTAACGTTACAAGCAGTAGTGAGCCACATTGGGCATGATATTTTTGTGGCGAAATTATCCGATGTTAGTGCACTCTTCAACTCCGTCAACACTCCATGGTTTATCTCGACAGCGTGTGCGTTAATTAATCCAGAAACGAGAGCAGGAAAACCGCAGGACAGCGAACCTGAAGGCGAGTTAGCATTGGCTAACAGAAGCACTGAGTGCTTCCTCCTTATGACGAAAATAAAATACAAAAACAAACACGAAACGCAAAATATCTCTATGTGGTCACCACAGCAGCCATTTCTTCGGTAAGGCCAGGGCAGCTGTGTAAAAACTCCAGCGATAAAAGCCCAGAATGTGAGCTCGCTAAGTTCTAGTGTCGGATCGCTTCATTCACACAGGTAGCAAACACCCACCTACAGGAAGAGAACTGATGCCGCAACGCGATTGGCTTCTGGGGTTTACACCCACATACAGGGACAGAACGGATGCTTCGATGCGATTTGCTGCAGCAGCTGTCTGTCATCCAGAGCAAGATCACTGATTTTATTCATCAATCTACAGACAGTCCAGACCGTCTTCACTTTGACCTTTATAGTTGATGTTGGTCAGGTTGCCACTCTTTCACTCCTACATTCATTGATGCGCTCAATTTTACATTAAAATGGTTATTTTCTATAAACGTCTATTTAAATGAGTAATTTATGTTGGCATTACAAACAGAAACTGGGAGAGTCGATATAGGTAATTCAAAAGCAGTTGATTTTAATATTCCAGCTTCAAAAACATAAAAAATAGCATTTACAATAAATATGACTTAATTAGGCCTAGTAATGAAAAATTATGTTTTTTAAGCACTTTAATAAGGTTAGATTAATTATAATACTGATATACAGTAATGGATTCTGCTATGTGCCTTGCGCTGCTTTTAATAGCTTAGTGTTCCTGTAGCTCAAGTGGTAGACACATTGTTTTAGCAAGCGCAACGTTGAGTGTTTATCTCCCAGAGAACACATGTTAGAAGAAATTTGTTAGCTTGAATGCAATGCAAGTTGCTTTGGATAAAAGCGTTTGCTAAATGCATATATTTAATTAAACTTATTTTTTTTATATATGTCCATATTTGTATAGTGTATTTTAGATTTTATCTGTATCTATCTGTATTTTTATTTCTGTTAGTGTTATCTGTATGCAACAAAGGTCTGAGGGTAACGCAATTTCAATTCTCTGTATGTATGTACTGTACATGTGGAAGAACTGACAATAAAGCAGACTTGACTTGACTTAATACTAATAACATGAATATGAATTAGTGCTGTCCAATGATTAATCTCGATTAATCGCATCCAAAATAAAAATGTTGTTTATATATTATGTGTAGCCTACGGTGTATATTTATTATGTATATATAAATTTAAATATATAAATTTATATATTTAACTTTTTTTTACATGTTAAATATATTTATATATAGGTAATATAATTATATAAATATACATATACACATGTAAATATATGTGTATTTATATATACAAAATAAATATACACAGTACATGCTGATATATAAATATAAACTTATTTTGTTTTGATTTAATTGTTTGACAGCACTAATACAAATATTGTACACTATTAATAATATTAACATGAATAACATTCAAATATTTGTAATCATTCTGAGGCATCCTAATTTTACCTTGTTTATTGTTGGACCGTTTTGGTTATTTATGGTCATGATCCCGGATGGATTAGATGGAGCTGATACTGACCAGTCAAATTGGTAAATGTAGACCACCTTGAACCATAGCAGGTCCCTAAAACGTGCCTTAAGCTGATATGAAATGGAGTTTCAGTAACAGTTTATCACTTTATCATAACTGCCCTAAAGATTTTTGTAATAATCTACTTAAATTGCAACAAACATTTGCAATAAACCTAAAATCACAGTCTCACTTTTGTTGTCCCACTTGAACGGTTACAGTGAAAAGTAGAGTAAATATATTAGCCAAATAAAAATCCTGAGGAGTATAAAGCTTTTATCCATCACAGATCTACCAAAAAAAATCATCCCACTTTTGCATATTCTGCCTTATATTTAACATTGGACTGTCAAAGTTGATCAATGGTGTTTCCACTCATCTGACCTTTGAAGGCTTTTCATCATTATACAAAAGCGCAGCTAATGATGAGCTGATGGTTTTGAATTATGCTGAGGAGTCACTGCCAGGATTTAATTTTTTTAAATAAATCACATTGAGTTTTATTGGTTGATTTATATAGTTACTGGTATAAAATGCAAGTTTCTTTAAAATGTAGATTGATGAATGAGAAGATTTAGACAGCAGATGGCAGTCTCACGCTTCTCCAGTTTTTTAAACGCAGAGCCCTTCTGTTGATGCTTCATTCTCATTCTAGTGGCATCACAGCTGCCCATTACTGCTCACTTGTCTGTTAGGTCTTCGTCTCTCTGCCATTCCTAAAGGTTTTTTTTTAAAACAAAGAGCATAAAATGACAGTCTTCTTAGCAAATACAGCAAAAGAAAGTTTCAAATCTTGCTTACCTATCAAACACTCTCATTTCAGTGACATTTGGGAAGATTTTTTTTTGTACTCTTAATGCATTTCCTCTGGCAGGACAGATGCACTGGCAGAAGTGAACATTTGAGTTCATTCTGCTTTGAAGGAAAATTGGAAGCAAGTACTAAATTATTCATCAAATCACAAATTCAGGGCTCAGAGTTGAGTTTGGAAAGATGTGGAGTAGAACGGCATCAGAATGTGCTGACAGGTTTTCCTTGTCTTTTTTTCTTTGTCTCATTCCTAATGTGGGTTTGAAAGTTGAATCACCATTTAAAAAGTAACTGCAGCAATAAGTGAGTAACCTTTCCTTGCTTTCAGTTTCAAAGCTTGTGTTTTTTATTTGAAAAGCACTAATTCTGTCCCACTAGTTATTGATCAATACATGCCTTAAGGCTGTCTTGATATTAGTTGTCTTGTAACATTCAATCTCTAACAAGCTCTTGTTAATGCAATATATATATACAGGTGTTTCCCCTGAGGAGGCAAGGGAGGTATTGCCTCCACAAAAAACTGGATGAGAAAAAAATTTGTAGTACAAAAAGAAAAAAAAATGCAAGTATGACAAAATATGGCAACATTAAAATGTGTATAAATAACTAGTTTTTAATAAAGAAATACTGTCCAACAGCGATACCAGCGAGTATAAGGTTACAGCCTCCCCTAAGCCCATTGAGTTTTAACAGGCCTCCTAAAGCGTGTGGTGGGTTTAGGGGGGGTTCATTGAGAATGAATGGGGAAAGTTATGTAGGAGGCATTGCCTCCATCGTGATATGAATGGATATGACTTCTTTTAATCGGCTGTCATAGGTTCATGTGAAAATCTTGCCTTTGCAAATCAGTCTGAATGTGTATGGAAAGACTCATTTAAAAAAAGGAAGTAAACAACTCTCAAAGTTAGATAACAACTTTGTAACATCAAAATAAGACTTGAAATGTCCTGAAAAAATGATCCATGGGATCTTTTAAGGCGTAAAAATATTTACCAACTTTTGATTTGATGATCAGAAAAAAAGCAGAAATAGTTAAAAGTTAATTAAAAGGAATAAGTTCAAAATTAAAATCTTTTGTTTAAATTGTTACTGCCTTGTTGACCTGACAATGTTAATGTATTTGGTCTTGGTGGAATAGATCCGAGATAGTACTGAGAGTGGCTACTTCCAATACATCCACAACATGCAGCTGTGAGCATGTAAGAAATATTGCTGCTGCACATATAACATACAGTATATGAATCACCCTGTAACAGATCTATACAGGTGGAGCTGGGGAAGGTGGAGGGTTACTAAAGTGCTCTGCTACTGCTACAGCCAACACTATCCAAGCATTTGAATGTTGAGCAGAGAGCTCATTGGCTACTGATACAGGAGAGAACCTATCAGCTGTGACATGATGTCATTATGTCATATTAAGTTAAGCATTTACGGCGTTATCCTTTTGATTTTCATGCAATCTACCATAGATCTACCAGAATACACTCATTGTATTTTTATATATACACATATATAATTTAATATATATTGATATTTTGTATAAACAATTGTTTGTAGTAATATTGTGCTATTCTCTGACAACACAAAACACTTCAGGTCACAAGGCCTACAGTACATAATATATATATGTAAACTTCGCATCTATTTGTTTTCATCATTTTGATTTTCATGTAATCATCCATTTCATAGTAGGCAGAATTGGTACTTCAGTTTTGCATTTGCTAGAATATAATTGAAACCACAACTACTGACTAAATGAAAACACCCATTTAACTAAATGCTGTACTTAAGTGTATTCTGTACATACTGACCAAATGCAATTTACTCCACTCGATTTACAATAGACCCAGAATAATGACGAAAACAGAAGTGTGTCACGGCCAGCTTTCATCATTTGAAAGCAATCAACACTACACAGCTTTTAAAGGCTCGTTCCAAATATAGCCTTATCAGTCTGAATCTTTTCCAAATTCAAGCTGCCTCTTATTCCAGGAAACTGCTCTCCATAAGCATGCTTTTAGCTCTAGCCTTTAAATAGCTCCATCTGTACTGCAGTGCGTATAGTTAGCTCGGAAACAAGTACCTCATGAGCATATAATATACAATGCGTGCAGAATGAGGAGAAAGAAAATGTGGGGGCCGCATTCCCTTCAAGACCATAGAGGAAGAGTGTTGTTTAGAGGCCCGACAACCTAGATCTGAGCAGTTGTGACAGTAGAGGAATCTAAAGACTTCTTTGTATTAACAGTATGTGGAATCTTCTGGAGTAGGAACACATCAATATATAAGACCAGATGATGAAACTGCCATGTAAGACAAGGGCTTGACTGCACAGCGTCAGAGTTCTTACAGTGGATAAATAAAAGAGACCACACTGACCAAATCAGTACGAAGTATAGAACCAAGTGTATTTTTCCCTCTGTCAATGTACACATATTTAGATTTCATCTCACAGTAACACTTTACAATTACATTAAGAACGGGAATATACTTTGACCAGCATAGGTAAATGACAATTATATCTTAAAAGAACAAACAAAACGAAAACACAAACAGAAAAAAAAAGCCCTGTCAATGACTTAACAAAAAACCCAAATGTAAAATGGAGGCATGGCTAGGTGTAATGCTTCATTTTTTTTTTTTTTTTTTTTTACCAAATTCAATAAAATCCTAAAACATTATTCACCCCCTCACCCCAGAATTTCACTTTTGAAAATCACTTTGTGTAACTGAATTAATATCTATTGTGAATAACATTATTTATTTATTTTTTTCATTTGCAGAGAAAGGACTAAACAAAAACTGCTTTGTTATAACAAGGAATGTCAATTCAGGAAAAACATATTTTCAAATGTAAGAAATATCTAGACAGTATACTGTATTTTTTTTCTTCCTTTTTCCCTCCTTTCCAGGAGGTGTCCTTAAATACAAAAGTCTGGACACAAGGTTGTGCTGCTTTATCCATAAAAGTCTTGTCAGTTCGCTCCTTTTCACTTTCTTTTAAAGTTTGGGAGGTGGTGAGCTGGCATCCCAATGAGAACGAGTTCCTTTTTTTCCCTCCTAGAAGAGACATCACACAGTTCTCAAAATATGATTTTGTCTCCATTCTCTTTATCCTGTTTGTTTCACTGTCTGTAGTCTCATTCGGATGGGTATTGGGCTGTAGTTTCACACCATAGAGAATACAGGAGGCAAGAGAAAGAGTTCTCGTAGTCTTGCGTATATCTTTCTCATGCCGGAGGACGAACGAGGACAAACACTCACACACACACACACACAAGCGCACACGCACATACGCAGACGAACCGTATGCACGATACACACAAACCTGTCTCCTGAAACATTTTCAGCGATGTCCTGTATTTACATAGATACAACATCTTTTGTCCAAGCTGATGTTCAGTTCAGGACAGTCCCACTTTCTGAGGTCTCTTTTGTCTGCGTCGTGCTCGCCCATGGTGCTATGAATCCCTCCGGGTGAGATGAGAGTTATCAACTTCATGTTTTTCATACCAAAAAAACCCCATGGAAAGCTGAATGTGAATACATCATGCATGGAACTCAATTAGTAGCCCAACAGATCACAATGTTCTGGCACCATGGAGAGAGAGAGAGAGAGAGAGAGAGACAGATATGCCTACTGAATGCCTTTCATTCGCCTTTTTAAGTTCTAACAACCTTCTGAGCTCTTCTACACCTGCTGGTGGAGGTGTTGCTGTCTAAGCGAGGACGGGTTTAGAAAACCATGGTGGATAAACACTAAAGAAAGAATTAAATTCATGGGTTTTATGGCGGAGAGAGATAAATCCTAATTTCTATACTGACAAAGGGTACCAGGGTGGAAATGAATTCAAACTCTTCGGCTCCATCAGAGAACGAGACAGAAGATGTGATGTTATCCGCCGCCTTTCCAACCGAACACGTTTTTTTCCCTTCGAAAAAAGGTGTCAGATTTAACATCTCCACAAGATCTGATGGGAGCATCTGCTTGTCTCGTGCAAATAACTAACACAATCGCTTCAGTCCTTCATGAATTATTACAACGAGGGCCAGCGAACGTCTCGTTGAAGATCTCGATTTCATAACTCTGTGAAGATAATATTAAACAAACGTTCAAGAATAGCACCAAAAGCTCATGTGTGGTGGAGGCATCTGTTAAACCGGCGGGTTTTCTCTCCCTGTCCATGGTGTTTTGTTTCTCTCCCGTGGAGACCCGGACCACGCGAAACATAAATTTTTAATCGCAAAGAGGGCATTACATCATTTGGAATGTAATGGAAGATTTTCTTTAGACATGATAGCGATAAAATTACATACAACAAAGGCTTCGCAAGACAGAAATGAAAGGAGGAGCTATCGCTCAGTGTTCCTTCCTCCTCATTCCCTTACTTTCGGTGGCAGAAAAACGTTTGGAGAAGTAAACAGAAGATTGTGTGGCTTAAATGTTCGAGGATGCAGAGGAGGTGATTTGAAGGTTTGAAATCCTCAGCACACTTCCTGTCTGTAAACCTCCTCCTCTGTCTCTCTCAGACGTAGTACTCCTTGTCTTTATTCTTCTTGCCCTTGGTGGTCGTCTTTGCGACGGCGGCGGTCGTGCTCGCCGTCTTCTCTTTGACCACGGCGCCGTTGCTTTCGGATCCCGAATTGCGGCTCTGGTCCACCTGATAAGAACCTTCGTCTCGGTTGCGGTACTTGTACATGGCGTAAAGGAGGATGAGGATGCAGAGGGCGGCAGCCGCAACGATGCCCACCACCATGCCTGTGGTGCTGCTGGACTCCCTGATTACCTCCACGGCGCCCGGGTGGCCCTTCTCCATCAGGTCGGTGGGGTGAGCTGTGGGGACATGGGGGAAACCAGGCGGGTAGGTTAACCCTGGAGTGTGGCGGGAGGACGGGGCAGGCGGCAGGAGCACCTGGTCACGGGTGTTCATTTTGCCTGCGGGGATGTGAAGCTGGTTGGGGTGAGTGGTGGGGCCGGGGATGGGAGGGCGGTGGTCACCTGGGCTCTGCCCTCCGCTCTTGCCCACAGCGGGGGGCGGCGGTAGGACCGTCCTGTCTGTGACCATGGGGGAGTTTTTGTAAAAGTCCTCGTCATCGGACTCCGTCATTTCTCCGGAGCCGAAGGCCGATACCTCCATGGGGTCACCGCAATCCTCCTGGTCCGGAGGGCATGGAGGGCGGGGGTCAGACAGGACAAGGGACTCTTTGGTGGTTTGGAGAGGGGTCAGGGATGTGGGAGGGGCGGGGATGGCAGGGTAACGGGTGGCTATGGGAAGGGGGTCTTGGGTGTCCACGGTAATTATGGGCAACACAAGTTCACCTCCTGGGATGAGAGAGGAGAAAGAACAATTAGCAAGGACTCGAGAAGGTCTACATGCACATACACGCGCACTCTAGTAATAATACAATTAGAATTCTATTCTGTGCAATTTATTTTAAGACAGATTCTACACACACTACTTTACATTCACATTGCTACAGTATTTTCTAAACCTACTCAAACAATGACTAACATTAACATGTCTAGATCGCTACATTAACATCTAAAACAGATCCAACTCATATCTTGAATAGCTCTTGGCTCTTCTTTGGTTAAACAAGATAGCAAACTATGGAGTTTGGGTCACTTACATCAACAAATAGGCCGCATGATTTTTGCATGGAAAAAAAGCAAATTACAAAAAACAAAGGTGTGTAAGATGGTCCCTTTAAAAGCACAAATGTTCTCCCCTTTAAACTCTTAGACACCCATCTGTGCTCTAGGCGTTAATTTGACAGATTTCACTATGCAATGATTAAATCCTCAGCATATGCGCATTGTGTAATAAGTTAAATGCTGTGTCTCAAAACCTAGTTAGCTGATTTCTGTGTAATGCTATATAGGGAATTGTCTATATAAATCTTATTACAAACAAAATTAAATCTCATGAGTGGATTTGACAGATATGAGATCTGAGAGGCTCTTTTAAGGCAGAAACTTCTGATTCTGATGTTGGCATGTGTTTAAGCTGATAAACTGAATATAAAGCACACAGACAGCCAAAAAACATTTTAATTATACACCCTACTTTTCAAATGTTTGGGGTCAGTAAGTTTTATTTCTTATTTTTGTGTTTTATCCACCAAGGACATATTTAACTGATCAAAAGTGTTAAATATGTAGTAAAGCCATATACACTTTTAGGAAAGATTTCTGTCTCAAATAAGCTTTTTTTTGAATGAGTGAATGGTTCATTTAAAAGTGGAGTAATGGCTGCTGAAAACTTTAACTTCATTCACAGCATCAAACTAAATTCTAGATTTTTATTTTTTATTTTTAACAGTAAAAAGATTACGTATTACTTACTCTTTTTTTTTATCAATTATTACTACATTTACTTCATTTTTTTGCAAATAAATACCATTATCAAATAAATACTATATTTTCATCAATAAATACAAAAACATGAAATGTCTTCCCAACCACAAACTCCTTAATGATAATGATGTCATCATGTCTTTAATAATTGAGGGAAAAAAGATAACTTTAATTTTAACTTGGAATTGAGCTTATCACATCACATTATGGGATGGCCTTATCTATGAAACAAAAAAAGTTATACTTTAAATAATTGGTAAAATTATTTATTTTTAAATGTTGTACGGTTTTGCACAAGATTGCACAAATGACGCACAAACGAGCGAGGCGTGCAGCTGACCAGATTTTGAGACAGAGCCAATAAATAGGGCTGTTGTAGCAATTATTTAATAAGAAATGTCCGGGTTAATGTGTTTAATGTTCCAACATTTCATTAAACTAAAATAATCTGAAATGAAACCAAAGGCTCGGACAAATGTCAAACAGCAACAGCTGATTTTCCAGATGGGCCATCAGAAACAACTCAACCACTCAACGACACTGAATGATTGCAACATAACGCACAATCACAAGAGAAATAGCTGAGCACAGAGTAATAATTCCATGCAACACGGTTTGACGTCACAGCTATTTTACTGATATATGACTGCTCAATGCAGAACCTAATGATGGAGTGGAATGGCCACTCAGCATTATGAATAGCCCAGATGGTAGAAGGCCATCCTTTAAGCAATATAACACTTAGTCTAAACTCAGATCAGCTCATAATTTAGTTCCTAAATGACCTGATGAGCTCCAAAGTATACTTCTTTGTTTATAGCATCTATGGGGTTAATATGAGGGAAGAGTGCTAGCAGAAAAACATTATAAACATAATTCACATAGGAACACAAATTAAAATTGACACCATATTTTAGATCAAACTTAAGCTATTTCCTGAATATTTGCAACTGTTTCATTTTACATGTAAAACATGGTTTTTACTGAACACACAAGATACTTAACAGTATTGAAAATTGACAAAAAATGAAAAATGGAAGCTCTTGCTGGAATTAGAATTAGGAATTATCTACAGAACTGCACTACATATCAGCCAGTCATTAAAATCCACTGCGTAATAAAAAAAAAATGAAATTTTTTTTTTTTTGATCTGATGTTTATGCTGCATGTGAGCGTTTGGAGCTTGTGTGGGCCTGTATGGCCTCAGTGCTGCTGTGTGTGTTTTGTACTCACCAGTGCCAGGCTCACACTCCTCTAGATCCTCATCATCACTGGGACATTCGGCTGAAGCCACCAGCAGGTCATCTGAGTTCTGAAAGAGAATTCAGGTACAGGGTGGTTAATTTTCCCATGTTTGTAGGTATTTATTCTGATTTCTCTGCACACTTCTCGGACAGCAATCTGAAATTGTGACTGTATCTTATTTGCCCAGTTTTCTTTAAAGCCCAGTGTTTTTATCATATTTAGTCACTTACGCCCCAGGGGTTGTTTTTTATTAAAGTTAATAGTTTTCAGCCTTTTTCACATCAAAACTTTTCACTAACTTTTCTATTATTATAACAACTTTGATATTATAGATACCATACTGTGTATATATATATATATATATATATATATATATATATATATATATATATATATATATATAAATCTGACATTTATTGTAAAATACCAGCAGCTGTGGTTGCCAGAAGTTAACCATAAAAAATACGGTAGCAATAGCAGTCTTGACTTAAATTTACAGCAAAAAAAGGGTATTTCAATAACTGATATATGTATACCAACCATTTGAATTACTAATATATGTTCTGTACTACTGTAATACACTGACAACCACCAAAAACAGGAGGTGAATGTCACATGATGAACCAAAGTTCACAAACACACAACAGCTCTTCCACAAGCTGAGGTGGGAAATACTTAAATATGGAAGGTGTATACAGTGATATTTCAGTATTACTTGCAGTATCCTGAACAATGCAATAAACGTTAATTTAAAAAAAAAAAATTCAGTTTTACAGTGTTTTACTGTAGAATTACCGTTATTCACAGTATCTATAGATACCCTTAACCAATTAACAAGTTTTCCTGTTGACATTATCACGGATCGGAATTTTTTTTTTACATTGCAGACTTTCTGAAAATAAAAACAATGGAATTTAGTATACAAATAATAATAACATACATAAAGTATAACAATTGAAATATTTATTGTGTGATTTATATTAATGTAAAAATTATAGCTGTCTCAGTTATTTTCACCACAATAAACAATTTTGCCCTTAATTAAAGGCAGGGTAGGTAAAAAATTTATAAACAACTTTCTTCCAAATTTGATTAAACTTTCTATATATATCAATGCATAATTAAAATGTAAGTACTCTGATAAAGAGAGTATAAAAATCGAGTGACTCTAGACCGTTTTATCTGTATTAAACACAGCTCATTATTTCCATTCGGGACGAAACATAGGATTGGCTTAGGCGACTGTCACTCTCTCGCAACCATGGCAACCACCCTTTTGCCACACATGACCCGCCCACTTGCGCGCGCACATTTGATTTGAGGAATTCAAGAGGCACGGATCCTAGGAATACCAAAACAATGGCAGAGAAACAGCAAGTAAAATTCACAGTACCGGCCTATGCAGTTAGTGAAGGCAAACCAGGCAAAAAAAAGGAAGACAGTAGCAGTACAAGAAAAGGCAATGAACAAAAAGTCGTTGGATAAACAAAGAAATAAAACGCGAGTTAATATCAGGAGAAGGGAGGGGGTGGAGTGAATGGAAATAATGAGCTGTCTTTAAAACAGTCGTGAGAGGTCTACAGACACTCGATTTTTATACTTTCTTTTTTCAGAGTACTTACATTTTAATTATGTATTGACATAGAAATAAAGTTTAAACAAATTTGGAAAAAAAGTTTTTTATACATTTTTTACCTACCTTGCCTTTAATTAATACAATTTTGCTTGTTTGTTTAAATCAGTGTATTTGTTTACCAGGGAGACTATGGTTTAGATGAAGAGCATCTTTAAACCAATAAAATGAGAAAATATTTATTACATTTACATATTTTCTGTCATTTTAAATGTATAACTTTGTAAAATGATGCCAAAAGTGTGAAAATAAAATTTATTCTATTTAGGATGCAGAAAATGCTACCTATGAAATTGCCATTAGCAACACAAAGGAGTCATTTATCCAGCATTTTATCCAAAAAGTTTTTAAAAACGTCACTTCCACTACTTCCTAAATTGTGGCGGAAAAATGAATAGAATAGAATTCTTCTATGATGCACATCCACTGTTTCAACTGTATTGTCTTAAAGTCCACAGGCTCAAAAGCATCCACCGCTGAAGAAACAGCCATTGGCTGTGGAGGCAATTGTTCAGCTCTTATGATGCGGTGAGGCTAGACCAAATGGCTTCGCTGCCCCTTGGTTTGACCTGAGTTTGAATTAACATTCCCGACTCATACCTCACATTCATAAAACATGTAATTGGATCTGGGCCATGACTGATTTGGGCGCATCAGTTTGTCCTTTCCTATCGAGAGGTCAGAACAATTTCGCTGTTCATTCATATGGGCATATTTATCTGTTTGCGAGGCTGGGAGCATCGACTGAATGAGCCTCCCCATTTGAAATCTAGATCAGGTATATGGAGGCATTTATTGATGGTGACACCAGTATTTGCATTTGCGCTCTCTATATTAATACACACAAACAAAAACACAGCTAGAGGAATACCTTTTTCATGTGCATGTAATGAAAACAACCATGGTAAGCATCATAAGAGCTAATTCCTAAAGGTTCATGTGTGTGCTTTCCATGATGCGATTACTGAGATGATACTTTTTTTCCTTCTTCATTCAAGACCAGATAAGATTCTATCTTAATATATTATATTTGGGTTATATGATGCAGTTTCAAGTTGTACTTTCTCTTTGGAGTGTTACAAACTGTTCTTCCATAGATAAGATCCCTTAATGCTGGGTACACAACAAAAGATAATCAGGCTGATTTTTGTATGAGGCAGTGTTGTCAAAAGACCCAGTACTTCGGTACCAAGTCGGTACTAAAAAAATTAAAATGTCATGGTTTCTTTAAGTACCGGTGGTACCGAATACACGGTCAGCCCGGTTCTTGACCCATAAAGTGCTATGATTTCCGCAAAGCAGAAAACGCGGACGGAATATCTAAATCCAGTCATGAAAATGAAACTTACATTTTAATATGGACAGTCACGGAATTTGTCAAAGTTAGCATAAATTAATCAAATCTCCATATGGACCAGTATATGTAAATGTTAAGCCGCAAAAGTTGGTTTAAAATATGAATCCTGCAAGTTCTGTGTGAATGAATGAATGACAGAGACGAGCGGGTTTGTTTACTACATAGACTGGAGCGCATGAGTCTTGCAGTAATTTCAGCATCTCAATGAGGACATAAATACATAAACAACATCACCAGAACTGTTCTGAGTCACTTCAAAAGGATTTTACAGTTTCATCTGAGTAAAACCAGTGTCAAAATAAAAGTTGCCCGTCAAAATACAAGTAAATGTTTACATAAAGGCATTGTGCTAGAAATATTACTATTATTTAGTAGAATGTATTTGATACTGCTACTACTGTTGAAAAAATTAATAAAACTTTTTAAATAAATCACACAATATTTTTTCCATGTTTTAATTTTAATAGCAAATCCACTTTATTTACCAAAAAATGAAATGTGTTTACATTTCATCAATTAAAAGACAAATTAAATTTGAGTGAAACATGTTTACTGTTTTTCATAATTATATTACTTATAGAAAAACACACTTTAAACACAATTGTAAATAAGTATAAAGAATGCCATTGGTTTTATTTTTAGTGATAAAACGTTTTTTTTTTTTTAATTAGCATATTTTATGTTATACTTTGGTACCGAAATTGGTACCGAGAACCGTGGATTTTCACTGGTATCTGTACTGAATACTGAAAAAGAGTGTCTAAACCTGATAGGAAGAACTTTGGAGCTGCCCCGATCACAAATCGTAAATATTCAACTTGTTTAATATTTTTACGATCAAAAATCCTGATGTGTGGGGGGAACCCCGAGGACAAACGCACGCACGCTCTGGAGATTATCACATGAAACTAAACAATATCCAATCAGAAAGTGAGATGATGGAAGATGGAAGCAGTCATGGCACAGCACAAAGTAAAAAATTGATATGGACAGCAGAGATGGAGGATCAGTTTGTTCATTTGTGGCAACAGCACAAATGTTTATGTCGTGTATTTTCTGTGAAAATCATTCCAAACACTATCACTGTAATTTCTTCCTGCATATCGCCCGCCATGCTTATTATGAAGTATCGTGAGACTGTGTTCACAGTCGAGACTCTGGTTGAAAATCTGTTTGTGTGTGGTGTGCTGTCTTTGTCACATCAGGGCACACCACACACTATAGGAGCAAAACCTAGGATTAAATCTAGGATTTTTTATCCTCATGTTTGTGGTCTATCACATTTTGAAAATCTTATAAGATGTAAAAAAAAATATTTTGGTGTATACCCAGCATAAGTGGCAAAGACTAAAGTCTCAAATCCAAAGAGATATTCTTTATAAAAGTTAAGACTCGACCACACCCTCTTAAAACACCTTGTTTAAACACTCCTCCACATGTCTTCATCACTGTATGGAAAGATTTGCATAACACCACCCAAATGTAAACTTTGTGTACACATGTAACTTTGATTCTTGCAGAAGTATTGTTGCTGTTGCCACTGCCATGCAAAACTGTTGTTTGGTCTTCCAAAAGAGGACACAACTAAAAATCAGTTAAGTTGTATTTAAAACACTATTCCAGAACAGTTCAACCAAAAAATATTTAGATGTGTCCAGCTTACAGAGGACTGTTTCGTGAACCCGCAGAGTAGCCTACAATGATGTCTGTACACAAAGGCTGTTTCCATAAAGTGGGGCAATTCCAACTTTGCGAGGATAGTCAGGTGCTTCTGACTCACAGCCTGTAAGTAAGTTTTCATATTTAAAGAATTTGCCACTGATGATTCAAATATGAGTTTTGAGCAGTGTAGAATAGCACTTGTTGTTTGACATTTCTCTGACCACAAATGCAGACATGGTTTTATGTTTAAGCGGCACGATGCGCAACACAGGGCGTAAAAAGACAGTATAAGCTATTATAATCCATAATTATGTCCCCACTGGATGCAACAAATGCCTCGTTTGTAATGGGTTTTATTGGTTCTGTCTTGTCGCACCGGGACATGGCATCACAGTATGTTAAAGGTCGTAACATTTCCGTCATCAGCTTGAGGTATTCAGCCAATCACAACGCACTGGATAGCTGGCCAATCAGAGCACACATAGCTTTTCAGCACAATGAGTTTTTGTAAAAATGTACGCGTTTCAGAAGTCGGGGCGAAGAGGAGCAACAATAATGTACATTGTATGGAAAATAATGTGTTTTTTTTTTTACCTTAAACCGCATAAACACTTTGCATTACAAAAATACAAAAAATAATGTGGTTTTTAGCAACGTCATATGACCCCTTTAATCGGTCTGGATGAAAAAGTGCTGTATTGATTTATTCCACGTTTTGCTAGTGTTTTTCTTGTTCTTTGACTGTTCACCATTGTCCACTACAAATATTTCAAAACCTCAACTGGCCAAAGTTAAATTACTTTCGAAGGTAAGCTCACTGAGAAAAACATTCTGTTTTAAAGCCTTTCCATCATATCAGCAATGTTATTATGCTTAATTTACATCAAATATACAAAAACATTTTGTGTTCTCGACATCCATCAAATACCGAATAACGGAAAAAAGACGGCAAACATTATATGCACAGAAAGCACCATCAGGGTTATTTTTAACAAAAAGCCATGCATTGAACAATCAAAGCATTTAATGGGACAAAAGAAAAGCTGTGACAAATTTGCTTGGTTTCTGAGTCTGATTTACAAATACTAACGACACTGACATTTCGAACTTCTAATTAAAAGACGCACTGCAGCATTAGTTTTGCCTGACTGAGTTTATTAAAGGATAATTAGCGCGCTTCTTATCTGCACTTCTGCACAATGGCTATGTGTTTGTTAAGACAAGTTTATTAAGAGCACTGAAATTGCAGGTTGTGTTTTGATATGTGCATACATTATTGACAAATACGCCATGACATTTTTTTTTTTTGACATGGCAAAAAGAAAGTCGAGGGCACTTTAAATGTCCTAATCCTTAAAAGTGAAGTATAGTATTGTGTCAGCTTGATCAAGGGCTTATTTATCAGACACTATTCACAACGGCACAATTTGGAATGCGCTGCAAGAGCCCTGACGTGGGCTGTGATTTACGTGGTGTCGTGAAGGTTCACTTCAAAAGCACCACAAATTTGAAGTCCAATTTGAAGTTGTGGAAAAGCAATCTTAGAACAAAAGATTTGTGCTGCTGGAGGTATGGACGCTTTGATACAAAACAGCACAAGCCGCTCAAAATGAGGCTGAAATAATAAAATATGTTTGACCCTGAAGCTCTGACTGATTTCCAGAACACTTGACTTGAGTTTGAAATCTTCAAATATTCAGATATTTTCCCACCAATGCCTGATGTGAGCTTCCTTACTATTGACTACAAAGGGAGCTGCCTTAATAGGGAGCGTCTTTATCGTCAGGGTACATTATAAATGTGTTGATCCAGAACTCTCTATGTAAGTCTGTTTACCTCACAAGTGATCCACATAGACTTATTGCATTAATTACAATCAATTGCAATAAAGTGTAGCATTAGCATGTTGCCAAACTAACAAAAAAATATTCTGCACATGACCAAATCAATTCATTTCAACAGTGACTAGCATGTTGCTATAATACTCTGCATGAGATTGACTCACAATTGATTTCAACAGTGTTAAGCTAATTATGAAATACTCTGCATAGGATAAATTTCTGTGTAACAAAAACATACTGCTAAACAATTAAATATTCAGTACAGGATCATCTCACAATTTATTTTAATAATGTAATGTTGCTAAACTAGCCAAACAACTACACAACATGCAATTTATTGACAAACAATTCATAAGCTAATGATAAAGTACTGTACATGAGATCTACTCACAACTAATTTTAAGAGTGGCATTAGCATGTTGCTAAGCTAATTATAAAATAATCTGCGCGGAGCTCACAATTATGTTGCATTAATAACTTTAAAAATACATAGAACACACAAATATTGGGTAAAACAATCAATTTAAACTACACGTATCTCAGAAATGTCTTTTTTACACTGTGAATGGTAATATAGTTCATAAAATGAATGAATTTGTAGTCTAGACACAGTGTTTGGTGCTCTTCCATATAAATGTCTTACTCATCTTGGGGAGAAGAGGAGAGGAGTGGTGCACTGGGACTTCCTTGGCACTAAGCTGTCTCACTCAAATCCCCATTTCCCTGCTATTGCTTTGTATGACTATTTACACCCAGGACAGGGTGGATTAGGAGTGATTCACAGCACACATGTGAGAGAATCCGTGCCCGTCCTCATTTGCGCTAATGCGTGCCGCTTGTGGCTATGGATCTTGGCAGTTTTACTATGATTGACACTGATTGTTATTGAGCTTGCCCTTTATTCTTATCAACATGCATCTCCTGATCAATAGAGTTGAACACCTCATGATAAAGGCTGACAGTGGGGGAGGCAAAAGCTCCTAACTTGCTACCAATATGTGATGAATGGGGGGCCGAGACAACAGACACGTCAGATATGACACTCAATATCCTCCATATTAATAGCCGCATGCTCCAGCATTTTACAGATGCTGCTTGAGGTTAATGTGTTTTCTTAGGCTGCCAACAGACTTGAAAAATAGCTGGACTAGGAACAACAATGGTCAGTCTATGCTTTCATGACAAGAGCGGAACAAATATTTTAAGGAAAGTCTTTATAAATAAATGAGGGCTCAACAGTGTAGATGGCCCCAAGTTATTTAGCTGAATAACATAGGGTTTTGTCAAAACTGTGAGAATGATATGATTTGTGATCATTTTGAATATACTACATTAAATATATATATATATATATATATATGTGTGTGTTTGTGTGTGTGTGTGTGTGGTGTGTATGTGTGTGTGTGTGTATATAGCGAATATGGTATATAGTGTGTGTGTATAATAAATGGATTCAGAAATATTTGAGTTTTAAAATATACATTTATGGTGCATTTTCACCACTAAATTTTTTTACATATACTTTTCCTGATGAATATACAATAAACTGTAGAGTAAAATAATAGAGTTTTCAGAAATCGGTTGGGATTTTATCCTGTGAAGAATATTTTATTGTTAGTTTAATTAGCAACATGGTAATATTAAGTTACACTATCGAAATCAATGCCATGCTGAATATTTTGTTTAGCAATATGCCAATGTTGCAATACTGAAATTGTGAAAATGATTTGTGATAGTCTTGAATATGCTAATAATGCTTTCTAGTTAACAAAAAGGTGAAAAAACAAAAACAACAACAAAAAAGGTTTATTAACTGAGAATAAAGCAGTGTTTTTGAAAGTGTTTTTGAATGCATCGTTTTCAGTTAGGTGCTTTAAATAAAATTTGTAAAAAATAAATTTCTGTAGGTTTTTTTATTTTATTTTATTTTTTTACTATGATTAAAAATATATTATTTTCCTGACACATTTAACCAGTGTTGGGTGTAAGCCATTATTATGTTCACCTTTATCTTACTATGTAATCCGTATGAAACTAAAACTTGTGTGCAAACACCCTCATCTAGATAAAAAAAAGAAAAGAAAATAGATTAAAAATAAATTAATAAATAATCAAGAATCTTATTGTTTTTTATCGTTTTTGAACTTAAGTCCTGCTATACCTGACATGGCTTTATTCAGCAGAAAAGATCTAATGTAAAAAGACTTATGAAAAGATCTAATGTAATTTATTCTTACCTACATTAGTGTTATTTTTACACAAACCTGTATGGATTTTACTAGTTGGGATCTTCCTGAACATCTTGCCAAACTGAGATGTATTGTTTAACTTTTCTTAAGCTTTTTTCTTATTCAGATATGTTGTTAGAGTATTTTTATTTGTTAACTGGAGACGGTTACACTTTTTATAAAAATGCTTAAGTATTACAGTTGTTTTAAAGCTAAAAGGCTAAACTATTATGTTTGCCTCAAATTGAAAGAATAAAGAGTTTAATTTCTATTAAGGTTTATAGGGATTTTAAGATGTAGCCCCAGCTAGCGATTTGAATAATTAAGTTTCTTATTAAGTAAATAAGTTACTCTTCAGACAGAGTAATTAGCAAAGTAATTTAAATACAACATTGATGATGTAATTAGTAATAGTAATTCATTACTTTTTGAAAGTAACTTACCCAACACTGCATATAACTGTAAGTCCTTTAATTAGAGTAAAAAAAAACAAAAAAAACAAGATCAAATCAAACTAATGGAGAGAAATTGTTTAAAGTGTTTGCTTTCACAAGAAAAGTGCTATAGCTCTAAATATGTTTCTCGAGGCTTAGAAAAGAACGACTTGAGAAAATTGCAGGACCGTTCAAAGGAAATGTGACTAGTAAAATACTATGTGTGGGAGGAATGAAAAGAAAAGCATATGTGGGGGTGATATATCCTGACACATGCGAATCCAAGCATTATGATTCTTGTCCTTCAGGGCCTTCCAGATGCAGAGTGACGGCTCTTTTTCCGCAATAAATGACAGATTTTTTACCCCAGGGTGATCTGTCCTGTCAGCTCTTTTATTGCTGATACCAACTGGACATCTTGTAAAACAAAACTCTTTATAAACGCAACAAAATCCCTCGTTCAAGAGAGACGGGCCAACAAGACGCCCGTCTCTCTAGATAAACGCACAGTCTACTGTCCCATCCTTACCTGCGCAATACTGTCCTTCAGGCTTGGAGAGCGCTGTCTACGGGTGGTGGTAGTGGCCATAGTGGTGGTGGTCTCCATTATGGTGGTGGACATGTCCGCCGCAGCTGGAGGGGTGGCAGAGGTGGTCTCTGTAGACAGGACAGAGGGTGCGTCTCCAACCAAACGCAAGTTTCCTGTCACCTGTACATTTGGATCCCCCTCGGCGGCCAATTTTAGCACTTGCAGCCCGTTGTAGTACAGGCCTGAGATCTGGCCCTGGAACGGCCGTCCCTTATCCTGACCTCCCACCTTTATAGCCGCCTGGCTGTTGAAGATAGTCAACTGCCGACCTGTGATGGATCAGAGAGGAGATGGAGAGACAGAGCGAGATGTAGAGAAAGAGAAAGAGAGAGAGAGAGCAGTATGACAGCAAAGAGAGACAGAGAAGCAAATAGGTCCATCAGTACAAGCTGTTTTTGGCGTTACCGACATGATGTGTCTAAATCAGCTGATAACACTTTTAACATTTAAACCTGGCGATGGAAATCTCCAATTCGAATGGCAGCCGTATCTGACCCGGTTAGTGCAGGGGATAAAATGTTGTATTAAACATGATGCCAGAGATCAATCCTGAAGCCTCTATGAGGGCCAGATCGCGGAGCAATAGAAGAGCCCCTACCATTATAGAATAATGGCTGTATATTATAATATGAGCCTCATTAAACTAGTAGGGTTTGAGCTGTGGATAATGAACTGAATAAGGAGGACCAAATTGGAAAACAATATTTATGAGTATGTAAAGAGTTTTGGATATGTTTTATTCAGAGACAGAGGCCTCGTTGATGCTAATCTGCATGAATAAGTGTCATCTGCCAGCTCAAATGCTAATGTGTCACCAAGGCAAGCCCCACAAATAGACATAGATAGGGGCACACACACACACACACGGACACACACACACACACACACTATGCCTCTCCAATGAAGATTTCGTCCCCTGAATCTCCACTGAGTTGTCACTGAGTCATTTCACATTGAATACACCGCTGGTTGAATTGATCATTGAGTTGACCATCATGAAAATACAAGAAATCTGAATTACTATTATAAAAGCTACAACAGGTAGTCGCGGCGCTACGGACTTGATTCAAGTGGTTTTGAATTATAATAGTGAATGTTAAGCCATCGGGCTAAACTTTAGATATAATTTAATGCCAACAAAACCTTCAGAATTACTACTTAGAGAGGAAAGGGATGGTTAACTCAAAGTGCCATTTCCTTTGGCCCCTGAGAGCTGGACTGCCGCCATCCATTTAATCCTGATGAACAGGTACTCTGACACAGTTGATTATGAAGTGGGCAGTTGTTATCCCCTCAGTGAGAGCCACTTAATGCTTAATGAAGGGTTGCCATTTAACACAAGTAGGGTCTCGATTTTAACAGTTGAAAATAACCAAGTTTGACATGCGAGTGGAGATAAAAAGACCATCATCTCGGAAAGGCACGTCGTTAAAGAGCGGGAAGAAGCCAGATGGCCACTTTCCACTTGCACATGTTCTTTTATCGTACAGTGGAAAGATTATTCCGATTAATGTGTGACATTAGGGATGGTTACATATGCTGACATAATACAGTACGTAAAGTACTACTGAGAAAACGGTATAAACGACAGTTTCTCTTTATCATGGAACATTAAATGACAAAAATGAATATTCTATCATTATTTGCTCATGTTGTTTGTATATATAAAATAAGGTATTTAGCATATACATTGAAAGTCAACGGGGACACTACACCCCATTGGCTTTCTTTGGACAATTATTTAAAGATATTTTAGAGATTCAGAACCGTTTAAAGAAAATTTTTATTTTGATTTCTTCTTCTTTTTTTTCTATATTCAGTCACTGGAATAAATCGACCAGGACAGTATCTAAAATTTCTCCTTCTGTGTCCTGCGGATGTTTGGAACAGCATGAGACATTTGTATAAATAACGACAGAATATTCATGTTTAGGTGCATTACTCCTGCTATTTAAAAATGTGCAATGAGATTACATTTCCTCACGTCAGGCATAGATGCAA
The DNA here is from genome assembly GCF_023724105.1 of Carassius gibelio. Taxonomy (NCBI): domain Eukaryota; kingdom Metazoa; phylum Chordata; class Actinopteri; order Cypriniformes; family Cyprinidae; genus Carassius; species Carassius gibelio. The sequence goes on along the minus strand of NC_068416.1, from coordinate 14,395,950 downwards.
AAATTATAAAAATAAAATAAAAATAAAAAAGGGATTCCTGTGATTAATTCAAGGTAGGTCAGATCTTTCTTGCTTCTAAATGTGAGACCCAGTGACAGAGGTTAGAAGATTACATGGAGGAGAATGAGGAGACCAAAGAGCCTTTGAGATAGAGAGCACGAGGCACAGACAAATTTCTCACACAAAGACCAGTCACTCAGTAAAATGAAACATTCATACAGGACACAGACCTGATGTATGTGGGCTTTGCGTCATTATCATTACTTATAGATTAGAACTGATACATGATTACACATGTTAAAGGGACATTGTTAATCACATCTGAATGTGCAAAGGCTGACATCAATTTTCCTCTCATTTGGTTACGAAAATGTATTTCATGAATATTTAGACTGTTTAACCCTCTGAGTTAGTTCGATTTAGGGGAGGTTTAAGACGGAATTAGCTTTAGTTTTAACGCCCTATTTATATCAAAGAGCAGAAATAAAATCAGACAATGAGGAAATACTCATTGAATATATACATACATATATATATATATATATATATATATATATATATATATAAATTATATATCGATAAAGGATGTTAGTTGGATGCACAAGGGAGAGGTAAACATCTGAAAATGACTTTTAGACAAATGTAGAACTGAACTTTGGATCAGGTTATACTCTGCATGTTATCGAGTTTAATCAATGAATGTATGCAGACTCAGAAAGGTCAGTTTTCATTGAAAAAACAGTGCAAGCGTATTTGTTTTACACTTAACATTTAGATGTGATGTTAGCTCAGCACAGAAAAAGGAAGTTTGCATATAGATGAAATGGGCGCAACCAACCAAAAAGTCTGATAACTTACACATACAGTTGAACTTAAATGCCCAATTTCTTTAATAATGTGCTGATGCAGGCGTCTAGAGATCGTTTCTGCACTTTTAATAACCGAAAGAGTTTCTTGGGGAAAATCGAATACCATGCAGGATTCATCTGTTTACAGATGTCTCACGGGTCCAAAGATTACAACATGGTTAAGTTTCAACACGGTTCGAAAAATATCATCTTTTTTTTTAATATACATGTATATATATATTTTTTGGGATTCATTACACTCAAAGGGTTAAAGGGGATTTTGAAACGTCATTCTGATTTTAGTGTTATAAGAAGCAATAGTCCCTTTAACTGCTTGGGATTGGAATATATAAATCTAGATTTTATAGTTAAAGTGTTTTTAAGCACCCTTGCTTCAAAATTAGCGAAGTCAGAGGGGATCACAGAAGAAAACATAAGACAGCAAAAAAAGAAACTATTTACAGACAGTTGTTGCAGTTATGGAGCGCTGTTAGAGGGTTAGTCAGAGTTATGTTTAAGATTAAACCTTAATCTCTGAAGCGGTGCAGTTCGAACTTGTGAAGGACATGATCTGAAAAGAACAAGCCACATGGAGAGGACTGATTGGATTTACATTGTAAGTGGGCAGCCACAGTTCTGTTTGCTTTGGCCCACTGTATGCCAATGCAAAGGCTTTGGTTTTAGGAAGTTTTTATTTAAAATGGCTTGAAGCTTTGTGGGTTTTAAGGGAACTGCGCCTCTTACAGAGCCTTAATAAGTCATTAAGTCATTGTTTAATTAATTCATTTTTATTACCTTTGTCGAGTAGCCACTCGTCAACTACCCGACCAAGTCTGTATGGAATTCTTTGCCTGGCTATAGCAAGCCGTTCATTATCAATGTTCCCTTCAAAGAATTTAGAGAGACAGATAAGAGGTTAATATCTGGAAGTTCAAGCGTCACATGGTTAAAAACATGGCAACAAGACTATCAAGTTTAGCAAGTTAGGAAGTCTAAACGAGCTTTATGCTGGTAGTTATGTGGGTTTAAGGAGGATTCTTAGTTATTAGACAGTTTAGAAGCTCGAGACTAATTAGAGCATGTTTAATTCTGTTTAGAAAGCTTTGAGGACATATTTAGAGATGGTTTATCTTCTAATTTTGGTCTGGTTGATTGTGATGTCATCTTAGCGAATAATACTTGAGGGAAATTTCATACAATCAATAAGACAACAATGATATCAGTGATAATGTCACATATTATGTGCAGTTATACAATGGTGGTGTCAAAGCTGCTCCGGAAGACATTTTCTGGTCTCTGCAAGAAATCAGAGTGAGAACAATGCAATCAGTGCTGCATCTAGTATCAAAATCTCGAGGTACAGTACCTGCATAAATTAGGACACGTGTAATTATAAAAAGACACAAAAGATGTAACTGACTCGGTGTCATGGCTGCCAGATAAGGAACAGCGTGTATCTACAGTCTACAGTTCCCGTTTTCTGACAGATCCTTTCACTAGAGCTAAAATGAGCTCTTGGGTCCTGTTACTCACTCAAACGAACAATATCCTCATATTTTCTCTTCTCTCCTCTCAACCACCATCTTGTCAAAATCCAAGTCCTCCTAATACTCCTTTATACCAGTTTGGTCAGTGTTGTTTGTCACAGAGTGATGTTAATTTCCTCTCAGACATCACGTATATAACTTCACACTGGCTGAGACATTCCCAGAAAATTCCTTCATCTAATCTAGTAAATGGGTCAACGCCATATGAAAAAAAATGGTAAAAAATGGTGTATTCGAGTCATCAAATGCATGAACAATGTTTCTGAACAAACTAAAAGATGACTGTCACACCATTGACCACATAGTCACTAGGGGGTTCTTAGTGGGATGGTTACACTGTGAAATTACAGTTAAAATTGCAGTTAAAAGTATTCTGTCTTGAAGGAAGATGTTGGTATGCTAAGTGTTAATGGCATTTTTTTTTGACATACCACATACCGTGCCATGTTCCTTCTGTGACAGCCGTGTGAGATACAAGCCTTCCGTTCGTCCTGCCCACCCTGCAACCTGAACGAGGGCCAAACCTCCCACTCCCATAAGCCTGTTAAAAGAGCTCATGTGTGGCAAATTCTGCACTGAACCTTCAAAGAAAACTTGAAATAGGTCTCGTCCGTGAGTAAGCGGCGAAAAAAGCGAAAAAACAAACCGATCCATCCAATAAAGTCCGCTCTGATGCATTGCTATTCATAGGCTTCCACTAGATTCTTATTTATGGGGCAATGTAATGGTGTGTTGAGCAAAACACCGAGGCATGTGGTCAGTTGCAAACATGTCCGCAGGGAGCAGCAAATCTGCCATCAGGGAACATATCCGTTCATCTAATCCTCAGTTTTAATTAACTGAATTAACCGAAGCCGTTAATCTAAGCGATACACAGCCGGCTTCGTTTAAACACGTAAGCTTTACGAATGTCGGATGACACGCAAGACCTATATCATCGTTTTTTTTTAAATCCCCAGGATGACAGGTGTCACATAAAAGCTGTACCATTCCATTTAAATGCGCATAACTCAGTTTTAAAGGAAGCATGACATGACTGTGACGACTTTGAAGCCTGGCTTTATCCCTGCGCTTCGGAAAGGCTGCTCCATCTGACTCTCGCCACCTGAGGGGGCTTAGGGGGAGACCTGGCGGATAGGAAGCCTGTGTCGCAGCAGTAGAAAACCAATTTTCCCTTTCAGAAATCAGACGAAATCTCAACCCCAAGCAGCAGGGACGCAGCGCCATTCAACCTCTGGCAATTTCGAGACAAGACCCCACACGCGGGGGTGGAAGGAGCATAGCAGGTGAGCCGATGCCCCGCTTTATTTGGCTAGAGCTGTATTTTTGCTAAGGACTCCTTGATGCTGCACTAACCTGCCGTGAAGCAGCACATCGGAGAAACCGAATGAAAAATGAGGATTGCTATTAGAGACAGAGAAAATGTCTTCCTGTGGAACAGCAGCTATGAGAGGAAGGCAGCTCCCTAAGCACACAGTGGGGAGAGAGAGAGTTTGCACGAGTTTAATTGGAAAGCACACAAGGCCAAGGGATCTCAGCGCGAGATGTTTGTATAGGATGGGGACGGTTCATGGGATGACTACTGCAGGGTTGGGATCATCAATCAAGGCTTGTTACAAAAGTTTTAGGCTGTGCAATTTCGGTTTATGGCACCGACTACACCACAACTCAAGAGCGCCGGGTTCACAGAGCAACCTGCGAGAGGCATTTTGGCTGACGCTGAAAAAATGAAAGTGCGCTTTGTGGTTCAAAGTTTGCGTGCGGTTCAGGGATGGAGGATCTTCACAGGCGCAGAGACACCTTCCTCAGCCCGCCTAGAGCAAAGCTGGCTGAAGTTGAGAACTGTAAAGGATCCAAATCCATCTCAGGCTGGATGTATTAGGCAAGGCAGCTTGGGGGGAAATGTGTCAATTTGCAATTGTTATTAGATTGTGCATGCGGTGGTTATCTGGGCGCTGCATGTGGTGACTCATAAACTCTCTGGGAAGAGTTTGAGGGTAAAAACAGTGCACTTCAAACCCAAATGATTCACATTTGAAATTATAAATCAATTTGTACCCCTCATTAAGGCATGCCTTCAACATGCATCCAATTCCAGGCCGAGGGCTCCAAACCACGTCCCTCTGATGTGTGAGTGAAAATATACAGTGTCTCTCTCTGACCCCATGTGTCCATTCCGAAGGGAAGCTCCCCCTATTATTTCTACCAACCACATGTGTAATGGGATTCCCAAACCACCCCCAAATGGCTTTCCCAGTGCTCTGCGAAGTCCTACCTGATGGGAAGCGCTCGATGACGGGTTGGTTGTCCACTTGGAGGGTGGCGTTACCACCGCTACGCGTAAAGCGAACCACGTGGTACTTGCCGTCGTTCACGGTGACCGCAGGCTCATCTATGGTGATGTCATCTGTGCCCACATTGAAGATCACACCCACCTTTCCTTGTTCCTGTGTAAGACAGTTGTTTAGACGGGGACATTAGGGATGAGACATGACTGTTTACTAATCGATTACGTCTACATTGTGGGCACTCTTGGCCCTGTGGATTTGCAGTCCAAACAAACACACTTTTTTACAATTTAACTAGTTTAATTTGTTTAATAAAATGTATAACAGTGCAAACACATTATAAATCTGTCATTAGGAATTGGAAAAGCTAAAAATAACTAACATTTAATGTGTCATGTTATATATTAATGTGTTACATTTTCATACTTATTTGATACAATTTAACAAAATGCAGCATGACTGGAAATGAAGCATGACAAAAATATTCAACCTTTTACATAATAAATATTCAAATGTTCAAAAGGCAATTTTTTCAATTCAATATTTGTATTATATAATGTATAATTATATAATCTATTTTAAAATGTTTATGTAATATACAGTATAAATAATATTTAGGATGGATCTAAATTAAAAATGTTAGAAATAATTTAAAACTGTGCAAGAATGAATATAATTAAATAAAAAGATCACAAACTGATATAAAACAGAAATTATAAACATAAAATAATTTTGTAGTAAAAGAGTCATAAAACCATGACAGTAAATGAAAATAAATAAATAAAAATGAATAATAAATTATGAAAAGTAAAAGGTTTTTAAGACATTAAAGGGACAATAAGTAACTTTTTAGGTATTTTATTATCTAAAATCAATATTTTTATTCATAAATATGCCCTCAATGGTGTACAAATACCTATGCCAATGTTTAAACTAATCCTCGTAAATGAAGAATTTATTATCTTTATATACATGGGACGGGTAGGTCGACGGAGGCTTCCATGTAGTTCCGCCATCTTGCAAAACTATAATAGCAGAGAGGGACAAAAAGTACTAAGCCAACGCGTTTCCACAGCGCGTTTTCGGTCAGAGCCAGAAACGCAGGTGCAGAGCAGTGAGAGGCGCTTGAAACTGCACCGGCAAGTTTAAAAGTCTGGATTGCATTCTTATTATGGACCATACATATGCCGCGCCACAGGAGAAGAAAACATAGTCGCCAAAACAGTCAAAAATAGAACGTAAAAGGAAACGTGACCGTAGATTACAGAAAACAAGAGTTAATGTCGGGGAAGCTTTTTCTAGGTGGAAGGAGCTAATGCTGGATAAAGATTTCAAAAGAGACGCTGAAGTGGCCAGTGTTCTTCTCGACAGGTAAGTCAGTGTTACAATCTATATTATAATTTTTTTTTATATCTAACAATGCATATAATTCAGAAAATATAACGAATAAATTAGACATAACTACTAATTACAATATTTCATGTTTTCCACAGTCAGTAATTCATACTGTAACATTCGTTTGTTAGTTGTCATGTTGCAGTTTGTTTGAAATAACACACCTGTTCACCTGAAGGAAAACTCGACGAAGTGCTATTAGAAGACATCCTGTCAAAGCTTTTTGGTACATATCGCCTACCGTAGATGCAACGCGCATTTGAAAAAGCGAGGCGCTGGAGAGCAAAATTAGTTTGAATGCAAAATACAATTTCACCACTAGATGGGAGTAATTCCTACTTAGTGTCCCTTTAAAAATAACTAAAGATATGAAAGATGTTAAAAGAAGGTCCATTTGATAGTTTAAATACAAATAAACCCCTGTGACATAAAATCCCTAAATTGAATCAACCTCTATACACACATATTTTTGATATTTTAGAGACATTTTAATTAGTCCACCAACTGCTACACAGTTTGTAAACACCCCTAGAAAAGGTGTCTGATTGGGTTCAGGTGAACCTGAAACAACATAGCCCTGTAATTAAGACCAATTAGTTGACTAGCTGTTCAGGCAACCCACCTCCAAGTCAATTTTTGCACATTGGTATAACCAATAAACATAACTGTGCAAAAGTCTTAATCCAATAGTATTTTCAGCAACAAAAAAATTGTTTTAAGTCAGTTATCTTTATCTTTTGCTGTAGTGTGTCAGTAGGAAATATCAGCTTACATTTCCAAACATTTTGTTTTTGCCATTTTTTGTAATAATCCAGTGAGATTTTTGTTTGCACAAGGAGTCTGATAACAGCCAGAGATCTGACCTCATCATCATCATCAGTCTGTCTGGAAAAACACCAAGAAACAGAACAAACTGAGACAGACTCAATCCAGAAGAACTGTGGCAATGTCTCCGAAACACTTCAAGAAACCTGCAAGCTTCTTTAAAAACAATGCTCAAATGCACCTAGGACAAAAGCTATTTTTAACGCATAGTGTGGTCACACCAAATATTGATTTAATTTAGTTAAGTTAATAGAAGTTAATTAATCAAATCTATTTATGGCATTATTTTTGAAGGCATCCTCACTTTACAGCATTTTTACGCAAGTGCCTAAAATGGCACAGTACCGTAGCTTTGCAGGTTTCTTGAAGCGTTTTGGAGACATTGCCACAGTTCTTCTGGATTGAGTCTGTCTCAGTTTGTTCTGTTTCTTTGTGTTATTCCAGACAGACTGATGATGATGAGATTAGATCTCTGTGTGTAGCTCTGGCTGTTGTAAGACTCCTTATGCAAACAAAAATCTCACTGGATTATTACATTTAACAGTTAAAATTATGTTTGGAAATGTAAACTGATATTTCCTACAGACTCTACAACAGAAGATAGAAATAACTGACTTAAAACCATTTTTTGTTGCTGAAAAAAAAAAAGACTTTTGCACAGTACTGTAGATATACATCATGCCCCATCACATGACCTAAACATCCATGACGAATCCTTGGATCATGAAGCAATTTCAAACCGCGATATTTAGGGGTATTGGATGTGACAATAAAACGAAATGAATGATGGCGAGAATGATAGGGAATATCTTGTGAGCAAAAAGAAACATCTGGTCATGCTACAGTGGCTCACCCTTGGGAGAGGAGCTCAGCAGTGTCCTTTGTAATGCAGGAGGGGAAATGGAGTGTGGCTCCATGTTTTGCATTCATCACCGCTCCTTCTCACAAAGGCACACACACAGTGGCTCGCCAGCTACTGACATCCTGACATGTATAGCTACTGACAGTTTCCTGCTGTTTTTATTTTAACAGTGATTCATTCCCTCCTAAGAACACTTCCGCCCGCTACTAGCCACCTCTGGGGGGCACACTTGAGCGCGTAACAGTTGACACCTCAGAAACGCTACCTTGTTCACATGGCTGGTGCGGAATGTGTTACCATTCTACAGCTTTAGCACCGTCCAGTGTCAGTCACTGGAAAGAGCCAAAACAACAATAATAAAAAAAGTGCCTTGCGTTCTCTGACACAAAGCCACAGATTTATAAAACTTCCACACACGCTTGGAGTTTGGATATATTCCTTCCTTCCTCTGACCTCAACTGACAGGTTCTCATTGAGATGCTGATGTCTGACAAATATCAAACAGAGCATGAGGTGAATGCAGAGTGTGTTCTGGAATCTAAAGGGCGGAGATAAAAGACTAGCGGGTGTGTGCTAATGCTAGGCTGATATCAATGTCTCCTCACCATACAAATGAGGGCAAATCTACTGAATGAATACACAAGAGGATTTCATCTAAATCTTAAACTACACAAAAGCAAAAAATACAACAAACAAACAGAACTCTAGAAGAGAATATGACAGGTTATGCTTTCATAGAAAGAAAAAGATACCTTTTCATGCTAGCCTAGCTTGGTTTTTGACTATCGTGAGATGCTGATTGAGTCTTACTTGTTAAGCTAGTTAAAATTCACACCAGCATCCAATACTGCTGCGGTATTTCAAAAGCTATGATGAATAACTGAAAGTCCTCCAAAAAAGAAATAATTCAATTTAAATGTCACTTCAGTTCAAACACAGATTCATTGTACCATCACAATCCATTTTGTTTAAGTAAATCCAGGTACAAGAATGACAGGAATGAAGACACAGAGTTTTTTTAACACAGAGTTTAACGCTTCAGCTGCTCGGATGGAACCACGTTATGAAACGCTTAATCAGTCTCCTCACTCTCTGTTTTACTCTATTTTTCATTTGGTTCGAAATATTCCTATCAAGTATGGATTATAGTGGGAATAATGATTCACAGGGTATGATAAACAGCAGAATGTGGATAAGAATATAGCTGACTTGATCACGAGGACAAGGACATGACTTAATCAAACCGAAGCAGCCGATTGACAGGAAATGAAGCATTTTACTGTTGCATGGATAGACCGAAGCTCTTTGCAATACTATAATAATAACTGAGACATGATCCAAAAAAGTCAAGTAACACAAATCATACTCGCAAAACCTACAAGAATCGATCCCCTTTGCAAGCAGCTAACTTGATCTGCATAAATCTTGGCGTGAATCATATGAAAACTGTGCATGAAGGTAAACAAAGCAATTCATTCTCGATGCATTCTCCCTCAATTGTTCTGAAATGGCTTCGTCTTATTGAAGTTCGCACACTCTGAAAATTCAACAGCCATTTTCATCTTCTAGTACAGTTGTCGGAACATTAAGAGAGACAGATAATGTTCATACTTTTGCCTCATTTTAATGCTGCTTCACTTTTCCATTCTGCTGATCCTGCACATTTCACTCCTTGTAAAGTATTTATTCAAAGACCATTTCTATTCACTTCAGCAGGTGTTGAAGTGTCCTCTAAAGAACCCTCAGTCCTCAGCAGGAATTAGAGATAGTTTTGTTTGTTAAACTCGGTTGTACAATGTAGCTCGAGGACTCTCTTGGAAGATGAAACACAAAGATATTGAAGGACAGAGTCAAGAGATGAATAATGGATCATTTATTCCAAACTGCACAATCTGTGGTCCCAAGGAAGGGGTCCGTCGGTCCCCTAAGTGCACAATGACCTACCGATCTCATGAGAATAACAGACAGCCAGCAACAGGCTAACATAAGCTATCATTCATGACTAGAAAGAGAAATGACAATGATTTATGTTCCAGAGCCTCTGTGTTTGATGCAATACTGATGATGCATATGAGTGAAGGGCATTGTGGGTGACTAATCTCTCTAGAGCACGCCACTACCGAGGCAGGACACAATCACCTGTCAACAGCCTGTCCCTGCTGGCTAAAGTGCAGAACACCTGGCTTTAATGCCCAGATGTCGAACATCTGGAAAAACAATATAAAATAAAACTGACAGAGCAAATCCTGTAAAGGGCAGAGGATAATGTAAATAAAATGCCCAGATACACAAGGGCAATGATTGATACATGCTCAAGGGTGAATTTACTGAATGGTTGTGCCACAGAAACCTCCATCTCAATCACATGTGCAATCTGGTTTAACCAAATGCACACTGGTTTAGTAGTAGTGGAGCATTTTAGATATTGCATCCTACACAACCTAACACTCAAAACCGACCTGTGTGATAAAATATGAATAATTTTTACTAAATTATTCCCTCAGAATCAGAACTGATGTGGAGTTTTAAACTGTTTTACACTACTTTTCTCAGAACTTTTCTGCAGACCCCATACCACTCCCTTTGCTGCCCCCAGGGGGTGTCTGATAAAGATTAAAAAAAATAAAATAATCAGATACAAATAGTGTCAAGAATTATATACACAAAAACTATTGCTAAAACTTTGGGTTGGTGAGTTTTTGTTTTTGAAAGAAATGGAACACTTTTATCATATTTAAAAGGGATGCATTGCATTGATCAAAAGTGACAGGAAAGAAGTCCACATTGCTTTTAAAGGTTTCTATTTCAAATGAATGCAGTTCATAAAATAATCCTGAAAAAAGCATCATGGTTCCCATAAAAATTTTTAAGCAGCACAACTGTTATCAGCATTTATAATAATGTTTCTTGAGCACCAAGTCAGCATATTCATGGTGCAGTCACATTCATAAAATTTGGGCTAAATTGTGTGGACAAAATACCGTCCGCTCACACAAAAGTCACTTTCAAACCAGGCAGCTTTCTGTTGGTCAGTGCAACAAATTTTTGTGACCATTTTGAATGAGCAAAATCTAAATACAAGGAATTTTTCAGCCTCCAAATTGCACATTCCTACCGAATTGAATGGAATTCTCTCACAAAAAAACAGTTCTTATTAGATGCTCTTAAATGTGGGTAGGAAATAATGAAAAAGTAGTTCCAATTTCATACAGAAGGACAGAAAAAATAATACATTATCAGGTAATATTTTACTGGCTTAGAAAATGCTAGATCATCGCATTTGGTGGTCCAAGCATTAAAGGATTAGTTCATTTCCAGAATAAAAAATTCCTGATCATTTATTCACCCCCGTGTCATTCAAGATGTTAATGTCTTTCTTTGTCAGTTGAAATTAAATGTAGGTTTCTGAGGAAAACATTCCAGGATTTTTCTCTATACAGTGGACATCAAGACAAGCATTTGTGTTTAAAAAGTATATAAATTGTATTTGTGCAGAGCCTTTTGAAGCTGCAGTGAAACTGCAATTTGGACCTTAAACCTGTTGGCCGCCATTGAAATCCACCGTTTCTTCGTATTCTTCCTGTAATTTCTGTGTAACTGAAGAAAGAAAGACATGAACATCTTGGATGGCATGGGGATGAGTAAATAATTAGTAAATGTTTATTTTGGAAGTAAGCTAAACCCCCTGAACTAATGCATGCCGGGCAAACATAATTACAGTTCAGGTAAGCCATAAACAGAGCACATGTAACCCTTTTTGTGAATGTAATCTCCCACACACACACCACAACAGTCGAACTGTGGAGCTGCACTCTAATTTGCCCTTGCACTGTAATAAAGCTCTTTTCTCTCCCTCATATGGCCTCTGAAGCACATCATCCCACTGCTCCCACTGACCCTGTCTGACCACACAGGCATTGAGCTGCCACATCGGGTGCAGCTCCTGTTTGAGCTGGGAGAGTTTATAGTGTCTAGGAAGGAGCTGGAGCATTATGGGATGGAAGTTGATGAGGGCAGAAGTTGAAGGAGAGGACACAATCATCCGCTTCACTCTTTCCCTGCCCCCATGCCCTGTGGGTAACCCCAGTGCTGCTTTAAAATGGATGATGTCCTCCAGAAGGTGAGCAAGCGAATGGACGCCAGTGGCGATTTGAGGAATTTTTTAAAAAGAGGGGAGCCTCAGAGGGGCTCAAATAGGCAAGAAGGGTCAGACATAATTTGTCAATGTGATTCCACATTCTTTAAATGTGGATTCAAGGCATCAATCTTGCCTTCTTTTCAAGCATCTAGAGATGAAAACTGTATCTTTTAAGTCTTCCCACTGTCTAAATATTTTAGCTTCTACATAAAGTGTTAATTAACCTAAAATGAATCTGCTAGATAGAACAAAAAATGTTAAGAGAAAAGTACAGCAGAGTACACCATAAGGAATCTGGGAATTTTAGAATGTACATGATGACGATGCATCATTCAGTATATTGTTAACAACAAATAAATGGAAGCATTTACTAATTCAATGTATAGCATAACATTTAAAACCATAAAAAGGGAACCCTTGAAAACCATGAAACCATGAAAATACTGCCCCAACTACTGGGACAAAATAGGGCAAGAAGGCCCTCAGAGTAAACTTCATTAGATTTCCCACTCAAGGTGCAATTCATGTAAAATGCCAATGTTCTTTAAAGGGAAAGTTCACCTACAAATGAAATGTTTGTCATCATTTACTCACCATTTACTCAGCTCATGTAGTTCCAAACCTTTATCAATGGCTTTCTTCTACTGAACACAAAATAGGTTATTCTATATGTAATCTATATGTAATATATGTATATTATGTATGTTGGTATTAAAACAGGTATACATTGACTTCCATTGTATTTTTGTCCATACTGTTGTAGTCGATGGCTACCATCAATTGTTTGTTTACCAACGTTCTTCAAAATATATTATATATTATATATTTTTTTTGTGTGTGTGTGTGTTCAAAGAAATTTAGATGCAAATTATTTGATTTTGCAACATCAACTGATAAAAGAAAATCTGTATTGGCCGCCATAATGAATTTACAAACAATGAAAATGAGCCTGTCGGACATCTTTACAATGTCTTGCACTGCATAACGGTCCTAGATAATGATTTTAACTTTAAGAACCAGTTTGTAGAGTAGGTATAGGTGTGTTGTTAAACAACAGTACAATCCACTGAATGGACTGTATTTATGTCCCTCACAAGCTGGTTTTCATGCTTTTCAAAAATTAAATATAACGCCACCCTGACAAAAGTTTTGGCTTAATTTATCTAAAAAACAAGAAACATGTGGTAACTGTCATCTTAATGGGCTTTGTAGTAGATCATTATGACAGGAATTCAAATGGGTCACATTACTTCCCACTAGTAAATGGGAGAAAGGTTAAAATGCAAACAATTATATGTGGCTCATTCTTCATGAGAGAAACAAAATTCAGTGTCCAGGCACTCGCATAGATTTTACTTTTTAAAACACTTTAATTTTCAGGGCTACATATTAAAAAGCACCAACATGTATCAGCCCAAACAGGTCTTCATCAGGGTGCCAAATAACAGCGAGCAGGAATAGTTTTGGTCTGCCTCAAAGTGTTTGGCTCCCAAAAGCCTATAATCTTTTGGAAAGGGGCCAATTCTCCTGTGACCCCACTCTTAGCTTTGCCTACGTTGGCCGTCCTGTCATTGCATGTCGGTTCAATGAGAGGTTGTAAGTGAAAGCTCTTCGTTTTTAAAGACTTTGCTAGACATCACCAGAATTAATGTTTCTCCCATTATCACCTCATGCTGGTCCAAACTTCACCAAGACCAGCTACAATCTCCTTCTCGTCACTTAATCATTTTTTAAAACCCTATTATAAAGTATCTTGTAGCATGAGTGCCATTCAACATGGGGATGCTCAACACCTTTTGTACCATTACAGCCCAGCAGGACATGATTTATCACGGCTGTAGAGCTGCCAGGAGAGACAGTGCAGCCCAGACCCAGACATCTGCTCGCTGCTTAGTTACTGAAGCACAGATACTGCAGATAGTCAGGAGAGATGGGAAAATGGAGAGAGTGCGGAGAACTGCAGTATCGCTTAGATGTACTAGAATGGGAGAAATTGTAATCCTTAGACCGGGCACTATAGAAAAGGAAGCCCTGCCTTTCAGTCAGGTAGAGGCATTTTCAGTTTATTTTTAATCTAGAACAGCCTAAAGTGCATTTTTAACATGAATTGAGCTGAAGAAACGAAGATTATGATATCACTGCTGCCAGATGTTATTGCTGATTTGTAACATGCGATTGAAACGAAATGCCTTGACACAGATTGAAAGCTTTCAGACTTTTATCCAATAAGGAACTATGAGTGACACTTCTAACCTAAAATACTGTACATGCTAAGATGACCTCTGAGCGAACTGACCTGTCTTAAAGGGACTTGTAATGAAATTCTGATGGTGTTATGTTTAAATATCTTGTCAGCAAGTCAGAATCCATCCTGATTGTGTCACTCAACATTCCTATTTATTTGCATTATCCTCTAAATAAAAGACTTAAAAGACAATATGTGGGGAAAATGCATTCTTAGATTTAAAAACTGCTGGATACACTTACATAGTTTCTACAGATTTAAAACAAACAATCAAAATGTAATATCAGCCACATTTCTCATGAAAACATACACTTACCCTGTAAGCATCCAAAGCACTTCATAAAGGAGATATGATTGTTTTGAAGGTTTAAAATGACTGTTTAAGGAATGCTTGCTGGGCTCGAGACTGCGAGAGGTTAACATTTGTGACACAGAATGATGGCTGCTTCAAAACCACCCAGAGGAAAAATAAACCAGCCGGGAAAGATTCATTACCCGTCAGCATTTACCTTCCCAGAGAGCCTATGACCACTATTCATCTCTGCATCTTGAGACTACAGCTGAAAATCATCCTAAAAAGACAACCAGAAGCCCGAAGCTATTCAACCTCAACATCTCTGCTCCGAATTGAGGCAGACAACCTTGTTTCGTGGCGATGTGTTTATGTTCTCTCCCTCTAAATTGGAATAGCCCTCTTTTCATTTTCATGAGCGCTTTGAAAACGCCTGCCCTACTTTCTGGAGGAGCAAAGGCGAGGTAAAGCAGAGGAGACAATGACTATTAAGGAAGCTAATTTTGAATAAGAGAGCCTGTAAACCCTTGAGGCAAATTTAACCACAGGCTTTTGTTCTGCCAGTGCAGAGTCTATCTGATAAGAGACAGGCTGCTCTGCATATAACCGATAACACTAATTAAAGGTAAACATGCCTTCCTGATCGGTGTGTGGAGGGTGGGCAGGGAGCATTGAGCGAGGGCCAGTGATCATGACCTTTGGCAGTGCTGCTCTAACGCATGGGCTCACCTGTCTGTTTACCCACACACACTGCGCGCTAATGGGAGTCACGGAATATGACCTTCACAGTCAGTTGGAGGACAGAGATAGGCTTAAAGAGACAAGTACCATTGTTCTCTCAGGGGATTTTTTTTTAAACATTGGGTAATTTGACTAAAAGAAAAGAGCTTAAAATCCTTCTATCGTATCAAATAATCTAAATTTAGAGTCTAATAGTTCCAATTCTGTCATGAGTTTCCTTAAAGCAGCAGTGTGCTATTTTTCTGTCAAAATACTTTCTCTTAACTTGACATGAAATAGAATTTCATTTTATTTTCTAAAAGCATATAATGAATCTTATTGTGAACAATTCATTCATGCATGCGTTACATGTTTTCTTTTTCTGAACCGTTGATTTATTTATCACAATGTCAGAGAACGCGATCCTCTGGTGAATGTTTTTCCTAACAATTGACTGCAAGCTCACACTCAGATCAGTCTCCATTCAATATCAACTGAAGGACAGAAGTCTCCGCCCTATTTTCTCTTTTCCTTGTTCGATTCTGTTTCACTGGGATGTACAGTATGTCACACTAGAGAATAACTTATCTGTAGCTACTAGGGATGCAACGAAACCATCCAGCTATCACTATAGTTGAATAAAAAGACGATAAGACAATAAACACTTGACTATGACAATATATGGTTTATCTGTGTTCTTCAAGCCATATGAGGCGCCGTGTAGGATTTAAATCAAACTTCGCTTATCAATACATACATAAAACACGTGCATATACACCTATAAATTACTCGCATATACATGCATACTACTGAATGTTCAAAAATACATATATAAAATACACGTGAACACTAATATGAAATCGATACCAATACATATAATGTTAGCAATGTATGCATACACACTTGTGAATAACTTGCGTATACATATAAACTTGACACGTGCATACACCTACAGACACTCACATATACATATTAACTTGATCCATGCATATACACCTATTAAACACTCGCACATACATATAAACTCGCTGCATACAAACACAACTGCACATACTCGCACATACATATAAACTTGATCAGTGCATATACACCTATAAAACACTCGCACATACATATAAACTCGATGAGCGCATACACATCCATAAACACTCGCGCATACATATAAACTCGATGAGCGCATACACATCCATAAACACTCGCGCATACATATAAACTCGATGAGCGCATACACATCCATAAACACTCGCGCATACATATAAACTCGATGAGCGCATACACATCCATAAACACTCGCGCATACATAAACAATAACATTTACTAACGTATACAGTTCAGATGAGAAAAACATGTGTACATGTATATATGCGAGTGATTTCATATGTGGATGTGCGTGAATTTTCAGTATAAACGGAAGGCATTTCAGTGTAAACGGAAGGCGTTTAAGTGTGAACGGAAGTAACCTGTCTAAATACCGCATTTGCAATCATGGACCGGGATGTGCTACACCTGAAGCATTTTGCGGAATGTTCTTTTTTCGCCCACTATTATAAGATCAATTACCATCAGTTTGTGTTTCCTGCTCACCTGCAGTCTCTGCCTGCAGTCAGAAACACAATCTGAATCGCGCACTTTGTTTCGGCCTTCGAGCCCTGGTGGCATACAAAGCATCAATAACACCGCAAACGATGCGATCATCCGCCGGCGAAGTTCACGGACCGTGATATCACACTTGTCAGTGGTAAAGTAACTGGCAGTTTCGATCTAGAAAAAGGTGAGAATTTCACTTCTATGCAATCTTCACGAAATAACTTCCAAACGCTATGCAAGTTAACGTTACACATACACAGAGGGAGAGAGAGCGCGAGAGAGAGTTTAACTGCCTCTAGTTAAAAAATATAAAATGTGTTCCCAACTAAGTCCCAAGTAGTGAACTTAGCCATTTTCAGAATTAAGTGTTTAAGCTATTTGCACAGAATCGGAATATCATAACTTCATAATATAGTGAGTATGTTTGCAAATATTTTGAACAAAACAAATAAAATAAAAGCGATCCATGTGTCATACAGATCTATCGTGGCTGTGTTGTCACATGACAAGCGTGACGCGTCGCCATGGAAACATTAAGGCGGTACATTCTAAAATAACGGTCGCCTAAAGAAACTCACGCTGGGGCTCAGCTAGAATATTTTAAACTCATTTGCGAAAGGGTTTTATTTCTGAAAATGGCTAAGCTCAAGAGGGACTGGGACTATTTCGTGAAGATTGCATAGAAGTGAAATTGTGAAATTCTCACCTTTTTCTAGATCGAAACTGCCAATTAACTTACTGCTGACGAGTGTGATATTATAGTCCTTGAACTCGCCGGTGTTATGAAATGTTCAGTGTCTGAGATATTTGTTGTCATTGAGAATAAATAACTATATATAAAGACTTGTATGCAGTAACAACTATTTAACTTTTTTTTTTCTCCTTAAAAAAGGATTCACATGGAAGTGCATGAGAGCCTACAGTACAGTTCATGTGGAGAATCTGTTTGTTTGTAATTAATGTATATGTTACAAATCAGCAGAGTTTGATACTTGCACTTCTGCCTGTTATTTTGTTCCTAGTTTGCAGAAGCTCTTCTAATGGGGGAGACTCATTCTCAAGTTATATATGAGCCACTACTGCACACATACATGAAGACATGGGTAAACCTCAGAATTAACTTAAGTTTTTTATTATCTGATACAGGGGATGGTGGATGTGTACTTCATCAGTGTAATAGTTAAACATCATATGCAAAAAAAAAAAAAAAACCTTGTTTGATACAAATTTTGTATTATTAACCAGTTTTAAAGTTTTACTACATTCTGTTCCTGAAATCCACAATTTTGAAATCAAGATAATCAAAGGGTAATCAAATCAAGCACAACCTAATAAAACTTGTTTCTTGAATAAAGGGTATTGTAAAAAAAAAAAAAAAAAGAGCATGGTCTGTGGACAATTCATCTCAAAGTGCACCACAATTAAAGACAAAAACAAAGTGTATAAAGACATTTTACAACCTTTTTTTTAACTATAGAGTACATTTTATCTACTAAATGAATCAGTTTTGGGAAAAAAAAATGTGATCAAGAATCTTCCAGTTCATGTGTGTGTGTGTGTGTATATATATATATATATATATATATATATATATATATATAACATTCAGATTTCGTTTTGTTATTAAAAACTTTTTTTTTTTTTTGAATGACTGAGCAAACGATTAGGAATGACACAGATCCCTGTCCATAATTGCAAATTTGGTTACTTCCGTTCACACTTAAACGCCTTCCGTTTACACTGAAATGCCTTCCGTTTATACTGAAAATTCACGCACATCCACATATGAAATCACTCGCATATATACATGTACACATGTTTTTCTCATCTGAACTGTATACGTTAGTAATGTTATTGTTTATGTATGCGCGAGTGTTTATGGATGTGTATGCGCTCATCGAGTTTATATGTATGCGCGAGTGTTTATGGATGTGTATGCGCTCATCGAGTTTATATGTATGCGCGAGTGTTTATGGATGTGTATGCGCTCATCGAGTTTATATGTATGCGCGAGTGTTTATGGATGTGTATGCGCTCATCGAGTTTATATGTATGTGCGAGTGTTTTATAGGTGTATATGCACTGATCAAGTTTATATGTATGTGCGAGTATGTGCAGTTGTGTTTGTATGCAGCGAGTTTATATGTATGTGCGAGTGTTTAATAGGTGTATATGCATGAATCAAGTTAATATGTATATGTGAGTGTCTGTAGGTGTATGCACGTGTCAAGTTTATATGTATACGCAAGTTATTCACAAGTGTGTATGCATACATTGCTAACATTATATGTATTGGTATCGATTTCATATTAGTGTTCACGTGTATTTTATATATTGTCACGGGAGGAGCACAAGACAGACACAGTGGGCGTGGCGTCAGGCCTCGGAGAGGCTTTTATTAACAGAAATCATAAAACAAAGGGAATAAAAGTGGCCAAAGGGGGAAAGTGTCCAAAATAACAGGGAATCTGGTGTCCTCGTTGTGCTGCGGGGTTTGTGTGGGTCGGGCAGTGTTCACCGAGGAAGGGTCCAGGTAGGGGGCGGAGTCCGGCGGCCGCACGCGCTCCCCTCCTTGGTCCGGGGCGCGAGGGGCGGCGGCTTCCTCTAGCGGCCGCATCTCTCTCGTCGGCCGCGGCGCTGGTAGGGGATGGACTGCCCGGCATCCTGGCCCGTCGGCCGTGTATACGGGTGCGGTTCCCTTCCGGATCGCGGGTCCGGCAGCTCACGTCTTGGTGGCGCGGGAGTCCCTCAACGCACCCTTCCTGAACCCACGAGGACACCAGTGTGCATGCACGGGGAAGAGACCGGTCTCCTGAGGAGAGGCGCGTTGGACACTGGTGTCCTCGTGGGTTCAGGAAGGGTGCGTTGAGGGACTCCCGCGCCACCAAGACGTGAGCTGCCGGACCCGCGATCCGGAAGGGAACCGCACCCGTATACACGGCCGACGGGCCAGGATGCCGGGCCGTCCATCCCCTACCAGCGCCGCGGCCGACGAGAGAGATGCGGCCGCTAGAGGAAGCCGCCGCCCCTCGCGCCCCGGACCAAGGAGGGGAGCGCGTGCGGCCGCCGGACTCCGCCCCCTACCTGGACCCTTCCTCGGTGAACACTGCCCGACCCACACAAACCCCGCAGCACAACGAGGACACCAGATTCCCTGTTATTTTGGACACTTTCCCCCTTTGGCCACTTTTATTCCCTTTGTTTTATGATTTCTGTTAATAAAAGCCTCTCCGAGGCCTGACGCCACGCCCACTGTGTCTGTCTTGTGCTCCTCCCGTGACACTGGTGGAGAATGCGGGCAAGGCGGAGCCTAGACAGCGCAGTTTTCCTCCGTCCCAGTCTGGGTTCTCACGAACGTTTGCAAGCGAGAGGGAGTGACGTCACCAGACGTTTCCCAACTGCGCTGTCTAGGCTCCGCCTTGCCCGCATTCTCCACCAGTGTCACGGGAGGAGCACAAGACAGACACAGTGGGCGTGGCGTCAGGCCTCGGAGAGGCTTTTATTAACAGAAATCATAAAACAAAGGGAATAAAAGTGGCCAAAGGGGGAAAGTGTCCAAAATAACAGGGAATCTGGTGTCCTCGTTGTGCTGCGGGGTTTGTGTGGGTCGGGCAGTGTTCACCGAGGAAGGGTCCAGGCAAGGGGCGGAGTCCGGCGGCCGCACGCGATCCCCTCCTAGGTCCGGGGCGCGAGGGGCGGCGGCTTCTCCTAGCGGCCGCGTCTCTCTCATTGGCCGCGGCGCTGGTAGGGGATGGACGGCCCGGCATCCTGGCCCGTCGGCCGTGTAAACGGGTGCGGTTCTCCTCCGGATCGCGGGTCCGGCAGCTCACGTCTTGGTGGCGCGGGAGTCCCTCAACGCTCCCTTCCTGGACCCACGAGGACACCAGCGTGCATGCACGGGGAAGAGACCGGTCTCCTGAGGAGAGGCGCGTTGGGCTTTTAAACAGCGGCGGTAATGAGGCTCCACTTCCTTCAGGTGTGCCCCATCACACGCCGCCAGCCCTGACTCGTCCAGCGCCCCTCCTCTCACACACCCACTCCAGTCGGGAGCCTGGTGAAGGGCGGCGATTTAGGACGGGGTGCCGGTGATAATCAGGGAGGAGGCAGCTGACTCGTCACAATATGTATTTTTGAACATTCAGTAGTATGCATGTATATGCGAGTAATTTATAGGTGTATATGCACGTGTTTTATGTATGTATTGATAAGCGAAGTTTGATTTAAATCCTACACAGCGCCTCATACAGGTATTTTCAAATGATTTATGTATACAGCCCATTGGCAATCGACATTCTGTAATAAAAAGCCACCATAGCTCACAAAAGGAAGTTATTTTAAACAGTCGACTGATGTTGTGGAGTAAAAACATGTTAGAATGTTATCTTTTGTTGGACAACAGGTTTAGAAACGCTTCTCATTACAAGTTATTACAGCAGAAGATGTTTGGCTTGTGTTGCTTTTTGAGAATTGTGACATCCCTAGTAGCTACTTCCATTTCAACTACTTTCAACACAACCAGAACGGTACAAATCTAATTTTGCTGGTCAGTGTTTCCTGACAAAAAATTGTTGTAACTGAGTGTAAAACAAAAATTCATAAATGCTTTTTATGCATGTATTATGTATTTTTGACTTTTTTTTTATATTGACCACTGACATTGGCCATGTCAGAGTCAGACAGAATCATTTAGTCCACTCAAATCCTAATTTTTGGAGAACTACGCCCAATTCTCATTTTTTTATGTTACACACACACATCTCAAAATCCAATTTATCTGTGGACAGAAGAGATAGATGGTCCCTGCCCCATCCCCCATACACTTGGATGTATGTCACAGTATGGAAGGAAATATCTCTTATTTCTTTCATTTTGTTGTGGCTGTACATAACCATTTTCTGGTAAATAACCATTGGTAAAAACAGAAGAAGCACTGAAATGTAAACGTAGGCTGTTATATGTGAACTGTACTGGACAATACAGTGTTTTTACAGTGTAGTTTAAAAAAATAGTCTAGGTTATGAAAACTGTTGCATTATTAGACTATGTGTAGAGTTGCACTGCGTCAATATGTCTTCAAACTTTAGCCTCATGCTAATGGCCGCTTTGGGAAATGGGTGGTGCAAGGGTTTTCATTAAGATGGCGCACTAGAGGTAGATGACTGCGACTCATATTGGCCACATTGGCTGGTAATGAAACACATCCTTTTAAGTCTGGATGCTGAAAAGCTTTTCACAAGAGTGCATTTTTATTCTTGGCATGTCCCACATAAAATTCCCTTCTTTTTTTTTCTGCAGCTGAACGCCCTGCCACAATACAGCCTACTCTATAGCCTACTCTTCTGGTACTTTCCTCTTAATGAGCTGCGCTGTTTTTGTGTGCGATGCAGATTTGACGCAGGGGCCCACTTGAATGCAAAGTTATTAGCTACTCTCTCATACGGAATAATAGAATTTCCTTTTCCTATTACCCAACCCTGCCCTTGTCATTTGCCTTTCTGGGTTAGTGATCTTGAAGTTGTGGGACAAGACTGTCTCATGAGATTTTCAAATAAAAATGCAATGTGTCTACAGGCCACTTTGTCACGTGAAGTGTCATGACCTGTGGCTTTGTGGCTGCACTGAGTCAGACCTCCTAATGTGAGGAATGAAATGGCCTTAATCCACTAGACTACATCTAGACATCTCGCTGCATGGCTCAGCTCACCCCGCAGGCGACCAATGTGACTGACTGCTCGTAATAAGACACATCAACATTTTTGCAAAGAGAAAACAATCTCATGAACAGTAAAGCTTGACAGGAGCACCCAGGATGTCTTGGTGCAAATGAGCTAGGCTTCCAAGAGACCCGTCTTAAAGAGTGATTTGAAAAAAAAAAAAAGATATTTGTACAAAACAAATGAGGCCCTGGTAAGTTATTGAAATTCAGGAGAGAGGATGGAGAAAACAAAAGGATGGAGGGATGCTATCCTCAGTGCAGCAGAGGAAGAAGAGAAGAGAGTCTAATTAAAGTCTGGGCACAGGCTGAAGGACTGACTTGTGACTAATCTAGCCTGAAGGCACATCTCTATTGCGGCTTGCACATGGGCAAGATGCTGCAAGCAAAAGCAGTCTTGTGGTCTGTTTATATTGCAGTAGATGTTAATATTGCATTGAGAGGCAGTCATTGCACATTAAGGTGGGTAGATAGGGAACATGGGGAGCTTTGAAGAGCGGGGGGCTTCGGTTGCTACAACTGCATAACTGTACATTCGTTCTCACAAATAAATACTGGTAGGATTCGGGGCTGTGTTATGGTATTCCGGTAATCATAAACACTAAGGTCCGAAGGCTTTTCTGCCCAACCATGCACCTTGGGTAGTAGAGGGTTGATTTTTAGTGGACTCGTCTCCTTTCTGATATTAATGACCATGAAAACCTTTACATGGCTCTACATTGTGCCCTTGGATGTGCGCCCAAATTCCCATATGGTAATTCCTGGCTTCATAACACTTTATAATAAGGTTGTATATGTTAACATAAGCAGAATGCATCCATGAATAATGCATTAGGTATTATGAGATTTTTTAACAGCATTTATTCATCTTAGTTAATGGTCATATAACAATAATACACACCTGTTCATTCTGAAAGTGAAGAAAGAATATATGTAGAAATCAACTTCAAACAATAATTAACACATTAATTTGAACTGATAAAACCGTATTGTAAAGAGCTACTAAGATAACAGATTTTCAAAGATATTTCGGTCACACTTTATTTTAAGGTCCAGTTCTTGCCATTAACAAACTATTAACTATAAATTTTGCCTTGATAAACTTCTAATTGTTTTGCTTATTAATACTTTGGAAGGTAGTTGTTAAATTTAGGTACTGGACAAGTTAAAATGGCAACCCAAAAATAATAATGTGCAGGCTATGTTGTCATTCCTTTGCTCTCAAACTGAATGCAGTGTTATAATAGACCTAATTATTTAATAATAACATTAACAGTGAAGAATGAATCTGACTCTGGGGGAAAAGCTTAGTATAATAAAATCACCAAAATAAGTCTACATGTTAAGAAAGAATAGTACACAAACACATTTCCAAAACTGTTAAAGGTTATTTAAGAATAAAGCATTCATGAATTATTTTATGACTAACATTTTACTCTCTTAAGTGCACTCATTTATTTAGCCTATAAATTAAAATAATAATAATAAAAATAACTATTATTATTATTATTATTATATTATTATTATACAGGTTATGCATAAGAAGCTTTTATCCAAAACGATTTACAAAAGAGGAACAAATTACTCCAGAGTCAGTCACCATGCAAGGTTTATTATACAATAGTAATCAAATTCTAAAATGTAATCAAAAATTCAACATTTTGATGCACATCTTTCTTATTAAATCATTGTATTCCACCTCGTACTAAAAGTGATAGAGAATCACTTAAGACACTTTGCTGTAGGCCTATTTCACATAATAATATTCAATAAAGCAGTATGTTAACACATAGGCTACCTCGGAGCTTGGTGCATGAATCCATAAGTACAGTTTATAAATCTGAGGGAACGGACTGTGAAAGCGTGCTCATGGTGTATGAATTTGTGGGTATGGAATAAAAAACGGAAGGTACAGTTTACAAAATCTGAGCGCACGGATTGGAAATTTGTGGGTATGGTTTATTAATCTGTGGACACGATTTGTTAAACCGAGGGAACAGTTTAAGAATTTGTGAGTACGGTTTACAAACTGAGGGGATGAATTGGAAAACTGTCAGTATAGTTTTTTTTTTCTCCTAGTTGACCACCTGGACTCTGTAGTAAGCACCTTATTATGACCTATATTTAAGTTTAGTTCCCTCTAGTGGGTGTAAAAATAATAACAGTGTCGTGTTGCGTCTGTCGTCATGAAATGACAAATGACTGTCATTTCCAATCAAAATGTGTGTTTATTTAAATGCAATTTGTGGACTTTTTACATGGTCCAACCCGGTGATCTCACGGCATTTTGAAGATATTTTACTTGGTGGGTAATACATATGAATTTGCAAGAATGACCACACCTAACCCTGCCCCTAAACCCACCCTTCATAGAAATCATGCAAAATATGATTTACAGTGCATATAGAATTTATTCGTTCTCTGGGATCGAACCCATGATCACATGATCGCGAGGCTTTGATCTGAAGTTCGCAGTTCCTCCACGAACAGCAGCTCTTCACCGGCACACATTTTCAGTGACACACTAAAATTAAAAAGCTACTTTTAAATGTTACATTTTAATGTCTAAAATGTTTTTTTTTTAATGAGTTTAAATGTATGCAACATTGTAAACTATGCTGTATTCACCCAAATAAATTCAATTTGTCTTGTATTTTTGTCCATATTTTCTTGTTTAATAATACATGTTCATCTTTTGATTATTACTGTTGCCTCTGGTAATTTTTTTTTTCAATCCATTTTAAGCCAAAAATATAATACTTTTTAATAAATAATAGATGACTTAAATAAAACAACCCAGCATGTTTCGTAAAAACATTTAACCCAACCAGCTGGGTCAAAATAACCCAGCATGTGTTCTGCCCAATATTTACCCAGCACTGGGTTGACAAATAACCCAAGTTGGGTTGTTTTTAACCCAGCATTTTTTAGAATGTTTAAGACTCAGATTCTCCTTCAAATCACTCTTTGTATAGTCTGATGAGTAACAGCATACTACAAATGTTTTAATAATAATTGTTAATATAAAATCTCTACTGTATCCAACACACATTGCTTCATTATTTTTAAAGACATCTACATAAAAGAAATTCAGTTAGGGGGAAAAGAAAATCACATTATTATTCACTTATTCACTTCAGGAAGGATGAGGAAAGTCACCTTGTGGTTTTTCCCCTCTCTCAGCGTCCTTTATGCACACCAGTGCAACTCTGCAGTACTGCCCCAGGCAAAATTCCCATTCCCCAAAGGCGTGCCGTCTTGCATTCAGAGTGCGGTTAGAGTTTACGGCGGGTCGGGTTCTGACAGTGGCCCTGCATATCGGACGGCAATAAATCATCCACCGGCACTGGGCCTGTGGACTGGGAACCAAGGAGGCACATCCTCTTTATTTTAGCCTCGATTGTTTCTGGTGAATTCTAACAAGGACGGCAGAGCCAACATGATTTGGAGTGCAGGAAGGAGGGCGAGATGATTGGTCGGGTGTGGGAGGAGATGTAGCACAGGACTGTGGGATACATGGGTGGGACGAGACATCTAGAGTGAGGCAGCGGGGTCACCTGTGTTGCTTTCATTGAGTAATCACAGTGAAATAGCTTTGGTTAAGAGAGTCTGATATGGAGTAACAACTGCAGAGTAGAGAGTAGGTCCACAGGACTCTCCAAAGCACTCTGTCAATGCGAGAGTGACAGCTAGAAGGACCGTTCACACCCACACATGCTCAAACGCATACACAAACACTCTCACAACCAGAGCACTGCATGCAATTCAGAGAAAAACACTGCACCTAATGTTTTATAGAGTGTGACCAAAAATTATTTTGGCACACTGGCTACACTTAAAATAAATGAATACCAATGCATTAGTTTCAGTGCATCCAAAAATATTATGCCTTTAGCGGCACTACAAAAGATGGCTACATCATCTATCTATACATCTGTCTGTCTGTCTGTCTTTCTGTGTCTGTCTGTCTGTCTGTCTCTCTATCTGTGTCTGTCTCTCTGTCTGTGTCTGTCTGTCTGTCTGTCTCTCTATCTGTGTCTGTCTGTCTTTCTGTGTCTGTCTGTCTGTCTGTCTCTCTATCTGTGTCTGTCTGTCTGTCTGTGTCTGTCTGTCTGTCTGTCTGTCTCTCTATCTGTGTCTGTCTGTCTGTCTGTCTCTCTGTCTGTGTCTGTCTGTCTGTCTGTCTGTCTGTCTGTGTCTGTCTGTCTGTCTGTCTGTCTCTCTGTCTGTGTCTGTCTGTCTCTCTATCTGTGTCTGTCTGTGTCTGTCTGTCTGTCTGTCTGTCTCTCTGTCTGTGTCTGTCTGTCTGTCTGTGTCTGTCTGTCTGTCTGTCTCTCTATCTGTGTCTGTCTGTCTGTCTGTGTCTGTCTGTGTCTGTCTGTCTGTCTGTCTCTCTATCTGTGTCTGTCTGTCTGTCTGTCTCTCTGTCTGTGTCTGTCTGTCTGTCTGTCTGTCTGTCTGTGTCTGTCTGTCTGTCTGTCTGTCTCTCTGTCTGTGTCTGTCTGTCTCTCTATCTGTGTCTGTCTGTGTCTGTCTGTCTGTCTGTCTGTGTCTGTCTGTCTGTCTGTCTCTCTATCTGTGTCTGTCTGTCCGTCTGTCTGTGTCTGTCTGTCTGTCTGTCTGTCTGTCTGTCTCTCTATCTGTGTCTGTCTGTCTGTCTGTCTGTCTGTCTGTCTGTCTGTCTGTCTGTCTATCTATCTATCTATCTATCTATCTATCTATCTATCTATCTATCTATCTATCTATCGAACTTAAATATATTATTTAAATCATCAATGTTTGAATGTGCAACTTATTTAAATTCTGTTTTTGTCCTCATGTTTACTGTTATTATCCAGTTGATGCACAAGTTAATTCGTCAAATCTTAATCAACCAACAGCAGCTTTTAAACCCAGGTTGAAAGCAGAGCATTTGAATTATGTAAGAGTAGCTCTTGTGGAAGACTCTGACTAGACCTGACAAACAGCTCAAATAAAGCCCACTCTGTAAGTTACAAAAACACAGAAGCAGCACATAGTAAGTTACTTAGATTTTAGACACGGTACTACCAGGTATTTTGTCTGTTTTTGCTCTGCCAATAAATAGATACGAACAAAGTCACTGTAGATCAAAAGTGGTGTTTCAATGAACTAGCATTTATGGACAAATTGGTTGAGTGTATAATTCAAATGACTCAAAGATGTTTTTTGCCACCTATTGGTGTATCAATGCAACCTGCAGAGAGAGTCACTGAGAAATAACTACTAATGAACTGACTGTATGAAATGTGAAAATTGTAAACATGCATATACAAAACAAAACATTTAAATATTTGTCAATACATTTACAATAAATGCCACTTTGCTGTGATAGTTTTCTGTACAATGCAAAGACATTCATACAAATACTGTACTGTATAACATGCCGAAGAGAAACATTATTGGTTCAGTCCATTTGGGTCTACTCCCAGCATTCCCTTTACTCCAGAAAATTTAATGAAACAGAGAGGTGGATGTTCTCACGAATCATTTGCTTAGATCGTACATTTGCACTGGCACTTAGATAGAGAACCTTGATTGCATAACAGTGTTGTTTTATGACATTTTCAAAGATGTGTACTATAAAATTAACATTGTATGCCCCAAGCATGTTGCAAAATGAAAAACATTTTCAAAGAAGGATGGAAATAAGCATTCATGCATCACTAATGTAGGCTGTTTTTGTTCGTCATTATAAAAAAGGTCACATTTTACAATATGGAAAGTGGGGCATTTTCTAAACCTAGAAAGAATAATATATATTTAAATCACTGTAAAATTTTAGTTTTTTAATAATTCATAATTACATTTTTCAAAATCAACTTTTTATGTATTTGAGTTTGTTTTATGACATATTATTATTTTTTAAATCTCATCAAGTTAACATGTTACATTTCAGCACTGCTCATAAGACCTTTGTAGCAGAGCACAAAAACTCAAAGGATGTATTTTTTAAACATATTTTACCGCAGTATGTTACAGAGACAGCAAGAAAAGAGCTTCATATACGTCCTAGGCATGTTGAGTGAGGCATTTCAAAGGAAAGGCTAATCCATCAATCGCATGCAAAACACTTCTCGTTTCAGTCTTCGTGTCATGGTTAAGTGCACTGAAGCACACAACCAAACCCTAGATTCTCCACACTCACAACATATTTTCTTTGGGTACCCAAATGCATCTGCTTTAATTCGGAGCAGCTGAAAATATCTCATGTAAAATGTATTAAGTCTTTCAGGAAGTTGCTAATAAACAGGAAGGCAGCACAAGCCCTGTGTTCCTCCTCACACTAGATTTAGCACTAGAAGCACGCAGCCCTGCTGCACAATTTATCAAAGCAAATTTATGAATCAATTGTCATCTCTCCTACTGACAAGCAACTGAGCTCTCCCTCAAACGGCTTGACAAATGGGACGCAAAGCTATAAGAACACTGCGCTGGCGCTGCTTTCCAGAGTTATTATCTTCTTCATGGTTGATTATGACCAAATGCAGCCTTCATTTGGAGAATCTGACTCAATAGAGGTCAGAACGACTTGTGTGATGCAGCATCCCACAAACACCTCTGCAAATGCCTCCCAGAATTCATTTCAAAAACCTTATATATGACGCATATGTTCACTAACTGTCCTTGAGGACAATGCAAAGACTAAACCCATCAGTAAGGATTTGTACTGCCACAGTGATCCTACTAAAACTCACCATAGCTCACAAACTTAAGCCTCATACACATCAGAGATGGGTCATTCTCAAAATAAGGTGCCATTGGATAGACATTCAATAGATTTATTCAAAATAGTCAAGGAACCAGATACTATAACCTAACAGTTTATTCAATAATGCATTTTGTTTTGGCTCTATTTTTTTTTTCATTCCTAGAATTGAATTTCCTAGAAGTGCCCTTGTGCCCTCTATCTGGTGTACCATGTCTATGACATTTATAGTTTTTTTTTTCCAGGGTTATGCGTTAGTGAACCAAGTGTGCAAAAAGCAAAACAAACAGAAAATGACTTCAGTTACTCATAAAAGCGAAATTATTTAAAAAGTAAAAATATGTCCCTTGATTTTTTTTCTCATTGGTCTTACCAGTGCTAAAGGAATAGTTCACGTAGGTTTATGTGGAAAACATTCCAGGATTTTTCTCTATATAGTAGACTTCAGTCGCGGCCAGTGTGTTGAAGATTCAAATTGCAGTTTCAGTGCAGCTTCAGAGGGCTCTACACAATCCCAGACAATGAATACAGGTCTTATCTAACGAAATGATCAATCATTTTCTACAATTTTTTTAATTAAATTAAAAAACTTAAATAAAAATATTTTTTTAACCACAAATGCTCATCTTGCACTAGCTTGACTTCACACATTAGGTATTCACATGTGATATAGGCAGAAGTATAACCGAACTCCATCTTATCTTCTCCAACAACCATCGTCCAACATCACTGTTTTACCATTTTTGTAAAGGGCATTTGATTTAGTCATTGCATGTTTGGTTTTTATACACTGAGTCTGTACTTCTGCCTACATCACTCCTGACCTTTCCAACATGACTGTAATGCGTGAGGTCAAGCAAGTGCAAGACGAGTATTTCTTTCTTATTGCCAATTGTTTCGCTAGATAAGACCCCTTATTCCTCAGCTGGGATCGTGTGAGTCCTTTGAAGCTGCACTGAAACTCCAATCCGGACCTCCAACCCATGACTGAACAACTGAATCCTTTAAAACCCTGCATTTTGAAAGTGATAAATCTTCTTCCAAGGTCAAAGTTCAGAGCAAGACAAGCCCTGTGTCTGACTATGACTACTTCCATGCTATATAGTAGGCAAAAAAAAAACATTATCTGAGCTGAGTGGAATGTTCAAATTCATAGTGTTCATAAAACAGTAGGTGAAAAGAACCTGGACGTCCTACTACTTCCAGCAAATCTGAAGTCCACACTCACTGGACAATTTATGAGGCCATGAGAGAAGATTTGTGAAGGGCAGTGACAGTGACAGATGTATATCCAAATTTCATTCCAACTACACACATTCATACTGTTAAACATAAAGTGGCTAAGATGTGACAGGATTTGCTATGGTTTACCAATATTTCTGCTATCAAAGTTTCAGAATTGACTCCTTAATTCTTTACACACAGGACATTGATGACTCCTGTATTTAAACATGGCTGCCAGAACTCTGTGGTGTGAACGTGTCCGTAGTTCAGTGGGCAAAACAAGAAAGAAAATTTGCTGAATAACTCAACAATTGCACCTTTAATTATTACGCCACACATTGCCATTTGACAGATTTGTCCTCCCTTTTTTAATCACGGCACATCTGTCTAGGGGATACACACCACTAAAAAGAATGATTTCCCTGAGGTGTGCTGCGCCCCTGGCATCTGTTCCATAGCCAAAGTGCACCTCCACCAGTCAAATACGAGATGGATGGTGCACTGACCAAGCTCTAGAGCTGCAGCATTGAGCCCAGCCAAAATGGGCCCATGAAAAATACTGTACCATAGGGCAATATTTCCCAACAACTTTTTGACTTAGATATACCCACAGCCCCTCAGTAAGACTACAAATGTGTTTTCTTTTATTCAACTGCATATTATTTGCCATTATATAATATTAACATTAATATTAATATTATTAACTTAAGCAAGTGGCTTTTCCTACAAACTGAAATCTCTCTCTCTCTCTATATATATATAGAAAGAAATTGATCTTTAAATAGATGACATTTAATTTATAAACTGTTTATATGTTTTTAATTTGTTGTAAAGGCTGGTGAGATATGAATAACTCCCCGAGTGGATCCCAAACTTTTTGCAGCATGCACCCCTTTCAAGTGTTTGACACATGTCAAGCACCCCCACCAGTGTACTCCACATTTTTAACTGCAATTACTAAATACATGTATTCACTGTAGGGCTTTACTCTTCTGCTCACCAGCCACTGTGGTTTTCCGAAATTACTAGCCCATCAGCATTTTCACTGGTCACAATTTTGCTGCTGAAAAATTATAAAATATATCTCATATGACTAAAGTTACCCCATATTAAAATCAATTTAAATTGATTTCCGGGTCTTTTCTCTATTTATTTTTTTTGACTATAAAAAGGGCATGTCCTCCTAAACTTATGAAATGCATGTGTCATCTTTCACATAAAAATCTTTAATATTATTATTAATTTCACTTAATATAACAAGACTCTATAGGGCTGTTACCAATCAATTGAAATCAGCATTAACAAATCAAATCTTTGCACTGCTGGAGAAACAGAAGCAGCTGAAGTGGCATTTAGATGCATTTACACAGACAGTTTTATGAAGCTGAAATGTAGCATGAATGCATTTACACTGCAAGATTACAACAGCTTGGTGTTTTAAATCAGGTTTTTTATTTACAAATATGAAAAGTTGGAAAATATTAAAAAAGGTTTTGAATTTGAAAGTAACCTGCAGTAAGTGACTGTCTTAATGAGTCATTGAGGCATTCAAATGATTCATTCAGACGGCTGATTCATTCAAGAATGAGGCAAGTGCATGCCTGCGTCCCAATGTGAGAATGAGAGAATGAGCTTTATTGCCAGGTATGTTTACACATACGAGGAATTTGTTTTTGTGATACAAGTGCATACAATCCATCCTAAATTCTATGTGATATTAGTAATTTTCAACACTATTTAGGGCAGATAGGGTGCACATTGAGAAGCAGGGCCTGTCCTTATGAATGGACCACTGAATCATTGACAGCATATTATTCAGTAACGAAACATCGCTGTGTGTTGCTCGGAGATGCACGACAGTTCTGCTGCTAAGTTTGTTTGGAACTATTTACGTTAAATAAATTGAGCAAAAACAGTCACATTGACATTATTCTCCTAATTTATAGTTCTGCGCAGAGCGGTTTTTTCTGTGTGAAGTTTTGTTCATTTACTTCGAATTCAAATGAGCCTCAACTGCCACGACCTTGTTAAATTCTTTAAAATTCTCTTTCATTTGCCCATTCAAAAAATGCACACACATCATCACAAGCATTCTCTCATGCACCCCTGCTGGTCAGTCTGTGCACCCCTAGGGGTGCATGCACCCCAGTTTGGGAACCGCTGCCCAAGAGCAATGAATATAGAATTTGCCAGCAAAATTGGTCGGTGTGAATATTATAATAAGAGAGTTAAACTGTTCTTTTGTGCTATGCTCCTGATTCCCTTCCACAGAGATGGCCTTTGCCACAGGGTGCTTTCTAAAGTTGCTTAATGAAGGAGGCTTACAGTGGGCTGTGATTGACAAAGGCCAATTTAATCTGCCTATTAGTCAAACTCACGGTGGGAGCAGCTAATTATAGTGAGAGTCCTTCGTTTTACTTTGCAAGAGATCTTTTGTAGCTTTAAATGATGCAAATCGAATTGTCTGAAACATCTCTCTGAGCTTTTGTCCTGTTATACAACAGCTAGTTCCAGTTTCAAAAGTGCTGATAGAACAGTTCGACAGCACTGGGCCTTTTTCCTCTTCTATCACTCTGCTTGTTAGTGTTGATTTCAAGACAGATTGTCAATCTGGGCAATACTGGTGGGGATTTTTTGAGTCAGTGAATCATTAATTTACCCAATTCCTTCAAACCCACTTATTTATTCCATTATTATTAAGTGCCTTTATGAATGAGTCATTGAATTATTAATTTAACCAATTTGATCTAACACACTAATCATTCAAGAACAAAAAGTAATTTTCTATGAGTGAGTCATTGAATCGCTCATTCAACCTATTCATTTAAACCTATTGATTCATCAACATCCAAAACTGCAAAGATACTTCTTCCGAATAAATATTTATTAGTAATTGTTTTAAAAAAGTATGATCAATATAGTACAGATATGTGTAGATTTAATGTAATCTAGACATGCTACAGTACATTTGTCATATTGTCATTATCATGTCACCTACATGTGGCAGTTGCTATTCACAAACCTGTAGCCTCATGGGATGGTAAAATGTCAACTCACAAGACTTTTCGGCTGCTGTTGTGTAAATAGTGTAAATTCTGACATAATACTCTTTTTACATACTGTTTTTTTTTGTTGCCTACTACATAAATGCACCTACTGTATGAGTGTGTATGAGTGAGTCATTGAATCATTTATTCAGATGATTTGTTTAAACACACTGACTCATTCAGGTATGAAACAAGTGAGTGAGACATGATTTGCTCGATGACAAAAAGTGATTAATTCAGAAACAAAACATCACTACTGCGTGTTTCTTAGAGAGAATGGTTCACTCTGCTCTTTCAGAACAATTCCTGTTGATGATGTAAGAATTCACTTAATAACATAACTGGCCATATTATGTTTATAAAATAAAAACTCAATATTAACATTTTTTAAAACTGAAGCTTAGAGTAAAAACATCATATTATATCACACTTCAAGAAAATCCTGCTTCGGTTCTGAATATATCAGCACAGTTGTAATTACCAGTGCCAAATCACAGGAAGTCCAGCAGAATCTCACTGTTTGTGTATTGTAATCAGGTACCAGTGTAAACAAACAGAAACACATTGGTAAGTACAACAGCAAATAGCCACTGAAGCATCTGCCATCCTGTCCGCATTCTCTTTTTGATGTCTATGCCAGCTGGCAGAGGGCACTGGGGGGCACGGGTTCATCTATCCAGCCGTGTTGATGTCACGACCAGTGGGTCACAGTCTGGGGTGGCATCTACACTCCATTTCAACCCCTCTCTCCAGGGGTCTTAGGTGTTTGCTTAACATGGTCACCAAGACCATAAAGCTCTATTAGCCCATCACTCTGTGCCCCTGACAGGTGGGCAGGTGAACCCTGGGGCACCCTCAACACACCATGCCAACAAAATTGAGGAGGCCAGAGCCTTGGTTCAGATCGATACACACCCACCCGGAATACAAAATGAGTCTGCTATTCATTACAAGCCGTAACAACCCCTGGCTCTGTCTCATTCATCAGCCCGGGCTGGTTCTGCTCAGTTATCATCTAACCTCAGAGTCCGTGGGTAAATAAATGATGCTACAAACCCAAGCAACATCATCAGAGAGAGAAAGAGGGATGAGTAGTAGGAGAGAAGAAGTGGGAAAACCCTGAAGTCAGCTGCCTAAGGGCCATCGGGCTCTGCTACGCCCACCGTAGTCAGTCATTCCATACATCTATCATGCTCACGACCAATTGGATTATCTGTCCTTGCTTGTAATTTACAAGCTCAAGTAAATCCTGCTACACGAAGGACAAACTTTGAGGCGTAAGCTGAGTTGTCTTGAGAGCAGCGTGAAACCTCAGATGCTATTTGCCACGCCTCTCCTTCATAACTCGCTGTTTATGTCTACCATAAAGTTTACAGACTCGTTTTTATATACAACTGAATATTATTTACGGCGCAAGCCAAATCATAGAGCACTGTAATCAAGGTTGATGCCATCGCCTTGGACCGGCATACTGAGGACAGAGCGTTTTGGATAGTGTTTCCCAACCTTTTTGTTTTTCTGTCCCCTGACAGCCTCATTAGTAGGGCTCGGATATGCTAATAGCCTTCATCAGCATAAACAACAAAACTATTAATATTAATGATAAAGAGGTAAGTGGAAAATTTCTGAAAAAAAGAAGAAGACATTATGAATGTTTAATTCCGTATTCTATAAAATCATGAGATTAATTATGATCGATGCAAACATAATTATGTCATTTTTGGTACATTTAGTAATTAATTTTGTAAACGAAGTGTAGTCGCTTTACATTTTTACATGCATACTGTTGTAAATATTCAGCACTTTGAACAGTTTGCTTCGATATTGTCAGAAACCTTTTTGATTCTCACAGTGATGGGAACCATTGACTGAAATCTTATGAATCACCCAGCCTTTATGGTTTCAGCTAAAAAAAACAGCAAATTTTCCTTTTTTGGATCTCTAATTTTTTTAAATAACTAAATAGCACATACTGTATTCTACCACAAATTTGACTAATGCTAATTTATAATGTTACATTTTAGTTTTAAATTTCAAATATAATAAAGATATTATTTATTCATATTTACATTTATTCATTTAGCAGACGCTTTTATCCAAAGCGACTTACATTACATTACATTATTTATTATTGATATTAATATATTCTGTTCTTAAAAAGGTACTGTGTTCAGAGCTACATAGCGACACAAAATCCCCATGAGACACATCTATCCCCCATGTTGGGAATCACCATTCTGACAGAGAAAAAGCCATCAGAAAGGATGTAAAAAACCCTCCACAGATCCGTCCTTCAGCCCACAGAATGTAAGGCTCTTGTGCTTTGTGTCTGTGACGAGAGGAAGAAGTTTCTGAAAACAAGCCCCAGTCTGTGTCTGGGAGAGCAGCTGCTCTCAGACTGTTTATGGCTGTGCTGCCATGGAGGCTCACAGTGTGAAAGTCGACAGTTCACGCTGAATTAATTATTCATTCGGAGGAACCTTATTAAAATGCATCTTTTTTTTTTCTCCCTTGAATATAATTGCAAGTAATAAGCCAAGAGGTCAACGAGGCATTTACAAGCTTGATCTACCGTCATACTATCCCAGCCCTATGTTGTTTTAATACGCTAAATGAATATGAAGGGGTATGGTGTTTTCATCATAAACTGTTCAGCGATTAATGATTCCATCATTTTGGGGGTAATTTTCTCCTATCTGCCTGGGTTGGGGAGGAGGTGTATTCGGATCTTATCAAGGAGAATTGAATGTAAAGACGTAGCTTCTATTCATCGTTTGATCCATGAATATAGCTTCATATGTCTGAAGCCCCTGAAGCGTTCTCCAAAATGATTCAACTTAAGATTTTTATCCAAGTCAATTTGCATCAGTTCCCCTGTCAGCAGTTCCCCAACTGACTGAATGGAAATGCAAAGACTACGTCAGTAGCATTGCTCACACAAAAGCCTCCAGATATAATACATACTACAGTTTTGTCACAGCAAAATGAAGGTGTGTTCTTGTCATGTTGGAGTTACTATAATTATGAGGTTCCGGTTCATAAAAAGCATTCACACAAGCACAAATGCCATACTGTTTAATTTAGCTAGTACACAGCTGAATGTCCAACTAAACTAACCTATAACTTTATTAATAAGCCTCTTGCATAATGACTATTATTTGTAGTGCTGTGGCTTTGTCCATTGATAACTCAAATCACACAGTTTCATTTTTGTGCTAATAGTGTTACCATAAAAATACATAATTCTAAGTCAGAGGATGTGAACAGCTCTGAGTAGAACGTCCAGAGTTGTCATCTAGTAATTATAGTTATTATGGCATGGTGTGATCACAGCATGTCTTTACATTAAAATTTAAGGATATTTTAGAAAATCAGTGGTAAGTTTCAGCTCTGTATCACGTCTACAGTAGATGGACATCTGGCTCTGAAATATATATATATATATATATATATATATATATTTTTTTTTTTTGGCAAACAACAACAATAATACTAATACTAAAGCTAATAATACTAATACTAATACTAATACTAATACTAATACTTATACTTATACTTATAATACTAATACTTATACTTATAATACTAATACTAATACTAATACTAATGCTAATACTAATACTAATACTAATACTAATACTAATATTAATACTAATACTAATATTAATACTAATGCTAATACTAATACTAATATTAATACTAATGCTAATACTAATACTAATATTAATACTAATACTAATATTAATACTAATGCTAATGCTAATAATACTAATAAGTAACAATAACAAGAACAGCAACAATTATTATAAACTATATAGATTATACATTATTATTATTAATACTAATATTATTGTTTGTATTATTCTATTATTATTTCTATGGTAAACTATACAAGTTATACAACAACAAGATATTAATAATGAACAATATATATTTTTTTTTTGGCAAACAACAACAATAATACTAATACTAAAGCTAATAATACTAATACTAATACTAATACTAATGCTAATACTAATACTAATACTAATAATAATACTAATACTTATACTTATAATACTAATACTAATACTAATACTAATACTAATGCTAATAATACTAATAAGTAACAATAACAAGAACAGCAACAATTATTATAAACTATATAAATTATACATTATTATTATTATTATAATTATTAATACTAATATTATTGTTTCTATTATTCTAGTATTATTTCTATGGTAAACTATACAAGTTATACAACAACAACAATAATAAGTATACATATGTATTTGCATTCACATTAAATGTGTCAGACTGACGTTTCTAATTAGGCTATATCAGATATATTACATTTTCTAACATGAAAAAGTGAAATTCTGAAAGATGTCTTTAAAAAACCTTTTAGATTCATAGTAGTGATACAGCCAAACTGATCCGAAAACTGGAACGAAAAGACATTAGAGCCATCTGTTTTTTAATATAGAGCATGTAGAGCAGGGATAGGCAACTCCGGTCCTAGAGGGCCACTGTCTTGCAGAGTTTAGCTCCAACACTGATTAAACACACCTGAACAAGGCAATCAGTGCTTCCGGGATAACTAGATAGATACAGGCAGGTGAGTTTTTATGAGGGCTGAAGCTAAACTCTGCAGAATAGTGGCCCTCCAGGACCGGAGTTGCCTATCCCTGATGTAGAGGATTGTAGGATGATAAATAATAAGTAAGAGTCCTATAAGTGCTTCAAACTGAGCTGTGATACTCACAATGTGTAACTGCAGGTAGTCTCCGAGGCCCTGGCTGCTCTCCACCTGCACCAGGATGGCATCACTCTGCTGGCTGCTGAAGCCCACGGCCAAACGGTCTGCCCTGGTGCTCGGCCGATCATTGGGAGCCCATGTGTACGTGATGAGTGCTCCTCCTCTCCCAAAAATATATGTGGTCCCAGCTGCCAAATGAAGGAAGACACGTAACATGAGCTAAGGATTCAAGGATGTTTCATGAGACAAAGGAAAATAAGAATGAAAGTGAGATGTGGAGCGTCACAGCAGGAGGGATGCAGCAATGTGAATGTGTGAGGCAAGATGGATGCTAAAGAACCATCTCACATCGCATATTTGCCCTATGCTCTGCCTCGTATGAGATAAAAGCGTCTCTGTCTTTAATAAGTTGCCATCTGTTCTGATGTGCCTTGAATGCTCATTTGCAACGTGTTTCCAAAAGTCATATTCAGGACTGCCATTTCAGAAACAAGCATCCTGCGTCGGCTTGGAGCTGAAATGTTTTATTGGCCTTGCGAACTTCACCAACTTGCCCTCTTGTTGCTCTTGTTCCTCACCGCATACTTAGGGAGCTAATATTTCACTGCCATTGGACATGCCATCGAATCACAGTGGCTGTATAGAAATGAGTATCTGAAATAGAGCCAGGGCCGTGCTGCGTCAGCTTGGTAAGAAACCACCGCAGGGCGGGACGGATGCCCGACATGTTTGAAACTGCCAAGCTATCCGTGCTGAAACAGCCCTAGAGAATGAACCTGGGCAACTGTGTTGACCGATTTGCCAGGGTTAAACGAGAGGATGTAATGTGAGCTGCCTCACTGTTGAAGCACAATAGCACAGTAATGGGCAAATGTGAACAAAGTCCAGCTATACTCAATGAACAATGTAGAAATACACATCAAGAAGGTCCCGGAAACAAGACACATGAAAAACTATTAAATATAATGTTTTTTTACAATATGTATTTTTTTCAATTACAGCTGATAAAGCTAATTAAATTATTTTAAAGGCAGGGTAGGTGATTTTCCTCCGAAACATTTTTTTTGTTTGTTATGCTGTTTGAAAGTCTCTTCACATTCTGATACCAATTACTAAGTTAAGTGGTCTAAATATTAAGGATGTGGTATTGCGATATCAAAACTGTCTTGATATCATTGTGGTCAAATGACGATATGAAACGATAGGTCTTTTGGGCAAAAAATTTAGTTTTTAAAATATATTTAAACTTCTTATTCTAACATAAAAGGTATTTAAAGTTGTGTTTTGGGCCATTATGCTTTGACACAGTATCTGTCAAACAAACTAAAACCGAAAGCACAATACTGCTTAATCCCTTCATAAAGTCTGTTGATTCAAAACGAAGTGCACACTTTGTTCAGGTGATCAGCCCGTGATCCAGTGTTTTCAGAGCCTCAGAACAGATCCATTCACAGTGAAGGACTGCAGCGAACTCATTTATTACATGTGCTGTGAGTTTAACGCGCGTTTGGCTTTGGAGATTAATTTACTGGGAGGGTGGAATCTTATGCTATCAAAGCTAGCTTGCTATTGCTAGGTTTTCAGTAACCGTCTGAGAACAACTTCGAAAAATATATATTAATGGCAACATATTTTGTTAGTTGTTGGTGGTTTGTACTGGCTCACGGGGACTGGCTGCTGCATTGCAGTGGTTTGCCATCATTTTTCCTTGTGTGCATCCGCTTTTAAGGTGTGTTGCTTTCTTTATGGACTTCATCATGGACTGTGGTATACTCTTTCAGTGTTATTATTTGTCTTTAATATGCATTTTGTGTTATTTTTCAAGTTATTTTCCCCCAGATGCATTTTTATGTTTGTTTCATCATCATCATCATCATCATAAAAAAGTATGAAGTAAAATACAATTAAGTTATTTTATATTTCATTTTATTTAGCAATAAATCATAAAATTAAAAAATATATAAATATATAACGAATATAAATATAAGTATATTTCGGGAACTTTGCAATAAAATCTCATTTGTTATCATTAGTAAATTCATTAACCAACAATAAAGCATTTGATATTATTTGTAAATACAACTGTCTTGTTAACATGTTAGTTAACAGACAGAACTTTTGATTTTAATAATGTATTTAAATCAAGTCTAAGATTAATAAATGCTCTAGATACTGTATATTGCTCACTGTTTAATCATTTGAACTGCATTACTAACCCTTATGAAACAAAAATATATTGCAGTATATTGGAAAAAATCATGTAATATATTAGGCATATATTCTTATATATATTAATTTTTTTCCAATATATTGCAAAACATTGAAAGCGGCAATCATTTGTATATTTTGCAATATATTATATAATATATGTATCATCAATATATTATTAAATGTATTCAAATATATAAAATATTAGAAAATAAAAAGGGAAAATAATATATTACAATATATCACAATATATTTTAAGAAATATATTGGTAAATATATTTTCCTTTCGTAAGGGAATATTGACCAATGAAACCTTGTTAAAACTGTTAACAAAACTTTAAGCAAATTCCTAAAACTACAAGCAAGAAAAGTTTTTGAAGCAGGAAACTGGAGAAACTACTAGTGCTATCTTTCTTGTGCTTCATATTTTGTTATCTAATGAAATAACATCCACACAGTCTGTTCTGGAGTTGCAAAGTACCTCTAACATTATTCCAAAGCTCTACAAACATCTGTCAGGTGCTCTCCGTTTGTCACGCTCGACACTCGGCATCTGCTGGAAGGCCAGATATTTACTCATCATTGGAACATTGAGACGAGGGTTCGCTTGAACGCCCTCCCAACTAATTAAAGGTTTGCTAAATAACTGACCTCCCACTTTTACCTCAAACCTCACCTAAATACCTGGATGCAAAAGTGGTGCCACCTGTCATTCCTGGCGCTTGTGGTCGTCTAAATGAGCAAACAGAGGAGGTGCGGGGAATGTAATTAAGAGTTCTGGCGAGTGGTCCCCCAGGCGGGATGCGGGTTACAGAGTGCCGAACACCTGCTCGTGAAAGCTGCTAAATAACTTGTTGAGTTTGGGCCGCCTCGCATCACAACAACTGTTCGAGCCGCTGAAATATGAGGAACTCATACACATGGGATCAATCAGGCCTATTCATTTAATAGGAGCTAAAGTATTTGTCATCAGCATTACACTTGCCAAACTCCGAATGAAAGTAAGAACCTATATTGGCTATTAAAGTCAATTAAAACTGGTTGCCAGTAATTCAATTCAGAACTACAACATAATATAAAGTTTAAATCAAATTATAATAATGATAGTCTGACCCTCACTGATGTAAGCAGCATGTAATTCAAATGAAAGACAAATAAACTGCCTACCTACTAACTTTTACGTCAATGGAAAATTTAGAGTTCATCTACAATGCCCGATTTTTTTTTTTTTACATGACACACGTGGAATATTTTTCACATAAGCCAAGCTAGACAAAAAAATTCAGGAACAAAGCCACAACGTGTCTTGACATTTGTGACAGGCGCAGTTTCATTTAGAGACAGATACTGACTCATCTCATATTACTCTATTAAAAACAGCTCAATAAGTCCAGCCTCAAAGAGATGAAATATATATCTTTTTAATAAAAAAATGATGCAAAATCTAGTTTAATGGCTGTTAAGGAATATTTATGGATGGGAAGCTTCTCAGTTTGTGCACCAGTTGGGTTGTATAGTGTACCACTTTGCTTCATAAACCACATATAGCGTCTAGACAACCCACGTGACTTCATTGGCCCAAGGACGTTTTTTATGGGACGTTTAGCCTGACGCTTCGCAGCAGAGGTGAAACTTAACCACTGCTATCATGATCCAATCAGAAAGTGTATAAAGTCTCCAAAACAGAATTGATTTCCTCACTCAGAAGGAATACGATTTTATCGGCTCGGTTATTTTCTAAATGT
Source organism: Carassius gibelio (assembly GCF_023724105.1). Classification (NCBI taxonomy): domain Eukaryota; kingdom Metazoa; phylum Chordata; class Actinopteri; order Cypriniformes; family Cyprinidae; genus Carassius; species Carassius gibelio. The sequence continues at coordinate 14,353,798 of NC_068416.1, read as the reverse complement.
TGGAATCTGTTTCCACTCTATATCATTTTAGGGTTGTGCTAAACAAATCAATATCACTTCACGTAGGCCTCTGATAATGTTGTCTGCATTAGATTGGTTATGACCTATATTCATTTATCTGCCCTTGAAAATTATGACATAAAACCATTCGTAGCCTTTTCTGCAGATGAAAGAAAGGATGCTTGTTTTTGCAAGTAAACATTTGCCCAAGAAAAGAGGATGCTGATATGGTACATTTAAGCCAGTACTGGGCACTCTAAATATTTCTATTACTCCACAATGGCTCTTTTGTCAGGCTTTAGTGTAGTGGAACAAGCAAGGGCCAGTGCATTAAGTTCCTGATAGGTTAAGCATTTGTAAACACTGTTTAATTCAATAAGCACACTAAATGAACTGTCCACACACACCGTCTTTGGGGGAAAAAAAAGTCTTGGAGGCAAAAATTCAATTTTCCTGCTTCAGTTACTCCCTGTAATTCAACTAAAAAGACGTGTGTGTATTGAACAAGATAAAACCATTTCCTGAGCCGTGTGCCATTTAAAACTACCACTCACAAAACTTTTATAATCCCGACTGTATGACACAGGACTTTTGGGCAGGATATATTCAAGTGCTTGTCCCTTTGTTAGGCTGTTACTGTCACAGACATGAATCATGGTTTGCGTGCTGTCGTTTTAAAAGCTGCATTAGTGAGAATTTGATTAGGTAAAAATGTAAGACTATATTTTTATATTCTAAACGCTAAAACATAACATAAAATAAGTTGAACAAAATCAGCATGCACACAAAGGCTTCTGAATAAATGTAGAATCACTTAGCTTAGAATAAAATAACAATTTTCTCTCAAATCTTAAGACTTTTTTTTTTTGCCTAGAGGTTCTGACTAAATGTTATTTACTTTGGTCTATTTAAAATGCAATAAACAAAAAGCTGGAAATAAGTGAGTGAAAATATGCAAATATGTACAGAAATACATGAAAAAAAAAAAACATAAGTAAATAAGATAGTGTGCCTGACCTACTTAAAGAAAAAACATTACGATGACTAAACTGAAGAAAAAGACTGTATAAAATGACTTAGTTTTTAGTTTTATTAATTTGAACACACGCACCCCACCAAACACACACATATTTTTCCTCTTTAGTCCACTGTATATATATTTAATAGACTAAACTTTCCAATGGTGTTTAATCTACCCCTGATGAGATTTTTAACTGTGTGATCCATCTTTTCTTTTACTTCTAAGATTAATAAACATTCCACAGAGTTGTCCTATGGTAATATCACATCTCGTAACCCCGTGGGATAAAAAGCAAACACATAATAACAAAAATAAATGAAAAAGAAAACTTTTTTTTTTTTTGACTACATCACCTCCCCAATGAACAGTTGAGCAAAGTGAATTATTCTTGCTCTTTTCATACAGCTCCGAAACGGGTTTTGCATGTTTCTTCTTTTCAACAAGGCAAACAACAATCTCCAATAAAGCGTTGGGATTGGATTTCACTGAGAGCCCCAGTGAGATGCTGTGATTAGATGAGCTCTGTGTATGGAGGCTAAAGGGAAGTGAGTAAGCAGTGCAGTTATTTGCTGTGCGTTCCCAGATGCCCTCGGACGGAGGGAGACTGGAATCATGTCCACTGGATCATGTGTGAACAGGCTCAGTCCTTCTGGACATGACATTCCTCACAGTTCTGGGAACTAAAAAGTCAGCTTACAGACACATGAAAGTGGCCAGAGATGAAGAAAACTACACAACGCTCCAGTGATATTTGTGCAAGATTTCACATTTCTTGAACTAATTATTCCAAGTGATGCTGCAGAATGTGTTAATGAGCATTACTGCAGCAAGGGTATAGTGCAGAATAATAATGAAAGAACTCGCTCATTTTCCATTGTCTTTGCGCAAGCAGAGGTAGACCCCTACATACTTCAAATGAACAATTTAATCTGATACATGGGTTTGTGTATCCATAAATTCAAGATATTCAATACTTTTGGATCAGTTTCTTTGGTTAAACATTGACATTAAATTTCTTTTAAAAATAGATAGACTAAGCTTGGCAAGACAGGTCTCCACGAGAACGCAAGTCCATTCTTTGCGTTAATGGAATTGAGACAAAGCCTCTGACAAATAAAGTCACTTTTGTATTTCCCCATCCAATTTCTGAGTGTTTGCTTTTATGCTTGATATTGGTGTTAAATTTACAAATATACTTGGCTTCATTACATTTTAATTGGAATTGTGGTTAATTACTTTATATTCTAATTTCACTTCAAATATTAATGTCTTCGTCAGCACATAATTTTTTGTTGCGGTATCAAAGGCTTCTAAATATAGAATGGAAAGTAATTAGGAGTGGGGGGCATAAAAAAAGATAAATGAATCTTTTCTCTCTCTGGATGTGGAGGACTGTATGCCAAAAACAAAGCAGCTGCCGCTTTTGGGACGACTAACATTTTTGAAAGATCCATCCCAAGTATTTTTTTTTCTTCTATGGATTCATTTCAACTGCTTTGCATTGTTTTTCTTTTGCTAAGTGTTTAGCTGCAATATTTTTGCCAGAATGATCCATCCAGCTCAGCAGTTAGAAAAAAGCTAAATATTTTTGTAGAAACCGTGATAGAGGATATTTTGAGAAATAGAAAGTAAAAACAATATATATATATATATATATATATATATATATATATATATATATATATATATATATATATATATATATATATATGTATATATGTATATATATATATATATATATATGTATATATATATATATATATATATATATATATATATATACATATATGTATATATATATATATGTATGTATATATATATATATATATATATATATATATATATATATATATATATGTATATATATATATATGTATATATATATATATATATATATATGTGTATATATATATATATATATATATATGTGTATATATATATATATATATATATATATATATATATATATATATATATATTAACCTTGCATATTCTCGTCATTTACTGTACTTGAACCAACTTCTTGAAATATTTAAATATACATCAGAAAAGAACCATTGTGACATATTTCATTTTAACTTCAATATTTGAATCATGTATAGCATAATTAGCTCAGACTCTATATCATTCATTTCTTAGGTATTTCATAACACTAATGTAAAATCAAGTCTGTTCAAATATACAGCATGTAGCATGAAACACGTACGTATCTTTAGCATTTGGAGACTGATTAACCTTTTGGATAAGTTTGCCTGTCAGTCAGCGTGCAGCACTCATCAAGGTAAATGTGAACACCCATCATTTGTGGTTCATTAAGTCCACGCATTCAGTCAAACCCAGACGCTTCTGACACCTCAAATAACTTGCAGCACTCCTACAGAAACCAAGTTAAGGTCTCTCTTGTTCCATTGGTGCAGAAAAACAGATCTATATAGCATAAGTTTATACCAGATTTACCTTCTTATTGGCATGAACAAATATCGTGGCAACGATACTCCAATACGCTATAAAAAAAATTGAGCAGACATGTTATTTCCAGCAGTCTCAATGCAAAATCTGCAAAGGAACCGACGCAGTCTACTTAGCATTCTTTTCAGACACTCACATGTTTTGCAACACAATATTTGCTTCTCTCCCACAAAACCATTCTACGGGTGCCAGGGTGTATTAACATCCTACATTACACAGGATAAACCACACCGGATTTACACTTATTTTCCCACAGTGTGGAAGTAGACTTTGAGACTTGATAAGCAAGCTCTGCGGGCTAAGAACATCCTGCACATTTCAAACAGGAGCAGCAAATATAACACTCTGTAGCAAAGTTCAAATAAGACTAGGGATGCGAGAACAACCAAATAAGATCTAAGCACTAAATAAGTCCTTTTAGCACTTTTGTGGGGTCTGTTAATAGCGACAATGCTATTTACGGTATGAAAAAGCAATCTGAAAAAGTCGGGCGTGCAAGATTTAATTGAAACCGACCTGGAATAAATTTTTTATGGGTTGTTTTCCAAAGCTGCAAATGAAATTCATTTTATGGTGTGGACCAATAATAACACTGTGGGCTCTCAGCCATAACAATAAATAAGCTACACGACATTTGAAAGAATAAATATGAAAAAATATTTTTCTGTAGGCATTTTCTGATGTCTAATCGCAAAGGAAGCAAACAAATTAGCAGAACTTACTTTCACCTGAACATTAGTGTTTTATCGAAAAACTTCTCTGGATTACCATATTACCTTGGTTAATCAAATCTAAATGGGTTTTTAAGTTGACAGTGTGGATGGAAATCAAATGAAGACTTGTACCCTGCAGTCAGGCTAACTGCATAGCGCTGAAATATTAGCAATTTTCTGTAATTGCGGAAACCTGGCAGTGAATTACTCTCAGTGTGAGACGCTTCGGCGAGGGACTGGACTTCCCTCTGAGAGCCGTTTATGAAGTTGCAGGCATCAAATTTGATATTTCAAACTGTCGGACAATTCTGAGCTAAAGATTGTTTACCATTTATACTAATGTGAAATCTCAGGTGGCTTTCTGTCAGTTAAAGGTGCAGTTTGTCATTTTTTTGGATGCTACAATGCTTCAGCTTTGGGTTTTATAATTAAAGGAAACTATATTTCTGCAGCACTATTCTGACTAGCAACAGTAACTCAACCAATGGCGCGAGTTGGGGGCGTGGCTATCAGTTTTTTTTTTTCAATCTATTTTGGACTAAATCTGTTTCAAAGTCATTATTTCCTTTGATTATGCTAGTGGTATCAAAATTACATCCTTTACACTTAGACTGGCAAACATCAGTAAGAAAATACAAGCCCTACCTTGTTTACCGAGGTGTTTTCCGTATGAGGTGATATCAAATTTGTAGTATTTATTCACTGTTTTTGTAGTGCGACACCTTTAAGCTTCACCTTAGACGAGACGGTTTTTGAAAAGAAAACTTGCCTGGTTCATTGATGTTTTGCAAAAAGAACTCTGTCGCTCGTATTTAGCTGCAAGTTCAGATGAGGATATTGACAGATGAGGCTTGCTCAAAAGTGTAGCAAGGGGTCAGATTAAGCTTTATAACTGGCATATCTACCAGGAATGAGTAAATGCTACTGTAAACAGTTGAGTCTCTTGAGGTTTCTGATGCACTGCTCTGCTGCAGAACTGTAAGCCATATAACTTATTAAACCTCAAGATCCAGGGTGTCCTATTTTTGTTGGCAGCTTCAATAAACAAATCAGTGCATTCCCACTAGGGCTCTGTACGTGCACCAGAACCCCCAACCATCAATTCACAACACAGTACAAACCCGTCAGAACTCCATGTGTAATGAAAGGACAGGCAGTACAAGCAGTATTTGATTAAAAAAGACCAGGAAGAAGAGCTGAATAATTGATGTGAAGATAATTTTTTTTAAATAGATATAAAACATATCACATATGTTTAAAAAAGGTGAAAATGTACTCTAACACCTTAGATTACATGTATAACAGATTTCTATCACTCTAGAGAAGCCAAGCTGCCAAAGAAGTTTGACTGATAATCATTAGGGATTTGTGCATATGCATATTTTTGACACAGTCTGTTGTCTGAATGACTATTTGAATGGTCGGTTTGTATAAATCTGTATAATAAGGCAACTTTACCATTTTAATCTCTATTCAGATGTATTTCTTAATGGGACGGGCTCATGTTGGGACCCACTTTATATTAAGTGGCCTTAACTACTATGTACTTACATTTGAATTAATAATTTAGTACAATGTACTTATTGTGTAAATACATGTTTTTACAATGTACTTACATTTAAAAAAAAAACTACATGTAATTACATCTGTATTTAATTTCTGTAATTATATTTATAATTACACTGTTGACCCATACTTTACACCTTAACCGACCCTTAAACTTACCCATACCTCCAACCCTCTCCCTAACCTTACCCCTATCCCACCTTAATAGCAGCAAAAGTGTTTTACAATACAATATGAACACAATAAGTACATTGTACTTATTATTTTATGTAAGTACATAGTAGTTAAGGCCACCTAATATAAAGTGGGACCTAAAAAGGAACTCAAACAGGTTTGGAATTACATGAGGGTGTATATATTATGACTGAATTTCCATTATGGAACAACTGTACTGTATCTTTTTAAGGGACATAACACAGGGTGAATTCTTATGCTCAATAAAACAAAATAAAATAAAAACACACATAAATACACCTTTTTGGTGTGTAACCATGTAGAACAGAATACATCATTATTCATTGTTAAAGCTAAAGTTTTACATTTTAAATGTCATCTTAAAAATGCACTAATTGCATGCAGCAACAATTTGAGAGGCAACACAATGCCAAGGAAAGGCACATATATGTACAGTAAATGCCTGTATCAGTGTGTAGACTAAAAATAAACTATACTTTTTAATTGTACAAAACTATCATAATCTATGGTAATAGTGTTTTCACATCTGTAGCGATATTAATGTTGCGATGGTGCTACACAGGGAGTGAATTTACATCAAAGGTAACATTTTATGATACGGTCCCATTAGTTCAAGTTACTTAATGTATTACCTAACATGAACAATGAGCAATACATTTATAAAAGTATTTATTAATCTTAACAATATATATTAATCAGGTGCGTTAAAAATTATAGACAGATACAACCTTTGATTTTAATAATGCTGAAATTAACACTAACCAAGACTGATACATGTTTTAGAAGTATTTTTCTTTGTTAGTTAATGTAACTAATGCTACAAATGGAACCATAGTTTCAGCATGTTCAAACTATCTATGAGAAACTGTTTCTCTAAATTCATCCTTTCAGTGCACAACTGCACAAAATATTATAGCTAAAGCCAAAATTAGAAAAGAAAATCTACATAAACTAATCAAGCGCACTAATCCAGTAGCTGGGGGTGACTAGTACAACTACTACTACTGCACTTGATGTTGTCTTTGCGATCAGATTTTGTTAGCGGCATTCTACATGCAGATTTTCTTCATAAACCTATAGAGTCTGAAAAGAAGAGGTGAGGAGGAAGAGCATAAGTCCTATGAAAGGATAACATTAACGCTCAATTCCCTTAAAAATCTCATTTAGCCATCACTTAGCGATGCTTTCCAGCATAAATGGGTTGTGAATCCAAAGTGTTTTCTGTAACAATATACACCATCACACAGCTGATGCACTTCCCAAGATTGATGAACACTGCCGTTTTCAGGAAACACAAATGTAGCATTAGAAAACTCTGTAATGTGGCTCTAAGCATGTTGGGTACAAAAGCATATGTGAAAGGTCTATATCGAAATAAATGGCATTATTAAGAATATTCTGTGTCTGAACTATTAGCTTACCTTTATCTCTATGAAAAGAGGTATATATTCCTGAATATAAACTAATTTATAAAAATGAAAGACTCTCAGTATTCTCATTAACATGAAACAAAGCACTTCTAATGCTATTTGGTAATATCAGAAAAGAAGAGAAAGAACTGACAACCTTTCATGGAGGTAAAAGCTTATTTGCATTAATGGAAGTTTCTTTAAAGAAGCGGCATATTAGAGATGAGGCAGTTGCAGGCATAGAAACCCAATTCAGGGAACATTTAAAGAGCTCTACAGATGTCAGCTCAATAATGCTCTGGTCTTTCCAAAAGACTCACTGGCAGACAACCCTGAAATGTCCTGTAATCAGCCCTGACACCCATTTAAAGGCCAGAGGAAGAGAGAGTTGGTGAATAGAGAAAAGATATAAGGTCTTAGTAAATCATGAGAGCTCAGTGAATCACAATGTGATGTAAAATAATTGGATGGAATCATTTAGGAATAAGTACAACGTATTAAATGCAGAACTGATATCGCATTTAATCTGTCTTGTTGCCATTTGATTAAACAGGTCTTTGTCATGTAAGTGAATAACGCAGCGCTGGCATACGCTGTTGTTAAACCCTGTTAGAGCTCTGGGAACTCATATTTATTTGCCACTAAGCATTCAGTTTCATGCTGTAGATAATTATTTATGGTATCAAAGCAGAGACTCTGCCTTAAGCTAAAGCTAAGATATTAAAACGTACATATTTCATATACTTAAAGAGCATGGACAATTCTGACTTGTGAATGTGAATATCCAATTATCGCTGCAGGCCCAAAAATAAATAAATAAATAAATAAATAACCAAAACAATTTATTTTTACATCCACTTGCTGGATAATTAAAGTTATTATACATGTTACGTGTTATGATTTCATCTGCTTTAATTTGTAGCTCACATCTTACATGTTTTTTTTTTATATATAAAAAAATTATGAGTAGTTGTTGGATTTTATTATACTATATATATATATATATATATATATAAAATATTTGATATTTTAATTCAACTATATACACACTTATACACACAATTTTTAAATGCCTTTTTGTAAAGCTTGAGATCATGTATACTTCAATTACTATTATAATTTTTTTTTTTTATATAAATGTGTCAATGTAATTACTGTTATCATTATCAGAATGCATGACCGAAGCAGAATTACAATGCTTTAAAGTATTGAACTGGTGCATAAATAACCAAATCCACATTCATGAATATGTAAAGAAAACATGTAATTCTCTTACCTTTAATTTGAAAGAGTAGCAGAAATCACAGCAGGACACCACATAAAAGAAAAGAAGAGAGAGAGAGGAATATTGAATAAAATCTCAATGTTAAGCTGTATACAAAGTAAATAAATGATACATTAATGCATTCAATCCTTTTTTTAAGTTCAAAACTATTTTCACGGTCAACTGATTTAATCACTGTTTAAAATGGTCAAATGACACCTCAGGTAACATTAAATATCGTAAACACCAATGTTTAGCCTTTTTCAAAACAGTCACCTTACAAAGGTTACTAAATTAAACATGAAATCAAATGAAGGTGGATGTGAGATCCTGTATTAATAAGAACAAATCTAAACCCCTTACAGCACACTAACTGTCTCTTGAGTAGTATTTTATTGCGCTCTTTTTTTTTTCCAAGACACGAATTAGATCAAATGGGACGATTTAATTAATGCACAGAATTATTAAATACATTATTATAAAAGTGTTCACCCAACCCTTGAAGCTACTAGGAAAAAAAGAAAAGAGAAATATGCGTCTATATGGAAAAGTGCAAATTAGAGGTCTTTTTTTTCAAACCAAGTCTGTCTAAATATGCATTTCAGCAAAGGCTTCTTGGGCTGTTGAAGGTGTTATTTGTTTCAGCTGATGTTGCGTTTTTGTGTCGTGCTGTGTTTCCTAAATGGGTCATCCAAAACAGAAGAGGGGAGGAGCATGGCGTCTTCTTCTCCCCCGCCCACTCCATTCTCTCTCTCTCTCTTCTGATATACAGAGCTAATTAGGCATCCCGGCTCAACTTCTCCTCAGAGACTTCTGTGTACTGCCTTGCTCGTCTCTTTCCAGCTCAGTCATGAATAATTACTCTTTTTTTCTAGGATCTCCAGCCCTGCTTGACGGCAGAGGCGGAGACGCAGCCAATGAGCTTACAGAGTTTCTTAAAAAAAATCCAGTCCCTCTCTCTGCAGTGAAGCTGTGCATTTTCATCATGCCATTTTAACACACACACACACACACACACACACTGTCCATCTAACAGGTCTTTTGTTCACTTCCCGCATCAACCTAAAACGTACGTCTCATTTTGAACGCCCATCTTAGAGAGCTGCTTGGACTGTGACGCTGTCTGTTCTGTCAAAACAAGCCTGGGATGCCGGCCGTCTTAGATAAAGTAGCAAGGCTTCAGCCAGAACAGGTTGTTCATAGTGGTTTGCAGGTCGGCCCCCGCTGTTGTTCCGAAAACAGGGCTGTCAGCACAACGTTGCCTTTTTCGTTCTCATGGGACACATTGCTGTCCAGTGCTGTTCAGCACCAACATATTTACCTGATTTCCACCGGTGACTTTGAAGCAGACACACAGGGATGAAACCAAATCTGAAAGTTCTTTAAATTCAGCCTTTGTCTTTGAAAAACACTAATGCTAATTTTAACAGCATTTTGTTTTTGCTGTGGTCAGTGTTGGGGAGTTACTAGACCGGAATTATGTAATTTAACCTAATCTTTTGCAGTTACTGAGAAAAAAAAGGCAACAATTCATTTTAAGGTGTCCTTGATAGACATTGCATGTTTATTACTATTATCATAACAATAAATTATGCATAATTACATGCCAGTAACCCTAAACCAAACCCTAAACATATAGTAAGTAAATGTAGTTAATTAATATTACTCAGTACTTAAATGTATAATTACACTGTAACAGGGACACCTTAAAATGAAGTAATGATATATTTTTAAAAAAATGATGTGTAGTTAAAATATTGACAATTACAAAGGATGTTATATCTGAATATTCACACACATACCCCCCCCCCCCCCCCACACACACGTTGGTTTTTGTGAAAAGTGGGGACATCCCATAGGCGTAATGGTTTTTGTACTGTACAAACTGTATATTCTAAGGCCCTACACCAACCCTACACCTAAACCTAACCTTCACAGGAAACTTTAGCATTTTTACTTTCTCAGAAAAACTCATTCTGTATGATTTATAAGCGTTTTGAAAAATGGGGACATGGGTTATGTCCTCATAAGTCACCCTCTCCTTGTAATACCTGTGTCATACCCATGTCATTATACAGAGTTGAGTCCTTTTTTGTCACAAAAACAAGAGCACACACACACACACACACACACACACACACACACGACCGATTTATTTTCCAAATTGCATCGACTGCTCTAAAATATGAGACACCAATGTTTCAGGAGTTTAGGTCAGAAAATAGGACAAATGCTTATTCGATAACTGTTTAATTTCCGATTTGGGTTTATGTATATGCTTTATATTATTAAGATGAATTGTTTTTTTTCCCAAGGTATTGTTAATTCCTTCTTTTTTCTGTGCAACGATTTGATTTCAAAAACGATATCATTGCTATTATGGTTTCTTGTTATGATTTTAAATTTGTATTTACTTCAGAATGATCTCAAAGTAAAAAGAGATGCTAAAATCTGATTTTGTGATGGCTGTGCTTTAAAATTACATTTTTATAATCTTAATTCAAGTTATGAAGCATTTTGGAAGTCTTCACAGTAATCAGTGTTGAGTGCTACTGTAAGATTAACCATATCTACTTAAAATGTTTCAAAATGATTAACCGTTGAAAACATGTGTGACCTTGGACCACAATATGAGTCAGTTTTTCTAAATTGAGATTTATACATCATCTGAAAGCTGAATAAATGTGCTTTCCATTGATTGGTATGGTTTATTAGGATCTGACAATTTTTGGCCGAGATGCAACTATTTGAAAATCTATAATCTTCATGGAACATGATCTTTACTTAATACCCTAATGATTTTTAGCATAAAAATTGATAATTCTGACCCATACAGTATATTTTTGGCTATTGCTAAAAATATACCCCAGTGACTTAAGACTGGTTTTGTGGTCCTGGGTCACATACAGTATATAAGAAAGTTATAAGAAGTTACATTAATTAACATTTAAACAGGGTAACTTGTAATCTGTAAATTATTACTGTAACCTTGACAATAATGTAGATTCCATCTACATAAAGTACTGTACATGAAGACATGAGGACTTAAAATTGCACTTAATAAATGAACACATTACTTTAAAAAAACTTTGGGCATATTTATGTTTCAGGGACTGCAAACATATTAATGTTTTGCTTTTTGTTAAATGAAGGTCAAACTATTTACTGTATCATTTATATTTAGTAGGCTTCAAATGCCCTTCGGGTATAGATTACATTTTTTTCCCTAGACCCTGACATAAATTCCATCTTAATCATCTTAAAATATGAAAATTCAACACAAAAATGTCTTTATATATTTAGAACTATTATATTCTAAACAAAAAGTAAAACAAACAGTCTACTTCCATTTTTATTGTTTGCAAAATGTCCCACAGTTCTTGCCTCATCAACATTTTCCCCTAAGAAGTATTTTTCATCATGCTAAATATAACTTGTAGATAAATATTTGGTAACACTTTACAACAAGGTTCCATTTGTTAATATTACTGTAGATACAGTAGCTAAACTAACAATGACAAAATACTTGTAAACCGTTTATAAATCTTATTTCAAAAGTAATTAATTAATTAAATGTTAACTAATGGGACCTTATTGTAAAGTGTTACCAAATATTCTTATTGTGCATTGTTTTGAATCAAGCTGCACAGTAATTTTTTAAATCATCCAAAAAAAATATTTGTTTGTGTACGTTATGTGTATGTTATACATAAATGCAATGGAATTAGCCTTTGCAAGACAAAGGAGTCAGTCAGTGCATTGCAAAAATGCTCAAAATGTAATTTCCATCACTACAGATTGCTAAAAAACACAACTGAGATGTGGTGGAAATGACACTCTGATTTTGACAACTTTCAGAATAAATGACAGAATGTGTGTGAAGTGTGAAAAATGTGTTACATTAACTGTAAATGCATCTTCTCCATCAATACATCATTCATCCTCATTAACATTTACATTAAACTGAACTAAATCTGAATCACTGCACAATTTTTTTTTTGTGTGATATAATTATTTCCGTTCATGTCTTCTCTTTTAGGGCCAAAACTGAAAATGCCATTTCACATTTCATATGTCATTTCATTCCAGAATGTTTTCAGTGGCTGAATTTCTAGCACATCCCTTACATTATTGCCAAACATTACGTTTTGAAGCCCCCTCTTATTGCACACAGATGTGTTTTAATAGCCACACAGTGTGGGTGTCACAGGATGTGCCCTTCTCAGCTGCCCTAATGCTTTCTGACTCAACCAGTTGGCTCCAGATCATTTGACCTCACCCCAGGCCCTTCCGCTGGCTTTGAAATTAGTTTCAAAATTAGTATGCTATTTTTTCCACCTGTGCTGTTTTCTCCTCCTGTTATGTTTTTGTCAGGTCTTATTGTATCCTCTGGGAACAATTACTTCAGCTGTAAAAGGCTTGTCCCCTGGGGCTGTTCTTTCGAGCCTCTGTTTGTCAGAGGACACGCTAAACTGCTGGAATGTCCACCGTCGTTTGACAAATGTGCAGCCAAGGGTTTATCGCGGCTTAAAGGAACAGAACGGTGCTACTGAGTTATGCAGCCATGCTTAGTGCGAGCCATCGGTTCTTGGCGGGTGTCTCTCTGAGGCTGAGATTCGATGGAAAAAGAGGGCTAGAAAAACTCTGCTGCAAAGGGAGAAATACTACAGTAAGTGCTTGCCACAAAGAGCTCTTCTGCGCCACCCGTCCTCCCCTGGATGGGAGAACCAATTTAGAGCCCGAGCCATTTTTCACCGTGCCCAGATGAAACGATCTTGCTTTTTTTACCCATGACTGGAGTGTGCTTCAAAATGGCTAAAGATGAAAATGGCAGGTTTCACATGGGCACTCTGCCCTACTTCCTGTCAGCAGCCCCTGTGAAATACGCTCCTAGACACGGATAGCCTTATTCCTGCTCCATTCCTTCAGGTTTCCACACGGCCAAGAGCAGCAGCCTGCCGTTAGCATGACAAAATGCATTAGCACACCGTGAAGAACGCATTACTCCAAACAGCTTAGGCTTTGTTTCCTCTGCCATAGTAATGACTTAAGACATATGAGAGTAGTTAGTCATTGTGGAAGAGACTCCGCTCATGCCCATCAACATCTTGCCGCTTTGCTAAACCCATAAGCCGTGTCCGAAACCGCTCACTTGCTCCCTCATTCTCCATTCAAAATACAGAGACCGCCGCGGATGCATGACAACGGGTGAATTCAAACAGCCGTAGATACTATTGCACTTTGTGTATGACATTGCAGTCACTTTGTCTAAAAATCAATTAAAACTTCATATTTAAGTCATTTATTCTTGTGAGGCAAAGATACATTCAGCAGCTATTCCTCCAGTCCTCATTTCTATTTCTATTAGTTTTTATTGTTGGATAAAGTGCATAAATAATTGGATTGCTTGTTATACTATAACAAAAGACTCAAAAGATACTACAGTATGTAGGAGGAAAAGGGTAAGAAAAGGGTAAACCTATAACGATTTACTGACAGCACTATAAAAAAAAATAAAAGGCAGTGCAATTCCTGCTATATTTAGCTTTTTAAAATAAAGAAAAATCAAGAATTAAGTGAAAAACCTTAAAGGCAACATAATGTATCAAATCACTTTATTTGCAAGTTTTAAAGGCTTATTTATTTACTAAGAACCTCTAATGACATAAAGATGTTTTTTTAAATACACAAACGGCTATTTTTTTATTAATAAAAAAAAAAATGAAAAAGTAAATAATAAAGATAACAATTTAAGCAAAAGATTATAACTAATTTAAAGAAATTCAGTAAGTCAAACATTTGTTTCAATGTAGATTTAAAGTGATTCACATTTCCTTTGAACATTGAAAAAAAGAAGAGAAAAAAAAAACACTGATCCCTGCCACGGTTTCATGCGTCTTTTCTTTTTCCTTTCATGCATTAAAAGAAATTGCACTGCATCTTCCTCTTTCTGCCTTTCTTCTTTCCTTCCTGTACCACAGTGTGCCAGGATTTGCGTCGTCTTTGTATTAACAGGCTGTCCTGTCTTGAAATTAATTGGTGACATAAATGTCACTGAATGCCACCAGCATAAAAATCAGCCCAGTGTTTTTGAATCCCGGCACAGCATGGCACACATATGCTATGGTACTGGGGCAAATTTGATGTGAAGCATGTCTCCTCTTTTAAAGGACGCACAATACCACATCATGTGTGACAGGAAGTAGACAAAAAAAAAAATCATTTACTCAGAGATGAAATACATACAGTTGCAGGAATATGTATGTGAACGTTTGACCTTGGATTTTGGCATAAAATATGATCTCACATACAATGACACTGAAAGTCTTTACTCAACATACTGTGTCTGTGTTCACTGTGCAGAGTGGGAAAAAGTATGTGAACCTTTGAATTTAATAACATTTTGACCCAGCTTTGGCAGCAGTAACCTCCAGCAGATGTGTCCTGTAATTGTGGATCAGACCCACACAACGGTCAGGAAGGATTTTGCACCTTTCAGTTCTGCAATATTCTGGTGATGTCTGGCGCGAATCGCCTTCTTGAGGTCATGCCAAAGCATCTCATTCAGGTTGAGGTCAGCACTTTGACGTGGCCGCTCCAGAAGGCGTATTTTTCTTTTGTTGGAGCTGATTTACTCCTGTGCTTTGGGTCACTGTCGTGTTGTATCAACCAGTCTCAGTTGAGCTTCAGATGGCAGGCAGACAAACTTACATTCTCTTACAAAATATCTTGATTATCTCTCCAACATACTTAACTGCCAGGATGAGGTTGTGATGTTGGTACTGTTTGTTTTCGTTCTCCACAATTTGTGGATTTTGTGGACAGATTGTTTTCCTTTAGTGTCATCTGTCCACAGAACATTTTGCCAGTGGTGCTGAGGAACATCCAGGTGCTCTATTGCAAGCTAGTCACAGCATCTTGCACAAACAGATGTTTTCCTATCTATTTGATATAGTCATTATGTGTTTCTTTGCATTGTGCCCACATCAGTTCTGTGCTGCACTACCATCTCGACAAAGTGCAACAGTTGGTTCCAGGAATTAAATAATTTTTAAATAACTGTGCAATAACAACTGAATTTTGGGTGAAAAAGTACATTACCCATGATGCTATAGAAAAAGTCCACCAATCAGAGAGTTACAGCAAGCAAGCAAGACACACAAAAATAGCTATTTAGCTCCGCACACTTTCAAAATATGTAGGAATGTGTGTGTGTGTGTGTGTGTGTGTGTGTGTGTGTGTGTGTGTATACACACACACACACACACACACAAAATTGCACACACAATTAAAATTTTTAATAGCGATTAATCGGATGATTTTCTGTGATTAATCGCAATTAATCGCATCGTTATGCCCAAAACTGATAATGCAATCCACAGTAATCTATTATGCACTTTTTTAATTTAAAAGTATTGCTATATAAAGAAAACTGCAATAATACTTGGTTTGCAAACACTTTAAGCGGTAAAACTTTATTTTGATAGTCCACTTTAGACTTTCTACTAGCAGTAAGTAACTTTGCAACTACATGTCAACTAGCAGTTAGTAGAGTATTAGCAGACTGTCTGCTTAATATCTTCTAACACTTTCTTTGTCAACTAACTGTCAACTTATACTAACCCTAAATCTTCTCCTAACACTAACCCTAAACCTACCCTAACAGTCTACTCTGAGTGTTAGTTGACATTTAGTTCCAAATTTCTGAGATTTAGTTGATATGTAGTGGACATGTAGCTACAAAGTTACTTATAGTCAGTAGAATGTCTAAAGTGGACTATCGAAATAAAGTGTAACCCTTTAAGCAAATAAGGTGCTTTTTACAGCAGTGTTCCTTTTACATAGTAGCAAAATATAACATAATGTAATTAAATTAAATATAAAACAAGCTATTTGTCACTGCCAGGACATTAACATTTTTATAGAAAATATTTTATAGTTTGTTATAGAAAAACAAGTTATGCTCGGAGTCCAAAGAGACATGCACGATGGCGGGACCCATCGCAGCAGAGTGCGGCGTGGGACAATCCTTGATGTGCGGGTAGAGACTCGTGTGTGCGGGATGCAGGAAATTTATTAGGCTGTGCTCACTCTAGGCAATCTTAACCCCCAAATCCTAGCTCGTTTGACTAGATTGATCGCTCCATTTAGAAGTCCCTGGCTCGGTTGGAAGAGGTGGGCAAGAGCGATAATTTTGTGATAATTTTGACCCATACAATGTTTTTTTGGCTATTTCTACAAAAGTGACTTAAGAAGTTTTTTTGGTTTTGTGGTCCAGGGTCACATATGCTAAATTAATTAGCAAACATGTAAGAGATTAATAAGCACTGAAAACACACAAGCTTGTTTTATTTGAGAGAGCTTGTGGAGACTTCAAGTGTAATATGGGTTGGTTCAGGGGACATGAGTCACGTCCAAATCCCACGGATGAGAACGCGATTGAAGAGAGGGGATCAAAGCGCTTTAAGAGGATCCTAAAGGAAAATACAATCTTCACAGGTCTGCTCTCATTACATATTCCAGATTGCATGCAGACATGGATAGTTGGATACGGTCAAATGAGAAGCCTCAAGTTTATGACATTTTGAGATTGAGGGATGGTTCACAAAACAGATGTGACACTTATAAATAAACCCAGTGTCTTGTTCTCGAACTTGGTCTCAGAAAGTGCTAAAAAGCCTGTGGAAAGCTGAATTAAATTACATTGTTTAAGATGTTTGTTTACATTTTCTATTGATCACGGCATCAAATCATGGGGAAAATCATTATAACGGAGCATATATCCTGACAAGCAGTGTAATCGAGCACATTTTTGACATTTTAAAGGTGTCTGGATTGCAGTGGTGGCCGCATTTGGATCTTTACTTCATTTGTGTAATTCCTTTAGTGACTTGAATGCTGAAACAATGCATCCAGCGTGTGCAAATAACATGGTTTAATGTGAATTATACACACACAAACATGATTCTGGATCAAGAACATTAAAATCCAGCAACAAATGGCCTCTGATCTGAGGGTAAGGGTTAGGGCTGTGACCGGCTGATAGCGATGTTTTTCCAGGAACACGTCCTACTTAAATCACATTGTGTGGGCTTGCGCACAGAAAGAATCCACAAATATATTCCTGGCGTTTTGCATAACCGCAGGCCATTGTTTCCACCATTAATGTTTAGCATCTCTTTGAAGAGTAAAGTGAACGTACTGTCTCCTGCAAGGGTTTGATAAGTTCCCGCTTCTCACCACTGCAGGTGGGAACGTGCTGGGCCGTGAATCAAAAAAGAATTGAGCTTGCCGCAGTGAGTGAAGACAGAGGATCTCGATTAACAAGTGTCCTCTCCGTCAGCAGGCTTCAGTTCTGCTGGGATGAAGGGAAGTGGATCTGCGCGCTGACTAGCACCTCAAGGGCACTGGGACTGTCTGCGTAAGGTTAGATATGATGAGGACACAGCCCTCGCGTTCAAAAACTCATGACTACATATCTATTTTAAGAGTGCGAGGGGAGCGGGAATGCTCAAATGCGATGTATTTACAGAGTCATGTGAAACATTTGTGCAAAAGCGTGTCCAGGATGGATAAAAGCTGTATGAAGTTCGTGAGGAGGACAAGGGTAAATTGGACAGAAATAGCATATTGTGTACTTTACTAAAAATGGTGGCTCTTCAACAAAATAAAAAAAAGTACGTGCCATTTTGTTGGCAATTTTTTGAGAAGACCAATTTAAAACATAGTTCAAGAATATCTATCTATCTATCTATCTATCTATCTATCTATCTATCTATCTATCTATCTATCTATCTATCTATCTATCTATCTATCTATCTATCTATCTATCTATCTAATGTATCTCACACAAGCACACATACTGTATATGACTGCCATTTAAATTTCTTCCATAAAAGTACTGTTAATAGAATCATTAATGTTCAGCAGATAATGGATCCTTTCAGTAGAAATCTGATCGGAATAAGAAATGTTCAATTCCTTACCTTTTGCCAGTTTCACAATACGATCAAACCTCCCCATCGCAAAATATTACCAAGCGTGTCAGGAATGATTTCAGATTTTAGCGATTTAAATGACAGGCTGTTTAATTTGCTTCGGTTTGCTATGGGTAATGACTTCTCTGATTTACATTGCTGCAGAATTCCTTCTTCCTGTCACTAGTGTACATGGAAATCAGATGGAGTTGCTATTTCTAATTAGCCTCTCTCATTTAAAATGAATTAAATCAGGCATTGGTGCATAGGCTGGCTTTGCATTCCCATCACTCCGCTCTCTCCTGCTCGGGCTCTGGTGGAACAGCAGCTATCCTAATCTTATCCATATTTATAAAATTGCAGACTGGTCTCAGATTATAATTAAAGGCTAACATCCCCAATACCACAGTGTCAGTAGCCTCACGTATGGAGTTAGGATATGAGCCGGGATATGATATCCACAGCTGCAGTGCAGGAGCACACAACAGCTGGCTCTGCAATTACCCAACAGTAATTGCCTTTGGGTAATCTGCACAGTTGAGCTTCTTTGTGCTGGGCCGTGATTGGTGCAGACATGCAGCAGGTTAACAATTCATGATAGTTTCAAATTTGATGGAAATTCACAATACGCAAACACGCATTTCAAATCATGGCTTGCGTTTGTTTTTTAACAGATAACAGATAACAGATATACAAGGAGCACATGATAATTTGGATGAGAAAATAAAAGACAGTACCATATGAGACTAGAAGTGTGCAATGTGTGGGTGTTTGAAGCAATGTAAATACTGAAAAAAGAAGAGTATGTTGAAGAAAATAATGAATACATTTATATATAATTGATACATAAATACAATTATTAATAATTGACTATGCGTTGATTTTTTTCTGGTGTTCAGTAATTAATTAATATGTTAAATAATAATAATATACTGAAAAATACAATTAAGCAAGCAGTAGTTGGTAACATCTTGATTAATAATAAATTAGTATAGTTTTTTTTTTACCTTCTAGTTAACTGAATTTATCCCAGTATAATCTGAAGGGGAAATTACCTGTTTATATATTGTGTATATTTTGTATAGTGCATTTTATTATACTTATTTTTATCTATTGTATTGTATTTATTTGGTGTTGTATGGCTATGTTCGGCTGCTCATGCAAACCAATTTCAAGAATTAGTTAAAACAAATGAATAAAACGTAAAGCAAAATAAAACCAAAACAAATGAAAGAAACAACAAAAAACAAAACAAAACACGAAACGAAAAGAAACAAAACATGAAACAAAAAAGAAAACTAAACAAAAAACAAAACTAAACAAAAAACAGTTTTTCAAGAAGCTGGCAAACATCAAATGTAAATGCTGCATGATTTTACAATGTATTAACAAATTAAAACAAAGAAAGGGCATTTTGCCGCACGCCACAGCTATTCGCAGATATCTATTGAACACTAGAGAAACGTAACTTGTGATTTGTTGAATGCCATCTCTCAGACACTTTCAGGCTATCCTCCGCACTCAAATGACGTTTGACAAAGTAAGCTGCCTGCTGTGAAGAGCATCACATTGTGTGAATATGAATGAGCATGTGAGCCTGCCGCTCATCGCCTTATGACAGCTCTCTTCTCAGTCCAAACTGTCATCACTCACTATTACGTTCTGAATCAAAGACTTGTCCTTTTGAATTCTATATTTGATCCATCTTATCAGACTGCCTCTCAAAAAGAACCAGTGGTTTTAAGACATAAAACCTCACATCTTTATCAGAGAAACAACATTAGAAAATAAAAAAACCTAAAAATGTTAGCTATAAATGAGAAACCTTATTTTCAGGGGCAGTTTACTTCCAGCTCATCAACGAAGGCTTGTTAATTGGATTATAAATCACAGTAGGCAACAAAAGAGATGAATTATGCCGCAGCTGATATGACGATGCAGCGATACATGTTTTCAGTGCAGAGGGGCTTAAATTATTGTTTGAGCAATAAGCCCCCAATTCTAGATAATGGCGGATTAAACAAAAAGATGGACTCTAAGAGGAAAATGAATGCAAATGTATGAGAACGGCCTCTGAGAGGGCTGTTCTATGGTCAGCGGATATTCAAGGATTAGCCTAGGATGGGGTCTTCAATAAAATACTAGGATATGAAACACTTTTCGGTAAATACAGTAATATTGATATTATATATAAAATCATGAAAAATGTGTCCAAACTTTTGGTCTGTACTGTATATATATATATATATATATATATATATATATATATATATATATATATATATATATATATATATATATATATAATCTATTCTCAAAGTTGGGTTGGGAGCTGGGTCTATACTAGGCTAGCTATGATGACTTTCACCTTGATATTTTAGCACTGATGTATACCTAGCCGAATCTGTAGGGGGCGAGTATGAGTCTTTAAACCTGTGTTTATGCCTACTGTGAAATTACCACATAAAATGTGACATGCTAACATGGATGCAGCTAAGATGCCGCCGGGTTTGCATCAGGGAATGTGGTTTTTTTTTTTAAAGAAGCTTCCCAATTGAAACCTCGACGGGACGCATGCCTGTTTCACACATAATCCGTCTGCAGTGCATATGCAGTCTGCGTGCGTTACGTATGTGGTGCAGAAGCAGCACGGACTCATAATCAATGTGCTTCCACACAGGACGCGTTTGCAGTCCGCTACTCGGTACGTGAATGATCGCTACACTGCTGCAGACGCGTCGCTCCTGGAATGCACTGACGGATGTTATTGTTATCGCGTGTTATTGACGGACAACGCGTGAACGCTGGAATCCGCTAACATGGGTGCGTAAAAAAAATACAACGCATAAGCACTGCAGATGGAGTATGTGTGAAACAGGCGTAAGGTTGTTTGCACCTTGTGCAATGTGGAATTAGTTTACAGCTCTCTCAAGCCCTTTGTGATGCATTTTGGAAACAGGAGATGAGCCCCTGGTCTAATGCACCACCTGGCTTGAGAAACCCATTCTAAAAGACTTACTTTTAGTCATTATTTTATTTGGGTAGCACACATATTCTGAATGCACACACTGCTCCAGTCAGGCATAGGCTGGACTAGCTTGTTCATTGCAATATGGCTAGTAACTAGGGCTGGACAATAATTCAATATCAATATATATGGCAATATACTTTTTTTCAATAACGGTGATATAATTTTTAAACACATTTCCTATATTTCGATATATACATTACCAGTGTAGCTTTTCTACAAAAAGCTGCAATCATTGTAACACATCGTTATATAAAATTAGCAAAATCATGTTCATTTCTCTGCCAGTTTTTTCTTTTTGCTTTATTGAAAATGTACCGAACCTTGACAGCACTGTGTTGTATAGAACTGAACCATGATATATATATATATATATATATATATGTATATATATATATATATATTTTTTTTTTACTGCTGTGCACGGGCCTCTGGCTATTGCAGCGGTAGTTGGAATTCTTTGCATTGGGCCGAGCCTCTTTCATGAGAAAATAATTGTACATCCAGGGGCCCTGCAATGCTCTAGAGGTGAGGGAGTCCATGAAAGATAACTTTGATAAACATGAGTCAGACAGCACTGGTATCGATGATTCCCTCTCACTTTTTCCCTCTTCCTCTGTCTCACTTTGACATTCACATAACAAACACGACCTACCTGACAAACGACCAGGAGAAACAGGAGCATGACCCTCTCTTTTCCATAGAAGCCCACCTTAAAACTTCAATAGTGTATCGACCGGCAATTCCTACGCTCCCTAATTTCCCATGTCCATCAAAGCAGATATAAATATTTCACCTCTGCCTGATTCAAACACAGTCTCTGTAACCTGCAAGACAAATTCTCCCAGGTTTCCTCCTGATACCGCGATCACGGTCCTTTGAACTGTCATTCACGGGTTGGAAATGCAAGCATTGCTCTGCTGCAGTGTTTGATGAGCAGTGTGCTTGCTGACATATTGCATTCAACCCATAATGGGAGGCAGTCGCTTATAAAGAAACAGCTTCTAAACAGTTTTTTCCTGCATACACTCACGTGCAAAAAAAAAAATTCTGCATTTGCACACACATGGCACTCTGCCCCATAGCAGTGATAAAAGGCGAGTGTTCGCTGCAGTAAATCAACTGTCCATGGAAGATGCTGACATCTGTCAATGTGCCTACGCTGTCATCAAACATTGCGCATTAAGTAAATCAGGCAAGGTTGTGGCCAAAACAAGACGTCTATTCTCAAAATAAGATTCATGTATTGAATAAATGCAAATGAGGGAGCTGAAGGAAAGGGTGGGATTGTTCATTACGGGATGCTTTCTAGAAGAGGCGGTGTAGCTGCTCAGAATACAGATCAATAGTGCCGAACACTGCATGCTACCTGAACATGATCAATGTGTTGTAGAGCTTTTCCAGTAACAAGCCACTCTTTCAAAAGGGTAGCACAACCAAATGTAACACTGCTGCTTTTAATGGCATCGTTTTTTTGTGTGTGTGTACAGCTTTACAGCTTAGCAAACTAGTAAATCTCATATATAATAGTGAAAAATCCAATTCATTGTAATGATGTAAGATAATAACGTAAATAAACACATAAAAACAGTCCACAGATTTCAGCTTCTAAGTGGCATCAGTTTATTTTGGTATAATTTCTATAATATTATGGTATTTAAAAAAAAATAGAATGGCTTTTATTTTTATATGTCCGGTTTTCATTCAAGTTTTAGTATGTTATGTTTTATATATATATATATATATATATATATATATATATATATATAAATCTTTTTAATTGTTTTTGAATCTCATCTTTTTTTTAATCTAATTATTTCACTGATAATTTTTTTAGGCATAGGATTTTATTTTTAGGTCTTTTTATACAGTTTTTAATTTAACTCCATTATTTAATTTCATTTAAATTTGACCCTACGGAGATTAAAAACCCTCATACAGCTGTTATTTAATTCTAAACTCACAAAAAAGTTTTGTTCCCAGTAGAAAATACGCTTCTCACCCAACATGTGATGTTTAAACCTCTTCATCAGACCTAAAATGCCATAAGACATATGCATATATGAATACTCAGACTAACATATCAACGTGCACAAACTCAAAGAAAAATAACAGCGCAATATGAAGAAACTGCAAATAAATGAGGTAAATATAAAAAATGCATACTCCCTTTAGGCATCTCATATTTAAATACATTCTTTAAAAAATAAATCCTTATAAAATATATCAATAGAAACAAATCATAGATACGAAATGGTAATATTCCGAGTGAAAATAAAAAGTTTGCCTGGGCAGGAAACAACGACTGTTCCCATATCTCTGCATTTATATTATGAATTATAATTATAAATAATATCACCGAATAGCTGCATATTTAAAAACAGTTATACTGAATATTTAAAAGATACTTCTTCAGCTTTTTTGTTATCAGCTTGTAGCTGGTTTGAAAGAGCTGAAATGCTTTAAATTGTAAGTAGCTTTTAGCTTGTAGCTTCTGATTCAAAGTACCTTCCCTGACACTGATTAATGCGCACTGCACATATTTTATCAGACACTGAAATATAAAATACAACCTTGGGAATGTCACTGAAAAAAAAAGAAGACTTTCACACCACTAGCAAAGATCGGCTTTCTTCCATTAGGAATGTGAGGCTTTTTTCCCCTTCTCTCCCTGCCCAAAAAACATATATAAGTGAAGTAGTGATATGTATAAGCGATGGCCCCCGATACCAAGCCATGACAAACTACTGGAGAGGACGAAGAATTGACATAGGGAGGGAGGGAAAGCGAAAGCAAGAGCAAAGCTCCTACACCAGCCAATACCTCCAACTCTCTCCACTCGCTCCCTTGATAAATAACAGACCTGGATGAGAATACAAAAAGAGCTTTCCCCAACAAACTCAATCTCACTTCTGCAGTCTCCAGTGGGATGTACCGGCATTACAGCCCTCGGTGCTGCTTAATAGGGGGAGAGGCCTGGCTGGATGTTTTTTTGTCTGACAGCTTTTTGGAACGTTTGACTGAGTCTGACTCAGGATTTGAGCAATGTAATGTCTGCATAACACAGATTGGGTACAAGCAGGTGAAGTGCGGAGGGAACGTGTAGAACAGCCTATCATCCAGCTGTCCTGACTGGAAAACCGCTGCGTTTATATTCCTCTCACAAACCGACCAAACATCAAGGCCTTAGAGAAGATGAAGGTCAACGGGAAAGTCTTTGCTCGGGTAGCTTTCATCTGCAGGCGGCTGATACAAACCATGATTTCACTCTTCCTGTTTACACTCCTGGTAGTTAAATGCTATTACATAAAACGCACTTCATTCGAGAATACCTGCTGTGTCATACAGTGATGAATGAACATTCTTTAGATTTTATTACTAAAGTTATTACTCAGAGATATTACTCAGCTAGTAAGAAGCACTTCTATTAAAACCTGGCTGTCTTTGCAGGAAAATGCGAAAAACACATAATTCCAGAAAACAGTGAAACAAGGCCTGTTAACAAAAAACATCAACACACTTAGTAAAGCAATTAATGATTTTATGTAAATACCAGGGCTGTTACACAATTAAAACGCATGAATGTGAGTAATTGCATCCAAAATAAAAGTTTGTGTTTACATAATATATGTGTGTAATTGATTAGTGCACAACATTATTAAATCATATTGAAACTATATTTCTATATAATATTTACATTCATGGCCAAATTTATATTAAAATCAGAATCTATTAGCATAAAAATCCATTAGGAAGGGCTAACATGACCAGCCAAAGTTTGACCATTTGACTGAGCAAATCAGATGTAAAAACCCATGACTCACTTGTCTATGTGTCTTACATGTGCAGAGCTATATTTACCCTCTCTGTGTGTGTGAGAGAGAGAGAAAGTGGTTGGTTACAAACAGCTTCAATGCAAGTGTTGAAATTAGTCAAACAACTACTAACCAATAGAAAGTTCAATGCAACCGAGTACAGAGCCCACTTAAGTCATTGATTATGGCCTAACTTAAGAGGCAGCCATGCACTGAAGTGTGAGATAACTGTATTGAGGAATTAGAGCAGAGCTTCTGCCATCCACATGCACATCTGCATGACAGCAATGAACGAATTAAAACACATACCTACAGAAATTCAATCAATTAAGCTCTCAGCCCTGTACCTCTTTTAAATTCAATTAACTCTGATAAATGCTCTGGGCCTTTAATTAAAGCAGAAAATGGCAAAGCATTTATTTATTTTTTAAAAGAGCGCGCTAATCCTAAGCATAACCTCAAGTCATTTGCGCTGTAAAACTTTTCATTTTTCAGGAGCTGCCAGCTTGGATCATCTACACATGAGGTCTAATATAGCATTACAGTTCAAATGCAGTTGACAAATAATTACTACCTGGCTAAAGGGCAGCCGCTTACATCTGCTAGCTCCCCTTTAATCACTTGCTGAAAAATTATAAATAAAAAAATAACACTTGGGAAAGAATCAGGTTGTTAATTACTGAGAATCTCAGCTAAAGCTAATTGACTAAAAGGTCAGCAGAGAAAAGAAGGCATTCATCAAGTGTCGAATGAGCCAGTAAATACCCACATGACGGTGTGATTTCTACATTTTTATTTAAGAGAGCAACTCTTAAAGGATCACTGAGGATGAATGCTTCCTAAAGAAATATAGTGCAATGATAGCGTCCATTTTAGGTAATAAGTTGGAATGGGATAATGTGCTAACAGTGTTCTTATTCACCCTAAGGGAACTAATGTTGACTTCTGCTCACTGTACATTATTCAGTTTCCTCCACGGCTTCTTGTCAAACTAATTCATTTAACTCCTGTGAAATTGTGTTAAAATCAATTTCATGATGGATTTTGCACATTTCCAGGTACCGCTGTACATCAGTGCAGACTAAAAGAGTTAAGTAACCACTTTGATTACCCAAATAAAAGCCAAAGTTAATAAAGTTCACCATACACTTTTAAAAATAAAGGTGCTTCACGATGCCATAGAAGGACCTTTTTTTGTCTAAATCATTTAGACAAAAAAAGATTTAAAAGATTTAACATCTGAAGAACCTTTCTGTTTCACAAAAAGGTCATTCTCAATAATAAAAAAAGCTGATCATTAGATGGAAAAATGTAAACATAAAAAAAATAATTTTATTACTGAAATCAAGATGAAATCAAATAAACAAAAAATTAAAGTTAAAAAAACATAAAAAACAATAAAAATGACAAAAGTTAATTTATAAATACTATAAAAGAACATAAATTATATATATATATATATATATATATATATATATGTATGTATGTATGTATGTATGTGTGTATATATATATATATATATATATATATACACACATACACTGACTGTGTCTAAAAACAACAACAACAAAGGCAGTTATACATCAAATATTATAATCTACTAAAAGTCCTAACAGCATGTAATTTTCAGTAATTAAAATAAAGCGTATGTAAAATTTGACTATTAGATCAAAAAACTTAAAAACCTAAACATAAAAAATTTAAGCCAACTTATATGTTGAAGTGGTAATATTATTAAAATTAAACTGAAATAAAAGAAAGCTAAACAAGCAAAAACATATAAATAGATAATACAACAATTACAAAAGCACATATAATTACTATAAAATAAACTAAAATGACAACTGAAATGATAAAAATAAAATATGAATAAATACTTAGTACAATATTAAAAACAGCACTGACTATGTCTCATTATATGACTAAGAGACAGGGAAAAAGCATGTACAACAATGTCATGAAAGAATGAACTAAAAAAGCTTATCTAAGCTTAAATATGAGTCTGGAAAAAGTGCCTTGCTGAGAAAGGCAAAAAAACAACAACACGGAATGCAGGAAAAGGCCAACCATGAACTGATAAGCCCTGAATCAAAAGCCAAGTCATTGGCCAAGGTGACATATGCAGCTTGTCTCCATAAGTGTCACGGAGGGTGTTTAATAGACAGCGCCCCCTCATTAGTGCACATCACCCACTGTTTAGCAGAGCAGGTGCTGGAGATGTACTGTTTATGCCTCGGCACAAGTCTGATGAGGTGCTCTTTCCACAGGAATGAGAGCTGCAGATATGACAGCTAAACTCCACTGTAAATGTTCCCTGTTCTCCAGAATGCTGCTAATTAAAACAAGCTCTTCACTTGACAGACTGGAATGGGATTTTCCCAACTGTTCCAGGAGGGAGGGAGGCATGAAGAGGATGCAGAAGAATAAGAGGGAGGGGACATTGATTTGTACGTTCAGGGGGCTGAACAGCTCTCCTGCTGATCTCTGGTAGGTCCTCTCTGCCGTAGCGAAGCTTCTTGGGGTATTGTGATTGTAGTGCTGTCAGCGTTTTATTGCAAGCTAATGAGGACTCGCTGATCCCTGCCTGATGTGTCATCCAAAGGTATACATTATAGATAATAGCATATGTGTAGATACAGTGGCATTCAAAAAGTTCACCTGTGAAAATTGGATGTCTCTCATTTGCTTTCATGATTCATCTTGTGCAAGAACATCTAATTGTCTACACAGAGGTTCCATTCACATTTGATTCAAATTGATTAGTGACTTTAAATATTGCATAATTTTAATTAATGTAGGCCATGATTCTTATATATGTTTAAATATTCCCAGGCTTACCAAAAGTGTTCATGTATATGAAAGTAACGTGACATACAGCCAAGTATTGAGGGAAGTCGTGGCCTAGTGGTTAGAGAGTTTGACTCCTAACCCTAGGGTTGTGGGTTTGAGTCGCGGGCTGGCAATACCACGAGCAGCCATTTATGCCGCGGCGCCCAGGGAGCAGTTGGGGGTCTGTGCCTTGCTCATGGGCACCTCAGTCGTGGTATTGAGGGTGGAGAGAGCACTGCACATTCACTCCCCTCACCTACAATTCCTGCTTGCCAGAGACTCGAACTCGCAACTTTTGGAATACCAGTCCGAATCTCTAACCATTTGGCCACATATACTGTATAATAACTTACACAGTCCTTTGATGTTTATGGCTTATTTAGATATTTAGGGACACGAGATTCTAACAGACATATCACAGATCTCGGGTATTTCATAACAAATATAGAAATATAGAGTCAAAGGAAAAATGTCACTTGAATAATCAATCTTTAAAAGCAGAAGGAAACACTGGCATTAAAACCTCGCCGACTGTGACTCCAGAATGTAATTACTGTCATTGATTTGCAATTGACGGTGAATTTCAGCTATTAATTAAGCCAAAGTCTAGGTAGAAGCAGCAATGGTCAGATAAACAATACCCAGCAGGCAGGGCCAGAGAAGCTCATCGATTGGGTAGAAATGAAGCGATACATCCGAATGTCCTCAGATGCGAGGAGCTTATGAGCTACAGCTCAGCAGAACCGCTTCATGATGTGAAACCTCTCTGTTTTAAAGAAACATCTTGAATCTAATTCTTGGTCTACTACAAAAAGCTCCCTGACTGCTGTAATGGGCGGCTAATGTAATCCTCTTAATGGAATGGGAGGCAGGCAGACTTCAGGATGAAGTCTCTTAAGAACAAGCCCACTTGGAGCCCCGCACTATCCGGAGCAAAAGCACAAGCTTCCTCCTCTGCCGTCTCTTCTAGATGAGGTGTAGGAGGACGTCATGAGAGAGCACTAATGAGAGAAACGCTGAGAACTGGAGGTTTAAGCTCACTGTATGCTCAGCAACCACTGGCTGAAAGCTTGAAAGCCCCCATTGCGTGAGCAGCAATTAACAGTGCTCCTATTGGGCTCTTCACAGTGCAATGGGAAGCAGTGGGGGTTTTCCACGGTGCCGGAAAGGAGCTGACAGCGAGTCAGGAAGAGATTGAAGATTTCCGGGAGGACTGCTCCTGTGTTTCCTTTTACACCACTTAGATGTCTGCCAGGAACCAACGAAGGATAAGAAGAGTAAGGTATGGGGTATGTTACCTGTGCTTGGACTGAGTATAATGCACTCCACTGAAGAACTCCATTATCGTTAAGAGAGCACCACATTTAGAAATAATGCAACGGAATCCTGCGCATTTGCAACGTACACCAGTCGACCCAGATTTACCTTGGCAGTTAACATAACAACTGCTTCTAGTGACAAAAAAACAGGATATGAATAGTCAGTTACTGTATGTGAGATTGACTAATTCACACACACACAAATGGGTACAAATACATTTTTTTTGATAAAAATAACAAAATGCCATAGCAACAAAATATAAACTAAAAATATCAAAATGTATGACTAAAATAAATGAATATACCAAAATATATTTAGCTGCAGTAATTCAGTTGCCATGCATGCAACTAAATCAATTAAAAATTTATTTTAATCTTGTCTTTAGTATTGTTGAGCTTTATTGACTGTCAGCTGATAAAAAGGTTAACTAGGTCTTCAAAATGGGTTTTTTTGAAATTCTTTTGTATATAAATAAAGTATATATATATATATATATATATATATATATATATATATATATATAAAAAATAATATATATATATATATATCATCATAATTTTACATTGGAATTGGAATTCAGAATGTTTCGGCTTGATTTCTTTCTTTTTTTGTGGAAAAAACTACATTTTCAATGGATTGCTTATCCTATTCTATCATTAATTCAAACTATCCTAATCACCCTCATGTCACTCCAAACCCCTAAGACCTCCATTCAACTTTGGAACACAAATTAACATAAATTACGTTTGAACCACAGATGTTTATGACTATTTTGATGATGTCCTTGCTACGTTTCTTGGCCTTGAACGTGGTAGTTCTCTTGCTGTCTATGAACGGTCAGAAAGCTCTTGGATTTCCTCAAAAATATCTTAATTTGTGTTCTGAAGATTAATGGGAGGTCTTACAGGTTTGAAACAACATGAGGAGTAATTCATGACAGAATTTCCATTTATGGGTGAACAAACCCTTTAATTTCAGGTACCAATATATACTTTTAAGTACTTCTGAAGTATTAACATGTACTTTTAAATAACTAATACTTAGCATTTAGGGGTAAATCAGGTGACAGCTTTGCTCCTTTTGTTTTTTTGTTTTAGTTTTTTTCGAGTGTACATTATAAACAGGTCTTTACGTGTATACTGTGCATACCAGTGTTTATAATGTACGAAGTGGGTGTTTTAGGAGATCACCACATTTGGGGGTCCTTGACATTAAAAAAGTTAAAAAAGCTTCTGAATTATATAATGTGGTGCTATAATGTCTTAAGAAAAGCCTCCAACAAAACTAGAGCTGAGCTGAAGCATGTGTATTCCAACATGATACATCTACCATGAAGGAAACAGTCATTTGATGGTGCAAAACATTCTGTACTTCAATATAAAAGTGCTTTCTGCTGTCCTTACATGCACGCGCTGCTCTCTGTGGGGAGGATCTAGTCATTCTTTAAGCAGTACCCAAGAGTGAAAACCGTTCGACGTCTTCCCGAGGCGCACGACTGTTCGGCGGCCTCATCACCCTCTAAAGCTTTTCTCACTTCTTTTGAATACCTCCTGAAATTCTGACATCATTTAAGTGGCACTTCTTCACAAAACACCTGCCACAGCTCCTTTCAGAGCCAGATTGCCTTCGTTCCTTGGCACTATCATCTTTTTAAAGCCAGGTGTGTGTGCGCACGTCTTTTCGGCTGCTTAAAATGACTGCTTTTATCAGTCTTATGGATGCACTCTGCTAAAGTGAGGTGCATTTGGCTACCAATAAAGCATAGTCTCGGGTTAACGAATACCCTGGCTTTGCTGATGATGGGGAAACGAGAATGCCTGAACACACTTAACCCTATGGCCTGATCAGTGGCATCCGTCCCGTTTCCAATGTGCATCCTAACCCATGGCACACTTTGTCCTTGCTGCCATTACAGATTTGGAGCGAGACCTGGCTGAGACCCAGTTGAAAAAACTGCCATATGCACTTCTGAACTTCCCAGAATTGATTTTTTTTTAGCTTTTCTCCATCGAGCAATGCTGACATGGTACATTCATGGCCCCACTGTGAAGCACGCGTGAAGGGTGGAGACTTGGAGTTCTGCTCGAGCGTTTAGATGAACTCTCACAGTAGGCTTGCACAGAGCTCCTTCCAGCACCATGTGTTCAGTCACATGGACATTTGGCCCTTTCCCCCTGAGGACAATATGTTCACGATAAAGGAAAGGTTGACGGAGAATGTAAGGAAGAGGGAGAAACAAAGAACGAGAGAATAAGTGATTGAATGGTTTATACGGGGAGAGAGTGAGCGAGCGACAGTAACAGACTTTGACCTTGTCTCTTTGGAAGGTGTGCTGCTGGGACATGATTCAGTTGGCCCTGCATTTGCTCACGCTGAGCCTAAGGCTCAATCGATTACGATCGAAGTAGGCCACCCTTTCCTCCTGTAGAGCTTGGACTTGTATACCCTCCTTTTCCTTCTTTCTCCTATTTTCTCTTCCTACAAGCCTTTTTGGCAAGCACCACATATAATTGAGCAAAGATGCACTGGCGTATCTACAGCAGGAATGGTGTTTAGCCACTGCTGATCCAGACAGGAAGTGAAGAGGGTTTGGCCAGCACAAGCACAAACATCCACAAGGCAGTCCCCGCCACAAAAGTGCGTTATGCAACCCAAGCACATTAGCTGTATGGATAAAGGAACCGCAGTTTTTGACTGTAACTGCTGTGTGGTTTGTTTTGATATACAGGCATTGAGGTTGAAGTTGATTAAATAGGCAATCAAGGCATGAATTACCGAGCTCTTTAGATCAATTGCTGTAATCCTGTTCTTCATAATGTGTACAAACATGTAAACAAAAACAAAGCTCTATCATTTCTGAAAGGAGCAGTGATGGCACGAGCACCCCAAAGGAATGAGGAGATGTAATACCCCCATTACTAATAAACCCGTCGTCTCTCTGGCTCAATGATATCTTTTATGTCAGTGGTTTTGCTTCAGGACCAAAATTCAGAATCTTAAGGAAGAAGAAGTAGAAGAATCAAATATTATTTTTAAATATTAGTCCTTTTTAAAATAACTGCTTTCTATTTTAATTTATTTTAATATCCAGTCTTCGGTGTCACACGATCCTTTCAAAAACATTCTAATATTCAGATTTGCTGCAAAAAAAAAAAAAAAAAAATCTGATTATTAGCAATGTTGAAAAAAAAACAGCATTTATTCAAACTGCTATTAAAACAAACCAACTTTTGCCTCAATAAACTCCTAATGTGCTGCATATTTATAGTTATATTTTATGTTTAAGCATTGTGTAGGATTAGTGATGTAGAATATCTGTTTTATAAGTACTAATAAACAGCCAATATGTTATTAATAGGCATGCTAATAAGCAACTAGCTAATAGTGAGAATTGGTCACTTTACTAAAGTGTTATAATATACTTTTGTAACATTTAAATGTGTTTACTGTCACTTTTGATCACTTTAATTTCAATTTTCTCACTTAATAAAAAAATGTGTTTTCTTTCAACCAAAAAAAAAAAAGACCCAGACTCATACACACAAATTTGTATATATACCTTTATATGTATAATAAACATATGTATTTATAATTATTAAACAAATACTTAACTGTTATTCTTTTAGAATCTAAGAATGAGCACCTTGTCAAGCAATCTGTCCATGTTGAGATCTGCCTAATTTGGCGAGCTTCTACCAAATAAGACGCATTTGCACCTTTCATGTTTGATCGGGCCTATCCACCTTTTATGTTAACAACAAAAGACGGTAAGCGTTTTCTCCTCATTTGAACATCGCTAAGCCTATTTACTTTGCCATCCAAACCTATCACGATTACCTGCTTAGTTGCATATTGTTGTTTGTGCTCACTGTTGTTTTTTTTCCCTCTCATCCATGACCCCAACAGACCCGCAACCCCATTTTGAGTTTGGGCGCCACACTTTCCCAGGGTCCCAAATTAAATGATTATAAAATGCTGATTACATTTTGGCAAGACTGCGACAAAAATCAATTCTCATTTAACAGAAGGCCATTTTTCTTCTCCTCTGCAGTCTATTACGCTCCAACGCACGGAAGTAGAACGTTCGACGCAGATGACGTGTCAAGTTTGAGGGAAATCAAAAAACGCCATCCTTCATCCTTCATCAAAAAGCCTGCAACAACAGATGGGCCAAATCAGAAAAACAAGCTACTGTCAATCTCAAGCGATTGCTTCAGTTCCTGAGCACACATGTGGTCTGAGCGGCGCGTGCACGAGGCAGGTATGGATGAATTAGAGAATCCATTAGCCCAAGAGCGTTGATGCTACATGGTAGTGTGTGCACGACACGGCATGCTGGCAACATGATGGCAACGGTCTGTCTGAAAGAGATTAGGCAACCCAGACTGTGCTCATACATTTGCATTCTCCACAGCCCCTTTCCTCAATTGAAGTGGAATCACACTGGAAGCAGATCGCTCTTCTCTCCCAGTCAGAATTTGGTAAGAGCTTGCCAAATGCATTGCGACAGGCCAAATGAATTTCAAGAGCAAATTGAAAAAAAAAAGGCCACTTTACTTTTACAGAGAGTTATGGAAGATTGACTACAATATTTGTGTTCCACACGTCATTTCATTTAACATTAACTGGCCCCTGTCAGCCATAATGTTTGAGTTATTTGTCGTGCACACGTGAGGGAGCTCTGTTTGCCCGCTGGATGCCATTTTTGCAATCATCCATATTATTAATGTTACTTTACCATCTACTCTGCGCTTCGCCCCTCAGCATGACAATTCGAGAATGCATTTGCTAAGACAGCCATGCAGGGAAACATATTCTGCTCCAGCTGTGGTGTGATCAGTCACTTACAAGCTTCCATGACCTCAGAAGGCAGCTGTCTACGTAGGCAGTGTGTATAGAGGCAGCTCACTAGGTTTTGGAATGGAGCTAATGTTTGATTTCCTCTTGCCCTGCAGCCATGCGGTGAGTGAAGAGGAGGCCAATCGGAGACAGCGTCAGAAGTACCTCAGCACTGCCAGCTCTTCACCTACAGTTCTGAAGTATAGCTAAGTCTGTGCATGTCCACATTTACGGCTGAAATCATATTAAGTATCAAACTTTTTGTAACGTTAAAGATGGGTCAAGACCTCCTTAAGATTCTGCTCACACATATCTTCAGTACATTCCAGACCGTGGGAGATGAATCATTTCTGAGCTGCATTTAGCAGCAGTCCAAAGATAGGGTTTGATTAAGCCTTTGACTGACAGCTGAGGGTAATGAGGGACACCTGATGGATTCTGCATGTCATTTAGAAATAAAACTCCCCGATGACTGACAGTGTGTTTAGATCACCTTGCCCCAGATGTGTGCGGCCACCATCTCTAGAGCTGTTAATACACGCAGGTGGTTAATGTTGTCTTTTGAGAAAGGGCCAGGAGTGGCGCTTCTTAGTTCTCATGCTGGAGCTAGAGAGCTACTAAAAGTAGTTCTGAAGTTCTGGTAGTTTTCAGAAACACAAGTAATTGCTGCAGAAATCATTCAAATATGTTGATTTGGTGCTCAAAAATATACATTATTAATATTATTATTATTGTTATTGTTATTATTAAAAGTTAACATGTGCTTGTTAATATTTTTGGAAATATTTATGATGAATAGAACATTGAAAAGTACATCTTTTTTAAGTAATAATGTAAAAGTCTTTGTGTCACCTTTTTTTAATCATTATATTTTTGTTCTACTGGCATAATTGAATTCACTAAATATACAGTTTATCCACTGCAGAATATATATATATATATATATATATATATATATATATATATATATATATATTAGGGGTGTAACGGTTCACAAAATTCACGGTTCGGTTCGATACGATACACTGATGTCACGGTTCGGTTCGGTTCGATACGTTTTAGATACAGCAAAATGTAAAAAACATCTCAACTTTTCAGAATGCCGCAAGCGCACCGCGGGTCATGTGACAAGAACCAACCAATCAGCTTCATCCTTTCCCGTAACAACGTTGAGAGCTCAGCCAAGATGAAGGAACAGCTGATCATAGTTGTATATGGATTGCAATTTTGAAATAAATTCAGTAGCAGAGCTACTGCAAGCGATTTTTAGAGCTGCAAATCCACTTATCCTTCGCTGAAATTTCCGCGTCTCATGGAGAGAGCACGTCATTGTTGCTTAGCAAAGACAGACGCCTCATGAGCGCTTCTGCCCGAGCGCTTTGGAAAGGAGGAGAAAGACGCGCTTAGCGTTTTCCACGCGTTTTTAGGAGCGATATGTGAACGGCCCCTAAGGCGCTCGCTCACTCAGCACGCGCTGAAGGCTCGTTGCAAAATGTCTAATGCATTTAACAGACCAGAAATATAAGATCCTAAAATAACCAACAGGTCTGGTGTTTGGGTTGGATTCCCTGTAAGCTATAGTGTCTAAATGCTGCAGGGATAGTTTGCCGCGTGCATGTTTCTCCTTTTTTTCGTCTTTTCCCAGATAGTACTGACGCATATATCCCAGATATTCCCGCTGGTTTTTTTTTTTTTTTTTTTTTTTTGTAATCCCGCTGGTGTACCCTGTCATGTTGCAGATGCGACATACCGTTGTTTTTTTATCCACCACTCTCTTGCCATCACCATTATAGCTTAAAGGGAATCCAAAGTGCACCCAAACACCAGACCTGTTGGTTATTGGAGGATCTTCTCATTTCTAGTCTGTTAAACGCATTGGCTATTTTGCAACGAGCCTTCAGCGCGTACTGAGTGAGCGAGCGCCTGCTGAGTAGCCTAACATAAACATATAAGATGGTGTTTTTTTCTTCTTCGGGAGTGTCAGGGGCGTTGCCTGTTACGTTGTTTGGGTTATTGGGCTACCTTGTTGAACGCATATCATTATATTTCTTTCTCTCTCTTTTTTTTTTTTTTCAAATATAATTAATTACTCCAACGAACCGTTCGGTATACATAATGCGTACCGCGTACCGAACCGAAAGCGTCGTACCGAACGGTTCAATACGAATACGCGTATCGTTACACCCCTAATATATATATATATATATATATATATATATATATATATATATATATATATATATATATATATAATTTTTTTTTTTTTTACTTTTTAAAAAATCTTACAAAGGTTAAACTTTTAAGCTGTTATGTATACAGTTCATATTAACTGAGCCTATAAAATCCATGTAAATAATAATAATAATAAAAAAATTTGAGATTTAAAGTATGGAAACTTGCAAGTTTTGGACCTAATTTTTTTGTAGCATACTGGAATGCATTACAAATAACAATTTACAACCCTCATTTCTCTCCCCGATGCTCCATCATGCATCTCACACCTACACCCTTTTCACCCTTCAGCAAGAACAAGGACAATCAGAAGTTGTGGGCACACCTGATTTCTTCTTATTTGCAAAGCATGACAGATGGATATCTGCAAACTGTCCATCAAAGTCTCTGGGACTTCTGATAGATCACACCCCACACGCTGGAGCTACGTGATACTGAAATTAAATGACCTGCACATCTCCTCTCAATTAATCCTCTGTCTGGCTTTGCTGACAGACTCTACGCTCCATCTTCAGGCAGGTCTCTCGTTAAAACCCACACCCCACTTCCTCTCTCATTATCGATGGGGATCTACTTTCACTACTCTCACTTTCTCTCTCTACCAGAGCCTCTGGCCCCCTGGAGGCCAACTGCAGCTGCAGGTCTCTCATCCTTTGTTTCTAATACGCACTGCGAAAAGGCGCTTTGGTATGCCGCTCAGTTCCAGGCCCTTTTTCTATCGCTCTCTTGCCTGACTCAGACGTCCCCCTCCCCTCTTGAGTTGGAAGATGAGCCAGGGGAAGAGCAAGGCTCGGGGAGGAGGACAGATTGTACTGCGATTACATCCAAAACACAAGAAGAATACCATGTTAGCCTGGGAGAAGTGCCACTCTGTTCACCCTAAAAAAATGCCCATGATGTGTGGCGTCAGTGATCCCAGTGAGAAACCATTGACCAGAAAAAGCCCCAAGGTGGAAAACAGACAAAAGTGTAGATTCCTTTAAAGTCTAACTGATAGATGTTTTAAGACACACATACTGAAGAAAAAAAGAGTAAGGTCACAATTTGAATTATTTTGCAGTGTTACTTGATATCATTGCTGAAAAAAAAAAACCCTGCTTAAACCAGTCTAAAACCTTTCTGAACCACTACAGTGAAAAAAACGGTATCCTAACCATTTTCACGCAAAAATTACAATTAAAACTGTAAAACCTTTATTCATCTTTGGAAAACAAATGAAGATATATTTGATGAAATCTGAGAGCTTTCTGGACCTGCATAGACAACAAATGCAAGTACCACATTAAAGTCCCAGAAAGGTAGTAAGGAAATCTTTAAAATAGTCCATGTTGCATCAGTGGTTCAACCATACTTTTATGACACTACAAGCAAAAAAATAAAATAAAATAAAATAAATAATAATAAAAATAAATAAATACAGACTTTATACAACAATTTCTTCTATTCCCTGTCAGTCTTCAATGCAAGTTCACGACAGAATCACAACACATGAATGTGGTGCACTGACGCAGAAGAAGCAATTGTTGAATAAAGTTGTCATTTTTGTTTTGTTTGTGCAAAAATTAATCCCATAATATTATAAAATTACGGTTGAGCCACTTATGTCACATGGACTATTTTAAAGATGTCCACAAAGATCTTATGGGTTTGGAACAACAAGAGGCTGAGTAATTAATGACACAATATTCATATTTGGGTAAACTACACCTTTAAGCAGAAAACCAGCACATTAGAATGATTTCTAAAGGATCATGTGGCACTTAAGACTGGAGTAATGCCTGGTCTTAAAATAGAAAATAGTTATTTTAAATTGCAACATTACTCGACTATATTACTGTATATTTCAAACTCAAAACTTTTGAACAGCAGTGCATGTATATACATGTATATTAAAGCCTGTAGCAAACTAGCCTTGGAAATATGATCCAACACATATTTCCTGTCATCTTATGTGCTGACACATGAAGACGTTAGAATCTAATTAATGTATGTTGTTCTTGATGTGTGTCCACGTCTATCACATGCAGAAAAACTGCAGCAGTTGCCAAAATGCACCGCAAGGAACTGGAGCGTGGAGCCCGCCACCTCTGAACGAATGGCAGTTAATGCAACCTGACAGCCTGGACTGGGTTTAGGCCCACCCAGGTACATCTGGGGCTTGTAGGAACAGCTTGGAAGAGAGGAAACAGCACTCCAGGGAACCCACAGAACATAAGAGCAAAAATGGAGTGAGGGGAGGGGAAAAGAAAAAGAGTGAGAGAGAAAGAGAGAGATGAAAGAGGGAAGAGAGAGATGTTGGAGATTTGGCTAAAGAGAGAGAAGGAGTGGGACTGTCAAAGAAAGAAGTACAAGGGAGGAGATTGTGTCTGGAGTTAACGTTTCCTTATCTTGACAGGAGCTGTCCGCCTCTATGGTGCTGAAACAAGGCACATGGTCAGAGGGGCCATTCAAAATCCCATTTTCCCACTGATGGGGAAAACTGAAATAAACCGAGGGATCTCTACTAAAGGATGAGTTGAGTTGAAGTCACCTGGTCTCAGCGGATCCATACAGCAGCTATTTGTACTTATTGAAGCTAACCACATATATCTATTTCTGCTTGGGTTACACTCACGTGCAATCAACACTATCATGTTTCAGAGCATGCTTTTTTTGGCTCAACTATATGAAATGAAAAGTCATCTAGACTTACATGTATTTTTTAGCATTATAAAAATTGTTATTCTAACAATAGTTTAACATTACTGCAGCGATGTTTTAACGCTTTAGCGAAATTAACATTTTAGCAATGCTTTAACAGTTTAACTATGCTTTTAAATACTTACTCAACCAGTACAGTGAATGGATGCCATCAGAATGAAACTCCAAACAGCTGATAAAAATATCACAATAATACACAATTAACATTATAACAATGCTTTTTGCCAAACTTTATTTTTTGTTTTAGTGATGTTTCATCAGTTTTAGCACTGTTTTGATTGTTTTAATGTGTCTTTAATATTGTGTAATGATGTTTAAACATTTTAGCAATGCTTTCATATGTTTTTGGCTATGTATTAATATTATTCAACATAGTTTTAGCTAAGCTTCAAACATGTTTTAACACTGTTTTAGTGATTCTTCAGTGTTGCTTTAGCGTACCTACTGTGCACTATGATTTATCTATTAGACATCTAGCACTATAAATTTGGATAGAAATCTCTGCCCATTGCATCATGTCTGGCACTGTTTTCAACATCTCTCCACAAGTGTTGAGAGAACATGTCAAGTTTAAAATAATAAATAATCCAAATCTTACAAACACTTCTCAAGACTCCTGAATTCCGATGTGTTCCATCAAGATTGTTTATAAAAAAAGTTGGGGGGAAGTGAAGAGTTTAAGAGTGAAAAGTTGACTAGCCATTCAGGCAGTTGGTTTAAATCTATAAATAGCATTTATTTACATGTACTGTGCAAGTGCATGAAAAGAACTAGAGCAAAAATGTCTGTTTGTTTCCACTTTGCTTTTAAATCATTACAAATGACCAGAGCACAAAACTTTGCCCTTGAATATTAAACACGGCTTGAGAATCAAACAGGATAAATGAATCTCCACACAGATCACAGGAATGTTGAACTTGCAGGCAATCTGAACTGATCCCACTGCATAGAGCAGTAGTGCACAGAGCAGATAGATAAAAAGGAAATGGATGAAATAATAATGGCGGCCATAAAATATGCAACGCTAATGCGCGAGAGCTGACAAGTAGAAACCGGTCTGCGAGTGTGGCTGAAAACGGTGGCTGCATTAGTCACAAGGCTCTCGGGTTCCACCTCCCAATGCACTCTGGGAGGACTGCCACTGCCTGAAAGAAATGCATTAAAATAGAATGAGCCTTAGCTCTTGTTTGAGCAACAATGCTTGTGAGCCATGTTTACCTCTCAACACCACTAATGTTTCGGACTGAGATTTGGAGAGATTTCAGTTTCTGGTTTTAAGCGATGGGTGGTCTGTAGGGCAATTCATGCCACATGACTCGGTGGCTACGCTAAATCACAGCAGTACGTGCTGTGTGCTGCCAATAACTTTCCATGGTGAGGCAAATCCACGTAACAAACGACAATGGCTGTATATTTAGCAGTAAGAACCTTTCATTCTGAGAATCTGGCTAGCTCTTGTGAATAAAAAGACTGAGTGATGTTTTTAGGCTACACTGTGTGCTATTTTCCACACTGGAGTCCCTCTCAGGAGCAGGTCACATGATGCATTCATGCATTGTTGGACTGAACTGAGAGACAGACTTTTAAATGTGTTTGTTGTTTTCATTTATAAATAAAGAAACAAAGAAATGCTTGCACTGTAGTCAGTGATGACTGTTTGATTTGCTCTGTTTCTCTCTCAAAAGGATAACTATGCATTACTATTAATTATTAAGGAACATATGAGGATCATAAGTGGGGGGTTAATTATTTTATTTATGTTTCTCCCAAAATGACTATTCTTGCAATAGATGTTAAAATGAAGACCCTAATATTTTCA
The DNA here is from genome assembly GCF_023724105.1 of Carassius gibelio. NCBI lineage: Eukaryota > Metazoa > Chordata > Actinopteri > Cypriniformes > Cyprinidae > Carassius > Carassius gibelio. Next base: position 14,312,602 of record NC_068416.1, on the reverse strand, counting down.
TGACAAAGTTCTTTTTTGTTCTTTTATTAGGGCTATAAAGAATTACAAAAGTGTCAGTGTCTCTAAATTAGAATTAAAATTTCAATTTCTACTATAAAGCAGCTTTCTAACGTGTTCATGTTTTTTTGCACCTGACCTCAAGTTATTAACTGAAACCACTAAAAACCATTTTTATTGCCTGAAATTAAATAAATGTATATAAACACTAAAAAATCTTTGAACAGTTAAATTTGTAATGTTGTTTTTTTATTCTCTTCTGCTCACCAAGCCTGCATTTATTTGACCCAAAATACAGCAAAAGCATTAATACTGTGAAATGTTTTTTTTATTATTTACAAAATGTTATTTATTCCAGTGATCAAAGCTACATTTTCATCACCATTACTCCAGTCTTCAGTGTCTAAATTTTACTTATTTTATAAATTTTTATTTATTCTGGTAAATAAAGAGACATTAAAAGTACTGCCTCTTTAAAAGCAAAAGCACTCTCTCGCTGGCTGACAGAAACAGAGTGAATCAAGTTCCATTTGTGTAGTGGTGGGGCACTAAGAGAGCAGCTCACCTGTGTCTTAATATTTCCATCAAGCGCTCTCTTGCTCTCTCCCTGTCTCTGCCTCTTTTTTCTCTCTCATTTAACTTAGTGCAGTGTTCTAAAGGCAGGTACGGAGCCCCTCAGGAAAGTAATGTGTGTGTGCAAGACAGAAACACACACTATGTTGGAGGCACGTAGACTGATGACTCAGAGGCCACTATGCAGCAGAACAAAACACAAAAGAAAGAGAGAGGGAGCGAGAGGTAGAGAGAGAGGACCAGAACACATTGTTAGAGAGGAAAAAGGCCCATGTCCAGAGGTGTGTCTGGCTCGCTTTGTGCCGAGAACCGACAGAAAGAGAAGAAGAGGACAGGAGAGGTTAAGTACCTGAAAATCTCCTCACACAATGGCAGTGTGATTTGATCTGTCTGAAAGGCACTGCTGTCACGGCTGTGTAGACAAGGAATGTCAAATCTGTACTTGGGTACTAAGTCAATACTAAAATTTAAAAAATAAAAATGTAACAATACCAATCTTTCCACAGTGCTGGTATCGATTAAATCCGTTACCCACACTAAGGAGGTCTATAATACCTGGAGACATTGTCTATTAGTATTGCAATTAACAACATTTGGTTATATGCCATTCTGAGCAAATCACTTGATGGTGTGTGACTAATTGCTTTTTAAGAAATACAATTTTTATTAAACATAATATGCATCCAAATGTGTTCCCTATTTCTAATGTACATCCACTGACTGCTATAAAACAAAATTTGCAATTACATCAGTTTAAAAAAAATGTGTTTATTTAATTAAAATGTGAAGTTTTTACATAACAAAATCATAGTGTGTTTTTTGTGTGTGTATGTGTGTGTGTGTATGTTACTCGATTTGAAATATACAAGAAATACATATAAAAGTAAATGCTAAGTTTAAATGTAAATGTTAACCCATTCCTCGCATCTTAACACACCTTTAACTGAACTCTCACAGAATTCAAAACCTTGCTGCTCAAGAGGCCTCGAAAAGACTATTTTATTATAATATGGCGATGAAACTGGCAGAATTTTACAAATAATTTCCATATGAAACCTGATATGATTTATTTTCTTAGTATAAACTTGCCATACTTGAAAATATGGATTTTAATGATTATCATCACAAAGATGATTTAATGCTGTTTCTTTAATTATAATTTGTATATATGTTTTTGTTCCCCATAAGCCCACTAAGCTTAAAACCTCATTTAGTAAACATGAATGGAATTCAGTGTGCTTGAAAAAAAATTCATAAACTTTAACTTACTTTCATTGTTGGGGCCAACTGTGCATGCTGGAGACTATAGGGACTATAAGGGACTAGAGACTATAGGGCCTAAAATAAGTCACACAAGCTTGCTGCGTTGACAAAGAAATATGGGTTTGACAGGAACAAACTGAGACAGAGATGAAAAACAGTCCAGGGAAATGCTCAGCTGGATAAAATGAGTAACACAGATACTGTAGACTTTAAGGTTATAAGAGATAAAAGCAGAGTTACAGAGACTAAGAGTAAAGAAACGCTCAGAAAAAAGACTGGCCACTTTTTTTCAGCTATATATCTTTCTGTCTGTCTATCTATTTTCAAACATTCACTGATGCTCCAGAAGGAAACATGATGCATTGAGAGAAAACATTTAAAATTTGAAGATCAAGGTAAATTGTCCTTAATTTGTGTTCCTGGAAACACACAGTTACCTTCTGTTGCTTCCGAAGGGCAGTACTAAAAAACAAAACAAAAAAACCTCAACAAAATAAGAAAAAATTGGACATCCTCATCCTGTTCATGCATCGTGTTTCCTTCTGCAGCATCAGTTAACTTTTTTTAATAGTTATGTCTGACTATTAAACTGAATTGTCCTCAGTGTGAAAAATTTATCTCAAAATCACACAGTAACTGCTGGAAAGGGTTCAAATACACAAAAATGCAGGAAAACTGAAGAATCTGCAGGAACTGGAGGATTTTTCTGAAGAACAGAGCTCAGTTTAACTTTTCAAAACAAATAACCATCAAAAACCATCAAAAAAACTTTTGAATGGGGTTATTTTAATAATTTCAGGAATATTTTGTCTTGTGGACTAAATGTAACATCTTTTATGTAAAATATATTTCTTAGCACAGTACTTAATAAAAAATAACATGCATTTTGTATGATCGCTCTTATTAAAATTGTTCACATTTTCACAGATTCTTAAAGGGATTTCCAAGCTTTCACATGCCACTGTACATATAAAGACACACATACAGTATATATTTAGAAATATTTACACACATATATATATATATATATATATATATATATATATATATATATATATATATATATATATATATATATATATATATATATATATATATATACATACAGTATATATTCATAAAATGTATATATGAATATTTAATATATAAATATAGCATACTTTCCAGAAATATATACATGCATGTGTGTGCATTTATATATACATAATAAATATACACAGCACACATACATACATTATGTAAATAAAAACTTTTATTTTGTATGCGATTTTGATGGCTCTAACATGTTTAATATTACAGTTCAATCTCGACTTGCGTTGCATCTTTAAAATATGAGTCTCTGTGTTGTTCTGCCTTCACACAGCAATATGTGCCAGGGCTTCTATATAAAGCTCATCATTATGTCGCCTTCACTGTCACATGAGTAACAAGGAGGCAAGCTGCGTCAAATATATGCAGAGCAACCTGCACAGCGGAGGCACTAAACACACAGTGCTAATATATGCAGAGCAGATTTCCTCAGCAGGGAGAGGAGCTCGCTCTCTGAATACAGGCTTCTAAGCAAGCCTGCCTCCCTTTTTAAGATAAGTCGCAGAAACCCACCTTTACACGATGCTCAATCTCTTCACAGGTCTGCTCACATTCAGATAGCATAAGAATTGGCTGGAAAACAGACAGACGCACATTTTGACATGGCAACATCTGTTCTTTTTAGTTTTAGTATTAAAGGGAATTTTGTTTACATTGTATCAGAGTCAGCATATACAATCTTCATGAAAGGCACTGATATGTTAATGCTGAAAGACACGCTGGAATTTTAGTCATGGAAAAACGCCAGCCAAAAATTTCATAAAAACTTGTCTGAAACAGATGCGCACAGAAAAATCCTACTTGAAATAGAGCAGCTGGTCCAGGTTTATATTTTTTAAATTGCACTACAATATAAATATAATAATTAAGCAATTATTAAAAAAAAAAATTCTATCTATCAGATATACAGTTTTGCTTATACCTTTTTTTGTGATATTTGCTGTGATATTTGAGTGATATTTACACACACACACACACAATTGTACAAGTGTACACACAAGTGTAATTATAACAAGATCTATAAACTGAATAACTACAAAACAATTGTATACAGTTCTATACATTTAGTACTAAACAGTATTTTTAAAAATTTGGAGCCTATTGAACAAAATGAAATGCAATTTCTTTAAGTTAACCTCTTAATTATTATTATAATAATAGAACTGCCATTCCAAAAAAGGGTTAATTTAAAATGAATATTTTTGCCTAAATTATACCAGGACTTTCGGCCAAGAATTTTCAGCACCAAGACTTGAATGTAGAATTGTGTTTCTACTGTAGCTGTTAGAGAGGAGAGATTTTTCTCTGAGCAGAATATGGGTGAATAGGTTCTGCGTCAGCACAGAACCGCCACCTAATCAAAGCACGAGCTTGGAAAGAACTCGCTTTATCACTTGGCAACAAAACGCGAAAGCACATTTACCAAACAAAGCCTTTGTTACCCTCTTCAATAACGCTGTGGAAAGATAGAAAACGCTACAATTACCAGGCACATCTTATCATTAAACACCTTAGAAGAGAGAATGCTCATAAAATCATGGACAACGCTAAGCGGCTCAAGCCAGTTTCCACAGAGAATGACTCCTGTCCTATTTGGATGGATATAACCTTGAATAATTTCATTAGTTTTTTCTAGGGGAATCTGTAACAGGTTAAAGCCACTGCCAGACGCCCCACGCTTCATTGGATTCAATACAGTACATACGCTTGTCCTCAGGGAAGCAGTTTGCGACTGTATTATTGTTCCACCAGTTGTTATTATGATACAAACAGTGCTAGATTTGTTTTCTGGCATGGTTCACTAGTCACGGCGTCCATGGCTTCATGACTAGTACATTTAAAACAGAAACCAAAAATGAATAAAACATGCATATTTCCTGACCAAGGACAGATGAAAAAACTAAATTAAAAGCTAATGTAAAAGTATTTGAGACCAAATCAAAGTTAAAAAAGATGAGGAGGAGAAGCTTTAAATTGCATTCTAAAATTAGAAAATTTGAAGTGTTATAAATATTCTAAAAGACTGCAATTCTTTCTTTTTCAAGGAAAATAGCACTAGTATATCAAGGAAGTATTGAAAATGACACAATAACACTGAAACCAACAACAAAACGAATGCAGCAAAATGAACATGCATTTGCTGAACTAGAAAACCGAGAGAGAGAGAGAGAGAGAGAGAGAGAGAGAGAGAGAGCGATTCAGGATATTCTTAAGGGCCAAAAATGATCCTCTTGGGTAAAAGACTACGGCATCAATATTTCAGTAAAAGTCCTTCAATAATAATGACACTTTTTCGCTTTTAACTGTGGAGACACCGATAGACCTTGAGGCTCAAAGAGGGGAAAAGGTCTTGTGACGTAGCCCTGGGGTATTTCAAAACTCCTGCGAAACACAAACAGTATCCTGGCTGAACCCGCAGGCTGCCGGCTGCATCCTCCCAATGCGGAATTGGAAATGGAAAAAAACTCTTGCTCCTTCAGGTAGGGACCGTCTCCACAGCAACCAGAGGATCCAGAAGAAAAAGGAAAATGTATTCAGTCCAGCGTTGACAAAAGAATGGCCCCCAACAAGCTCCTTGAGAATTGCTTTTATTTTGGCCACTGAAAGCCTGCCACATCACAGTCTAAACACACTGCTGTACTAGACTGTTGCTATATTAGATAGAAACATGAAGGTTTATGAGCTCAAACGTGTCAATCCCGTACTCATTTATCGGATTGGACTGAAAAACTGAGTGTATTCGCATAGTGTACAGTATATAGTGGAAACAGGTCTTATCTCGCTCCCTAATGGTTGCTAGGTTACAAACTAGGACATGGCTTGACACATGCCGGGGGGGCTATGGCTGATTTCATCAAAGTCTAGCTCTCACATCTGTGAAATATGCACAGCGTTTTTAACTTTAACTCACATGCATATCAAAACAAGTCGAGCAGCAGGCTGATTCAATTTGGCGAGCATGAAGAGAGAATACTGACATGCAAATTGGGTAAGCAGGAGAGTTTTAATTTGCGGTGGTGACAGTTTTCTCTACGCATTACTCTTAGAGCATCTCTGTTGCATTCTGAGGTGCGTTGTTGCTTACGGTGCAAGATCAGTGCTGCATTTGCTGTCTGAGTTTTATAATAATACAGAAGGGGGTAATTAACAGAGCTTTGCTGTGATACTGTTTAATATCACTTCCATCAAAATTTCATCACTTCCATCAGTAAAGACCTATAAATAGTAGGTGACTTGCAGAAAGGTATTCACAACTGTTTTTTTTATGTGTTGTGTATTAACAGACAGATGTTTATCAGTCGAAAAAAGATTATATAAGCTAATGTAACCGTGCCAAGGAGAAACCCTCTTTTATTAATCACCAGAACTGAGATTGTCAAATATACCAGGGCAGGGTTGTTACAAACTACACAGGCACTGATTTACCTCAAAACACACCGAAATCCGTCTTTAAAAAGATACGGGAATATGGAACAACTGTGTATCTGCCTAGAACTGGCCATCTTCCAAAAAGGAGTGTTGAGACAAGAATAAGTCCATCAGTAAAGAAGTTCCAGTCCGACATGACAGATGGGGGAAAGTGAGTATGAGATAATAATAGCATTTGGAAACCTTGCTTTTACAGAAGAGTGTCAGGACGAAAGCTACCCGATTTTTTTCAAACCTGCATTTAGACTGGAGTTCACACAAAAGCTTGTCTTCTTTGGGCGGGATAGGTCAGGATTCAATTGAAACAATTTCAAATGATTGCTTTCAGTATTTAAATGTATATTTAATTTATAATGAACAAACAAACTTATCTACATCTTGGATGCCCTGAGGGTGATTATATTTTTAACATATTTAATATTTTGGGTGAACTCTTCCTTTTGTCACTAAATATCACGGCTATGCTTAATTTTCAGGGAATCACACCATCCACTTAACAACAAACTGAAATCAAGCAGTCATGGGTAAACATTGTGTTTCTTTTTTGTCACTTGAAATGAGGCTCTGAGGGACAGAGGTACAGTACAGTCTGCCCAGTGTGTTGTGTTTTTGTGTAACTGGTTTTCAATCATGCAGCTGATGCAATCATCTGTGGTCAAAACTCAGTTGAAAAAAACATGCTGTCCCTCATAGCCTCAATTTCATTATCGAAAAAGTTCATAATTCTATTGTACTGCTTACGTAATGTATTAAGAGTCAGTCACATATGAGTTTCAATGACTGTAGGATGTTTCCTTAGAAGCTAGCTGTTTGCCTGGCCCACTAGGTTTGGAAACAGAGCTCTGCACTAAACTACAATGCCTGGCTCAACACACATCATATCACACTGAGTGTGTGATGCTTTTGGGATGCATTTCTGCAGCAGGGTCTGGAAAACTCATAAAGATGGATGGAGTTAAGTACAGAAAATCCTCAGGGAAAGAGGCAATCTGTAAGAGAACTGGGACGAAGGACCTTAAACAAACTGTAAAAGTAACACTGGAAAGGTTGAAAAGAAAAGGGTTAATGGTGTTGTAGTCACCCAGACCAAACCCAGAACTCATATTCAGAAGTCATTGAATGGCGTTAAAACTGCTGTTTGCAAACATTTTGCTGATACTGGGCCCATTAGAAGATGAATTTCAGAAAATGAAACTAAACCTAAAGACAATCACAGTAGGTCTCTCAGGTAGGAGTGTAAAGCGCATGGCGCAGGTGCACTCAGGGTGTGTCCAAATCCTCTTTTGCTATTTTAACGACGAAAAAACGGTCCGTGTACCGGGGTGCATTTTTGGAATGGGTTGTCCCTATTCTCTTAATGAGTAGTGGGTGTAACGTTGACAAGCAGGTGACAAGCAGTGACAAGCAGGAATCCACCAAAGCTCTGCACTATGAGTCAGTTAATATATATGTGTGTGTATTGGCACGATTGTTCAATTAATTAGCCAATTTCATTCATCATTATAAGTAGTAACAGGCTGAATTGCAAATAGGTAGCCTAATTCTAATACATGCAATGACTATCCATAATTAACTTTTTATATTTATTTAGCCTACACAATAATATTATTTAACACTGTAATATTTGGCATGTTTGTGTGATGCGCATCCTTGTGTGCAATAAGCAAAGTCAACGCGCACTGTGGACCCGCCCAGAGGTGCATTTTCTACCTATGGGCTCTTTAAGCAACAACAAAAAATATTGCGCTATTGACTTTAGACTTTAGGCCAGGTTTGACTTGGTCTATGGCACAGTCTATTTTCAGCTCCTTAAACACACCTCTTTTTTAGACCAGCACACCCATGGGTGCACAAATGGACTGGATGGACTGGACTGAAACTAGCAAACACACTTGTGCTGTGCCTTGCATCGCATTGCGCCAGGTGTATGATATGGCCCTCAATATTATTATGCTTAATTACAATTAGTTTAGTTTAGTCAGTGTATATTGAGCATTTGAAATGCCTAAACATCACTTTAAACCACAGGAGGTCACAAATAGGGGGTTTAAAATGTTTTAACAGGAAGTTTTTGTTGTGTGGGAATGGCTAGTTTGAACAGAAGTTGCCACATTCATTTTTGGTTTCATTAATGATAGATGAAAAAAAAAAGTCAGGTTGTTTTGTTGTTTTACTCTGCACTACTGCAAGAATGTATTAGTGCTCTGGATCTTTTGTCTCGAAATGTTAATCACACCGATGCTGACATTTGCTTGTAATGTGAGCATGTTGGGATAATTGTAGTGCTTGTTAATATACAGAAGTGGATGGCTTGGTAATGTTTACTCCCATGTTAATTTATGTCCTGTGACACAATGCATATGAATGTATATGTGGTTTCATAATAGCAGCTACTTTATTTAATCAATGATTTGATAATGCAATCACAAAAATTTGGTGTTGGTAAGACTTCTTATTAGTATTTTTAATATTCTTATGTTTGACTGCAATTATTTGACTAAACATACGGTAAAAATAGTAATATTGTGAAAACTTTTTTTTTTTAAATATATTTTAAAATGTAATTTATTCCTGTGATGACAATGCTGAATTGTTCTTCACTGTCACATAACTCTGAACACATAACTCCAAATATTTGAATGGTAGTGCCTACAGTATATAAATGCATAGGGAGAAAACACACACACACACACACATACACACACACATATATATAGTATCACTCTTGGTTTAATTTGCAAATGTCATACAAATGTCCTGCGGAGTGGAAGCTTGAATTCAAGCTTAAATGCACACGCTTCTTTAATAAGATGGTCACATTGCCTGTCCCATATGTCTTCACTGCTGCTGTCCAAACGTCTAATCTCATCCATTCTGTCACAGATTGTCCCTCTCTTACTTCATACCAAAATAACCATGTGCTGCACCAAGAAAACAGGTCCGATATTAAACAAAACAGCACAGGAAAAAAATATTCATACCAAAGTACAGTAAATGCGCTCACTTATTATTGTGAGTCCAAACAATGCACAAATGTCCAAAAGACAAGTTTACCGGCACAGCTGAAAAGGAAACAACGGCCAGTACGAGGGTCGTTAAGAGCGTCTAATTAAGCCATTTGCCTTGTGCGACAGTGCAGTAGTAATTGCTGCTCGGCTTTGACAGTGCTGTTGTATATTCGCTACTGAAATTAAACCATGTAATTAATTGGACCAACACAAAGTGGCTCACGCTGGCCTCTTTCAGCAGGATGTAGGTAATTAGGGGATTGTGATAAACACAGAGCACCCTCGAATGGTAGCGCAGCGGTCACGGTGCTTATGAACCATACGTCCAAATGGCTCTCTCTGATTGCTCGCATTCAACAAAGTGTTCAACATAATTGTCATCAAATTGCACCCTCCTCAAGGAAAAAATAGCCTGCCCTTCAGGTGTCGAGCGATTATCGTGATCGCTGTAAAGGTTGTGCGGCATTGCAAAAACAGCACCTTGGCTTCACCTGCAGTCAAAGGTGAGAGTCAAAAGTGGGCGATGATGAGCCAGCCTGCATGCATGCGCGCCAAGAAAAGCAAAGGCGTTCCAGGCGAAGCGCAGGGCTGATTGCACCGGCTTGAGTGTCTCCTGCAATCACGGCTCAAGGCACAGCTGATCTGATTACATTGCTGTCACTGATGATTTCTGAGAGGGCTCGAGTGTTCTCTCGCAAAGAGCCGATCCCATCCGAGGAGCTCGAGAGAAAAGCAAGAAAAGCGCTTTGTAGTCCCGCTGAATGCGAATGCTGGCCACTTGCATTCAAGAGGGAAGCCGAGTCCATTTGCTGACCTCATCAAATGAACTTAAAACGTCCTCTGGCGGAGTCTTTTGACTAAGCTGTTCTTTTATTTGATGGAACAAAGCATCGGATTCAATAACAGGAAATTAAAAAGTAGATCTGGGAAAGCATGGTTGCAGCACACGCTCCGAGACTTCAGAATGTAGGCCAATATCTCTAATGATGATTAAAAGAAGTAAACTTTGAAGGTGCTGCCGGCTGAAGCTGATTCCAGAGCAAGGTCGGGCTTGATACGTTGGTGAAAAACGAACATTACATGGTAAAGATCAAAGAGAAGAGAGAATGAAAAATAATGAGAGAGCAGTGAGACTCAGATTAGGCAGCTGAGCAAGAAGGTGAGATGGCAAAATAACGAGAGCAAAAGAAATCCAGCCCCGGCCAATCTGAGGGCCTGTTAACTGTAGCATGGACAACGAGTCTTAAATCATCGTGCTGAATTGCACAAGAAGCATTTCAGAGCCTAAAAGCAGCAGTAAATCACTGCAGCGGTTATAGACAGCAGGGTCACTGTGTCACTTCCTGTGTGCATACAGCTTTGCTTCCCATGTGAATCCATATATAACTATTGGAAATGTCTGATTTACATTCAAGAAGGCTATTTCTGTGCCACTGCGAAAATGAAAATTTCATGAACATTTAATGATTATTATTATTATTAATGAAGTTTTATTGAAGTTGCATTTATAATTATTCAATTATTCATTTAAATTAATTATATTGTTATCTAATTATTGAGTTAAATACTTAAGTATTTAGATAAAATTAATCAAATGTTAGAATGATTAAAAAACAAAGTTATAATTAATTTATTCAAATTCATTTACTATTATTAAATAAAACACTCTCCCCAAACAGCAGCTTCCACCTCCGAAAGCAATGAATGCATTCATTGTGTTTTGTCTGCTCGCTCTGAGGCGCAAGTCATTTATTATTTATGAAAATTATTATATTCAGTAGCTTCTCCTACTTTTCTTAGTGATTTATAGTGCCAGTTTATCAGGAAGTGACAATTTTGCTCTCTTTGACTCGTTGGATGGAAATGGTGCTTGTTCGCAAATGTTTTATGCAATATTCCAATTTAGCGGTAACCAATCTAAACAGTCATTTTCCATCACCAAAGTCGTGCCATTGGTTGAGCTCAATTGACCATTGGCAGAGAGTTTGATTGACAGGCAATCTGACCAATCATAACGCTGAATCTGCCATTTTTGTCCAACAAACAAACCAGAGTAGATTGTCATCAGTGGACTTGAAGTTGAAAGATGGTGTGCAATTACGAGCCACAAAACGGTATTTATCGTTTCCTAAAAAACTGTTTCATACCAAAAGTAACTTGCTCTGTCTTGTTTGGCGGCACACTGTCAGTTTCCTCTTTGCTCTGCACTGTATTTTTCACTGCGTGAGAACATGGTGTGAAAGTGGCATGACTTGTCGAACATAGCAACAGTAACGAAGTGTCAACAAAAATTATATAATTATATTTCCTATATTTGATTTTAATCAACCAAACTCTGAAACATGAAGTGATACATGACACGATTTAAAATTCACTTTTAACATTCAATTTAACGGCCATGTATTATTTAGCTACAGACACCCGCAAGCAAAGCTGCACAGCAGAAGTTCTTATGCACCCTCAGCGGAGTTGATTGGGACGCTGCAGCGAGGAGATCTGGCCTCGTAGAACGGCAGGAAATTTTGAAGTTTCAATAATCCCCTTTTTCATGGCAAAGCCACAGAGAGAGCAGAATGCTACTGCAATTCCCCTTATGCGAGGGCATGAATCACACGTCTGCCGCCAATATTATCATCACTGTGTGCTCGCTGTGCGCTCGTCTATCTGTGAAATTGTGTAATCCTTGGAGATATTGCCAGGAATAATTTTATTATCTCTCTAAATAGCAAAATGAGCTGTATCCAGTTCTTAGCAAAGTCACAATCCCCAGTCTTGCCAAATGTTGTTTAAAAATAAATGTGCAAAACTTTTGTAAACATGACCGAGATATATGATTGTCTTCAGTTTTGTTCTTTTATTTTTAGTCTGCCTCTAAAGTCTCTCTCTTTTTTTTTAAAGAGGGATGCAACACAGCCCCACTTCAGATATCTCACAGACAAAAACAAATGAAGGATGCCACTGATTTTGGAGGCATCTCCATTTTCTGAAGCTAGACTGTGCTGTTTCAGGAAGAGCGCAGGGGTGTTCTCGAGAAATGAGTGGGTGGATCCCGGGCTTGCGCATTTCAGACCTGGAGACCTGGGGCTCCGCTTCTCACCACTGCTGTTTCTGATGTTCAACACCCTCTACAAATAACACTCTATTCTTGGGTTGGACACCACAGAGGTGATTGACTGTCAACAGCACTCAAACAGCATGAAGAGCTAACGACTGCACTGCTGTTATTTCCGGAAGTTTGACGGGAACCGTTTTTTAATTTGGTATGTGGGTATAACTTCACAGGTAATAGATTACAGATATTCCATTTATTCCCTTCCACTGCTGCCTGTTATTATCATTAATTTGATCGAATGGTTCATATATTTTCCTTGCAGGAGGAAAACGCTCTGGGAATTTAAGATGTTACATTGTGTAATGAAAAGCCAGGCTGTCAGGTCTGAGATATAATGATGGCACATCATCAAAATTGTAACACATGGCTGCACTAAGAACTTCATTAAAAATTATAAGGCCCTTGATTTGTGTCATGCAGTGACGCTCAGGCTTAAGTAGGAATATGGGATTTAGTTGGTTAAAGTTGGATTAGCCCAATTTTCTGTTTGTGCATCTTTGTGGACCAATACACTTCACAACACAAAGCTATCAGTACTCATCAAGGTCAATTAGCTTTCCGAAAACGATTATAGTTTTAATTTCTCCAGGATCTGCATTAAACAGTTTACAGAGTTTACCAAAGAGATTCCGAGATCATATTCTGTTTTAGAAACATACACACAAATATAAATTAAGGCTTGATATATATTCAAAATCTTCTAAAATAATACATTCACTATCTGTGTAGATCTAAAATTAGGAATTTAAATATTTAACATTTGAAGAATGTTTGAACTAACAAACTGCTAAAATGTCCAAAATATCAAATAAATTAATAACTATTTGAGAAATAAATAGAACACATACATTTAAACATGAGGAATATAGTTCAGCCACCAAACACTTTTAGAAGATTGAAAACAATGCTTTTTATTCCCCCAGACCTTTTGAACAATGAATTTTCATGATTCTTCCAATCACTTATGCTTACTGGATAGATTTTTACAAATTATCTCAAAGAGATTGAACTGAAAGAGCTATGCTAATAAAATATTGAGAACAATCATGGAGATAATTATGGTGAATATAATTGTGTGTATAATATAGTATATATTGCATTGCATATATTGCATAATAATTGTATTATTATCCTTAACCAAAAAAATCTCAAAGACTCAAAATCACAGACAGATACATATAATACAAAATATGCAATCTAATATACTGCAACACACATACAATGTATAATGCATACAAAAATATGTTCACTACAATAATTTGGCATTATTTTTCTCAAATATGAACTCATTATCATCTATAGCTATAGTCTATTACATATTTTGGTGGAGCATAAAATTACTTAGACACATATTATACAAAATATGCAATGCAATATATAGCAAAATACATATGCAATGTGAATACTATATAATGAATATACAAATATATTCACTAATAATTTGACATGATTTTCTCAAATATGCACTAATTATCATCAATCTCTGTAGTCTACTAGATATTTTTGCTGGAGCATAAAATACACAGATAGATACATATATTACAAAATATGTGATGTAATATATTGCAATATACATACTGTATGCAATGTACAGTAAATACTATATAATGTATATACAAATATATTCACTTCAATAGTTTGACATGATTTTATTTTATTATTATTTTTTTTTTACATGCACTGATTATCATCTATCTATAGTAAAAATGTTCCCAGATTTTCTGTAGGAACCCTTAAATGAAAGAATAAAAACTAAAGCTGTATTGTATTGTTAATGGTTAGACTGGGCAGAGCACTGGTCATATAGCAAAGTCAATGGTTGTATTTTGCTACAGCCCTGGGATGGTTTTTGGCACGGTTGAGGTAGTTTTAGTGCAGGTGTAAGAAGAGGAATCCAGGCAACTGGAGACTGATTTCACCCCTCACAGCTCACAGCATGGCTGTCTCCCTTTAGCAAGGGCTTGGGTGAGATCCAGACCGAGCTATTTCTCCTCAATGTCACATTTAGTAAAACACACACCACAGGTCTGGAGCACAGAGGAATGGGAGTAACCTTAACCCTGCTGCTGCAGTTACAGAGCATTACTGAATCTGCTATTAATCTTACACATAACTCAATTGTCGAGACTTTACAGGAAGGTGTGGGGACCAAAGCAGCGCTTTACGTGGAAGCCAATATTTTCCTTTTGACTCCAAAGTTCACATTTCCTTTGGGCAGCACAACCTCAGACTCAACAGTTCAAAAGGTGCCAACAGCTCAGTGGCATAGGGTTCGCTCGATCCAAACCGTAGTCCTCTAGTTTATTGTCTGACTGCTTTGCCCGTCACATTGATTGGACTGCAGTTGCAGGTCTATTCTCAGAAGTGGCGCTGAAATGACACATGCACTTAAAGTGATGGCTCTACATCTAGTTGCTTCTTTTGAGGAGGGGAAAATTGTGAGGAACTCTTGTTTTCAATAACACTGGCGGTACAGAGAACGAAGAGGTCACAGTTAAATGCACTCTCATTACTGGCCCACATTTAGGCTATTCAGGACAAACAATGGATCACTCCCAAATCACAGTGTTTTGAGTCACTGATCAATTATTCCTTATTGTCCCATCCTACACTTTTTGTGCAGCCGTTTAGAGCTTGACTCTGAGACGGTAATGGATTGCGGCTCTTGCCAGAGCAAACTGCTTTTGATGAGGTCCAATCTATAGTGTACACACCAGTGATCAACAAAGGATAGCCCCTTTTCACTGGTAAGGGGCCGCATCCATCAAGGCTTTCTCGAGTGGTTGTGCATTAGGAGATGCCCTTGCTCGGATCAAGGTGCACCCCTGAGCCTCACAAAAAACAAACAAACTGGGAACCGTGTGGAGAGGGCCATGTCTTCACCGTACATGTCAATGACCGGGAAACCCCGCATCAGCATGCAGGGGCAGGCATGAGTGAACAAACAGAACCTGCTGCTTGTCAAACATCATGCATCCATCAGCGCATGGAGCTTTGGGTATTGGGGAGGAGGGGAGGGTCATGCAGCATTTCAACGAGACGGGACAAAAAACAAGATGGAGAGAGGGAAAGAAGCGATAGATCTGATTTCTGCTGTTTGGCAGATCCTCAAATGAAACTGTGGGAATCCATCAGGCTGTGCGATCGATGGATCAGTGGGTCAGTGCCATGGCAGGCGGCCTGCAGCTGTGTTGTCAGGAGCAACGGGTGAATGAGTAAAGGTCGAGGTGCAAGAGTTGAAGAATTGTGACAAGTGCGGTGAATAGTTGCTGATGGACTGGTGTGGCCAAACACAAGTCAAAACAGAAGCAAACAGAAGAATAAATTATTCTATCTGTGATATATATATATATATATATATATATATATATATATATATATATATGTGTGTGTGTGTGTGTGTGTGTGTGTGTGTTTGTGACATATCAGGACTCAACTCTTTATAATGACATGAGTATGACACAGGTATTACAAAGAGAGGGTGACATATGAGGACATAACCCATGTTCCCATTTTTCAAAACGCTTATAAATCATACAGAATGATTTTTTTTTTTTGAGAAAGTAATAATGCACAAAGTTTCCTGTGAGGGTTAGGGTTAGGTGTAGGGTTGGTTTAGGGCCATAGAATATACAGTTTGTACAGTACAAAAACCATTAGGCCTATGGGATGTCCCCACTTTTCACAAAAACAAACATGTTTGTGTGTGTGTGTGAAATGTTTATATATTTATTTTTATGAAAAAAAAAATTGTGCTGGCTTATTAATTAACCAAGTTTATCCTGAGTAATAAAACACTGTAAAACATAATTTTATGTCAATTTTTCTATTATTATTATTATTAATTTATTTATTTATTCATTCATTTATTTATTTTGCAGAAAATGCACAATAAGTATCTTATTTCTATTAGGCAGATAATTAATTAATGAAATAAATAGCTATTATTATTATTATTATTATATAATAAACAGCTGTTATTAATCTACCAAGTCTTCAATTCATGTACTTAGACACCATGAAACAGTATTTTAAAATGTACTATTAATCTTTGACTTTTCGTAGAAAAAAAGCACTAAGCCTGCGTTTAAAATATAACAATAAAAAATAGATAAACGTAAGCTGTGACAGGCCTGTGCAATAAACACAAAGTGCATATGAGTGCTGGTTTCCAGCATGTCAAGCAGATAAGTGCCGTGCCAAGGGCTCTTCAGATGGCATGAGATGCACAAATGATGAGCAGCGTCTAGCGCAAATGTCAATGGCATGCGATGGAGGCAAGGGTCTGCATGGTGCAGAGCTCTCTCCCTTCAATCTCTCCATCATTTCATCCTGACATCAGCCCGGCCCCTGAACACCTGATTGACTTATTCTACTAATCTAAATATCAATTACATCAATTATCTCCACCGTGCTGCCAGGGTCCGCTTTGAGTGATGGGATCTGGCAGGATGTGATTATTGGTCAGTGGGGGTGTAGGTTTCCAGCTTGCTGGAGATATTTTAGGAATGAATGGAAATCCAGCTCATTAGGAAGTCATATTGTTCACTGTAAACTTGCATAAAATGCATTGTGGGTGTAAAATTCATATGCATCTGAACGCAAAATACAAACCAAATACTGGAACGTGCTGGAATGCACATCTGTTTTGAATATAGGAGCGGAATTTAAAAGTGCCGCTGAGTCATACAGTCATCAAATTGATCTGTCAGTTTTGTACTTTATCAGCTGTCGTTGCATCAGGGTTGGACACTCTGACAGCCACATTCAGCTGTGAGACTCCGGTAATGGCTGTGAAGATGCCTTACAAGAGCGGTGATGTAATTCATGACATGTCGGCTCCACCTCGGCTCCGTCAGGATTGCCAGCCCTGTTTCTATGCGATAAGGACGCTGAAAATTCATTGCATATTTTGCGGCGGATGGATGGGAGGGCAGGTGAGATTAATGTCGAGACGGAAGCAGTGAATCGGACTGACAATACCAGTTGTAATGAAAAACTCAGAAAAGGGCATGATTCTGCTAACAGTTGCCTTGATGATCCCATTACTGTGCGGGATCACATTCCCCCGTTGAACTACTTGTCATTGGGGATGAAGGACTGATTCCTCTAACCCTCTCTGTTTAAAAGGATCATTTAACACTGTCCTCCCAGGCTCTTCAGATGGAAAGCTCAGCTACTATAACTTCGCTTTGTGTGGGAGGTGACACATTGATTGTGGCTATCCAATGTCCCCACTCTCGTTGCTTCCCTCTTCCACTAAGTGTCCAGCAGCCATAAATGCATCCAGCACTCAGAAAACAAAACAATGCATGACTGCTTTACTAATCAACTACTACATGAAAATGAAAGTCATCTGGTTGGTTACAACCATGTTTGTTCTCCGAATGTGAGAAGGCTAAAATAAAAGCGAAGCTAAGGTAAAATGTTGAAATTAATTAACATGGATTTTAACCCTCTGGAGTCTAAAGGTATTTTTGGGGCCTGGAGAAGTTTTGTCATGCCCTGACATTAATGCTTTTTTCAGCTTCTTATGTGAAAGTGGAGTTGAAAGTCTATAAACTGGAATGGAACTGGTAGTTTTGTTCTTTTAGCAGTTAAATCCATATGCACCATTTCTTTTATTAAAATATTTATTGATAAAAGTGAATTGATCCATTGATAAAAGTCATGTGACTTGAACAATCACCAGCTCTGTTTTTCTGTTTGCAGCAGTAAAGCAGATGCACATTGTCTGCTTTGAGTTCATGCAAATGTGACAACACTGAGAAACTAGCAACACTGTGCACTGTTTAGCTACTCTGTTTCATAAACTGCTGGCTTGAGAAATAGAAAAGGCATCCATCTTATATATATATATATATATACATGTATAAAGAAACTGAGCAGTGTGTAAAAGCTATTATTTGAAGTGTAAAAACATTAATACTTTGACATTTTATTAACATTTAAAATAAGTGATTTCTATTTCAATATATATTTTTTTATGTAATTCATTTTTATGAAGGCAAAGTTGAATTTTCAGCAGCTATTACTGCATGATTCTTCTGCTGATTTGGTGCCCAATAAATATTTTTATTATTACAATGTTTGACAGTTGCTTGATATTTTTGTCAAAAATAGATTTTTTGATGAATATAAAGCTGGAGAGAACAGCATTTATTTGTTTTTATATATTTTCTTGTACCATAATAAATGTATTTACTGCCACTTATGATCAATGTGATGCATCCTTTCTGAATGAAAAGATTACTGACAATAGTGTTTAGCAAATGCTGCAAAAAACTATTTTTAACAATTTGTGCAATACACATACATACACACACATATAAATAGATATACATACACATGCATAAAAGCATATATTTGTAACTAATAATGATAAAGTTACTATTGTTGTTGTTTTTGCATTTCAACAAAAGGTTGAAGACCATGAATCAAATCAATCACAACAAAATCTCTGACCTATTGTAGAAGATTCAAGACCTGAATCACAATCCAAACACCCGAAAAATAAATATGCTTAAGCAACTAGAAACTCTACCAGGATATTAAAGGGCAGCTCTTCGACTTTGAGGATTATCGCTGTAATATGACAAGCTCACTGCTAACTCAACATATGCTAGAGCTCAGCAGGAAGACAGGTTGTCAATGCAGCACACAATCTTTGATTGACACAGGAGTCAAAAAAGATGTCTGGCAAGGAATAGTGGTGTGGCTGGACATGAAAAGGAGCACATCTGGTTAACACTTTTATTCAACAAACCCATCTCTCCTTTAGATCTGCAGTAAGTGCAAAGAGCACAAGGCCACTCCCCATGTGATCTATTAAGGCACAGATCAAAGCATACACATGACGTACCAAGTAAAACTCGGGGCATGCGCGCACATCAACAGCCTGCTTTCCAGTGTAATAACTCTCCTTAATCAAATCAAAGCTTTCTAGACTCATTGGGTCTGAGCAGTCCGGTCGATAAAGTGGAAAGAATGAGGGCTTACCGTGGCCTCCTCTTGTGAGGAAGGGCATCCTGTTGATGGCGATGGGTACGGTACCATGCTTGTTATGGAAGTGATGGACATGATGTGTGGTGCTCAGGCTGGAAGACACACGGGCACTGGCCGTTCTGTCCGGCATCGAGGCCAACAAGGCCAGAGATAATACCAATCTCCACCAAGAGCCGAGGCCCAGCCAGCTGCCTCCACCACACTCCCAGCCCAGAAGCACCATCTCCACTCTGGGGCAAGAAGATCCGGCGTAGGCCCTTTCACACCCCATTTGTCCCACCCGTTGGAAAGAGTACATCTCAGAGAGGGTTGCCCATTTCAATCATTATCCACGGGTCAAGTAAACAATGCAGAAGAAAAAATGCTACCCAAAGCCCAGAGGCTTTCACAGTAGGTTTCCAAAGATGATAAAATCCTCAAAAAGAAGAAACTCCTTTCAAGTCCGGCTTCAAAAATCCAATGAGGGGGGGAAAAAAACCAACTGGGCAGTTCCTCCTGGCTTTCACGCTTGGTGACTATCAAAAAAGAAAGAAAACCAAACAAGGGAGCTTGTCTGCGATGAGGAGGAGGGCAGGCTCAATTCAGTCGATAATTATCTGCGCTGCTACTCCCAAAAGCGTTCTAATCACGGCCGCGAGGATCAATATTTCTTGATGCAGATTTCGTGGCTTAATTGACGAGGGGTGAAACGCTCCAGGTGGAAGAGGTGCCGGGAGGCGTCTCCCTTCGAGTTCCCAGCCTCAGGTACGGCTTACGTGCTATTTAGACCACTCTCCCTCAGAGGGCAGCTCCTCTATCGCGCAAGAGGAGATAAGAGACATCCCGGCGGCTAATGGATTATTCTAATGCCGATTAAAAGATGACAGAAAACCGAGAAAGGAGGAAACAGATAGGATGAGACTGACCCGGGCGTAATGAAGTGCTCACGTTTCCTTTTCGCAGACGGAGAGAAAGAGAGACTTCTGCTGCAGCATGGTAGAGGAGAAAAGCAGCAAATAAATAAATAAAGCTGGCTGTGACTCCTGACGCGTTGGCTGCAGATGCAGCGCGGAGCTTCTCTGCCGTGCGTTCCCTCTCGAAGTGGAAGACCTGGAGTGGAGCTGGATCAGTTTTCCAGCAGCATCCTGGATCTGTGCCTCAGACGCGGACACTGTATCGATTAGCGCTGCATTTTATCCCTCTTTTCTATTTTCCCTCGCCCTTTCCGAGAAGCATTCACTTGCTAATGTGCTTAGTCTGACAGTGTTACCAGCAAAATGCCCCTTGCTGCCTAAGTGTGAACGACCAAAATCCGTACGTGCGCCGCTGTGGAGAAATGCATGCTAATTAAATTAGGCTCCTCGCGATCCTCGATAGTTCTTCTTCTGGGATTGATGGGACTGACAGCAAAAGGATGAGAAAAAAAACCCTCAGAAACAACAAACGTTGCTTGCCGCAAGCGCAAGGTGCAGGACGCACGGTCCTCCTTCTGGATGCTCAACCAGAGACTGGGGATAGAGAGGGAGAGGGAGAGGGAGAGAGAAGGAGAGGAGAGCGGTGCAGTGTGTGTCTGAGGAAAAGAGAGAAAGAGAGGGGAGGGGTGCACAGGGAGCGGACGATCGTAGTGCATAAGCACACATGCAGACACATAAAGAAGCCAAAAGATGGAGAAGAAAGAAGAATCAGTTGAACGGCACAAACGTGGCCAGGAATACAATTTCAGGGCGCTGTGCATGCTCACCACAGCCTCTGAAAACACACCAGCCCCACACTGCAGAACTTGACCAGTGAGACTAGAAATAGAAAATGCTGTTTATATCTGCAATGGTACTGTATGTGAAAGTGTCAAAGACAGACAGCTTTGAAATGGTGTTTTACAGGTGGACTATTGTCAGCCAATGTGGAAATCATGCTTAGGAAATCTGAAATGTCTCGCTGGTGCCAGATGCAACCCACCCCCCTGCAACCCGGATAGCAGTAGTTGGTTCCCGATCTTGATGAATAATTTAGTATGAGACAAAATTTGACGGCAAATGCCTGCTGCTGTCTTTCTCTCATATTTTCTAAATGGTTCCATTTCATGTTCATTGTTTTAGGTTGTTCTATTAAAGGTGTGTTTATTCATACAAAATCATGTATTAATTATAAAGGGTTAGACAGATATTCAGATTCATTTATGTGTGTCTAAGTCCATTGAGATAAAAATGTATCGGTTTGTGACTTTCAGTTAATATAAAATTTGAGCCAGTCTACAAAAAAAAGTTACTTTCAGTAACCTGAAAAAATAAATATACTAAAATCTATTTGAAATAAATTTATTTCATGCCAAGTATACCACAAATACATTTACATATTTATGTACTTAATAAAAATACCCTGTAATTGCACTTTTGGTGTCATAAACGTGTGTGTATATATATATATATATATATATATATATATATATATATTAGGGGTGTAACGATACGCGTATTCGTATTGAACCGTTCGGTACGACGCTTTCGGTTCGGTACGCGGTACGCATTATGTATACCGAACGGTTCGTTGGAGTAATTAATTATATTTGAAAAAAAAAAAAAAAAGAGAGAGAAAGAAATATAATGATATGCGTTCAACAAGGTAGCCCAATAACCCAAACAACGTAACAGGCAACGCCCCTGACACTCCCGAAGAAGAAAAAAACACCATCTTATATGTTTATGTTAGGCTACTCAGCAGGCGCTCGCTCACTCAGTACACGCTGAAGGCTCGTTGCAAAATAGCCAATGCGTTTAACAGACTAGAAATGAGAAGATCCTCCAATAACCAACAGGTCTGGTGTTTGGGTGCACTTTGGATTCCCTTTAAGCTATAATGGTGATGGCAAGAGAGTGGTGGATAAATAAACAACGGTATGTCGCATCTGCAACATGACAGGGTACACCAGCGGGATTACAAAAAACAAACAAAAAAAAAAACAGCGGGAATATCTGGGATATATGCGTCAGTACTATCTGGGAAAAGACGAAAAAAAGGAGAAACATGCACGCAGCAAACTATCCCTGCAGCATTTAGACACTATAGCTTACAGGGAATCCAACCCAAACACCAGATCTTATATTTCTGGTCTGTTAAATGCATTAGACATTTTGCAACGAGCCTTCAGCGCGTGCTGAGTGAGCAGGGGCCGTTCACATATCGTGCCTAAAAACGCATGGAAAACGCTAAGCGCGTCTTTCTCCTGAGGCGTCTGTCTTTGCTAAGCAACAATGATGTGCTCTCTCCATGAGACGCGGAAATTTCAGCGAAGGATAAATGGATTTGCAGCTCTAAAAATCGCTTGCAGTAGCTCTGCTACTGAATTTATTTCAAAATTGCAATCCATATACAACTATGATCAGCTGTTCCTTCATCTTGGCTGAGCTCTCAACCTTGTTACGGGAAAGGATGAAGCTGATTGGTTGGTTCTTGTCACATGACCCGCGGTGCGCTTGCGGCATTCTGAAAAGTTGAGATGTTTTTACATTTTGCTGTATCTAAAACGTATCGAACCGAACCGAACCGAACCGTGACATCAGTGTATCGTATCGAACCGAACCGTGAATTTTGTGAACCGTTACACCCCTAATATATATATATATATATATATATATATACACACACACAAATGTTTGTAAAAAAGGCTAGTTTAACATGCACGTTTGAGCTGATTTAGTCCGCTGAATTGCTAATGTAATTGCCAACGAACATAAAGAGATTAAGTGAAAAAAGAAACAACAAATTGGTAATCAATTGCAACACAGCATGTAGATACCCGCTTGGTATAATGGTAAGAATTAATGGAGGTCTCTTGCCTCAGCATGATACCAACTGGTTAAACTATGCTACATGGTAAGTTAGCAATTATCGGATGCAAATATGTCATGGCTATGCCTTAAAATATATCCCAACACAAATTTTGTTTCAATAGGACATCTGTCAGTGCTCCAAAGAAAACTGTGCTCGTCGAGCAGTTGGATCCTTAATGGTGTTGCTTGTAAGAACAGAAGTTTTTGATCAGTAAAAATGTATAGACACGACAAATGATGATCGTTCCATCAAAATGTGTGAGAAAAAGATATAGAGAGAGAGAGAGAGAGAAAGAGAGAAAGAGAGAGAGATGAACTGAATCTATGCTTCATACTTCAGATAAATCACCCAGGATAGAGATCTCAGTTGGGATTGCCTTGCCGGTTGAAAGGACGTGTGTGGAAAAAAAAGGGCAAACAGCAAAGAGCCAGAGCCACCTTTCATGGTGACAGGAGGGGAGAAGCAGGCCATTATTCAGACACAGGGAAGGAGCGAAGGGGGCTGGTGCCGCCAATGAGCTGGGTTGATTGAACAGAATGGGGAAGAGGAGGGGGCAACTCTGTGTCACTGCAAACAGCAGCCAAGTCTGTAAATCCACTATGTCGGACGCAGCTAACGGCCACAGTTAGCCACACTGTCAACTCCATTCAAATGAACACAGAGGCCTGCTCGTTGAGATTTAGCCCCGGGGCAGGCCAAGAGAGACGCCCATTCCACTGTAATCGATTTTCATTTCTCTGCAGACCGAGATACACAGGAGATAACCTTGAGATCAGGTGACGCGCTTTCAAGATGTGCAAAAACATCCATACTGAAGGATCTGGGATGCAGCGTCGAAAAATAATCAATGATGGTAGCCGCCATTTTCTGTCCAGAGGTAGAGAGAGACACATGCGGCTCCGGTTGGATAATTAGACCAAGATAACCTCAAAGACTAATGATGGTGAAGGCTGAAGTGGAATTAGGGCGCCTGTAATTCATAAGAGGTGTCATCTATTGTCAGTCTGGTGGATTAGGGACATTCTCCTCAGCGGCGATGATATCTTCATGAGGGTTCTCTGAGATGAAAGGCTGGTATTAATCAATTTGCTAACCCTGGGGTTGCTCAGCATGATAAGAGACGATGCTATCTGGACCGCACGCGCTTCTGGGTGCAAGGCGTCCCTGAGTTTAACCATCTGCCACCAGGCAGTCTTAGCTGTTGGCCATCTTCTCTCCACACAGCACGCTGGCCTACTCAGAGTCGGAGGGTTAAGGCTACATGCAGTGCATGTGATAAAGGTACTCACGAGGAGGCTAAACACCAATCATGTTCATTGTTTGGGCTTCAGAACCCGAAACACTTATGGTATCAGAGCACACTGCTGTTAGCAGAAAATTTACATGAAGGAATAAACAACACAGCCTAGTCTAGTCAGCTTTTATCCACACATATATTCGCATTATATTGTTATGGGAAAATGTTAAAGGGAAAGTTAACTCAAAAATAAGCAGCTGTTTCATCATTTACTTACTCTTATCCTGATTCAAACCCTACCTGGTCTTATGACGGAAACGAACCTTTGGGAACTTTTTTGCAAGATGCGAAATATGTACCAATACGTAATATCACAGCAGTTTCAAACAGAAATGAACACTAGAGGTGGTAAAACATCAAGCACTTGTAAATGTTTTCATGCACAGTTATAATTATAGCTCCATATGTTTCACTTTCTGGACGTAAAAAGCTTGCTTGGTTGGCACGGAATTGGACTTATGATGCCGAATCCTTTAGTACGAATCCTGTCAAAAACATAGTCACGATGAAAGAGCAGACAGATGCTAAAACGGCATGCTTGCGACTGCATTTTTACATCACATGTAGAGCAGATGGCACACTATTTTAAAACGTCACAGAGCATTCGATTTATAGCGCCACTCAACGGACATTTCAACTGTTGTGACACCTACAAGAACAATGTCACATAAAATGTACCATATATACGTTCATCTGTTCCAGGAAAAACTCTTTTAGCACCACCCAGTGGACATTTCACAAACGTACATGGCGGCACGAATTTCGCGTCTTGTACGAAAACGTTCCCAGAGATATGTTTTCGTCATGAGACCAAGCTGTCCAAACCTGTGTGACTTTCTTCCTTTTTAACCTGAGAAACTCAATTCAAAGGATGTTTAAAAAAAATGACAATATTAATGTAACTAATCATTTTTATGATTATGTAACATACTTCTGTATACTTTTGAGAAGCTTTACTAAAATACACCAAAATCATTATTTTGAATAAAAATCTTCTGTTGTAGAAGTCTAAAATACTAAAGAACGTGTTCATTTTAACCTATCCCTTTTGGGACAGGCCTATTTTTTTTGCCCTAACAATGGAAGAGGGAGGGAATGTTTGTGAAAACCTGCTTAAAAACATAATTTTTTTTGCAATTCCATTTCCTGAAAATAGCAGCACAGAAATGACTCAGTTCACCTTTAAACGCTGTCGCCCACGTTAGAACAGCTTTTTTTTTGGTTTTTGCTGACACAATAATGACTAGCCTACTGTAACATTCCCTGTTGGTCAGAAGGATCGATATCAGACGCCATTGAAAAATCTAATTTATTCCTTAATATTGTGTAATTCGTGATAAAAACCAACAGTTTAATGAGTGTATTGGGATAAACAACAGGAAGAGAGACATCATCTGCACTTTCCTGTCTCCTGAGCATTTCCACCCAAGACATTTGTGCAGTGGCCCCCGGGGAAGACGAGGCCGGATTAATAATGGCAGTTTTGGTATAATTACTCATAATGCCTGCCTCCTCTGGAACTAATGGCCCGCGGTTGAGATATCTGCTGGATTTAATTCAACTTAAAGAGACAGCACCTCACATTGCTCTTTAGGGGAAGGGAAGAAGCCCAGTGTGAATACACGCTTGGCTGCACCGAAACGCACTCATCCAAAACTACTGCGGTGCAAGGATCGTTTGACAGGTTAAGAAGATTGCTTTGCCTTTTAATCTGGCCGAGGTAAGTTTGTGTTTGAGATTTCTGCCATTACAAAGGCTTCTATTCAAAAATCAGATATTATGTCCTGATTTATGAAAACGCAGACTATATTTTTCTTTTGTCTGCAGCACAAGAGATAAGGGGAAGGTATTAAGAACTCAGGAAATGGTGCGAGTGCCATCTACTCGTGGATTCGGGCTTATCAGAACAAATTCTGCCTGAGCCAGCTCTGCTCATGTCTGCTGAGAGTATATTAAAGCAAACAACATTAAACCAATGGGATCTGGATCCTGGCACGTTAAAGAGCAAATATATGGTATAAAAGATATGAGATCCAAAGAAAATGAAATTCTCCCTTAAGGTAATATCAAATACAGAATAGAATAGAATAGAATAGAGCTGTGTACACTACTATTCATAAGTTTGGTAAGAAAGTAATTTTTTTGTTGTTTTCTAAATAAATTAATACTTTAATTTAGTAGGGTTACATTACATTGATCAAAGGTGACATTAAAGGGATAGTTCACTCAAAAAACAAAAACAAAAAAAAACAATTCTGTCATAATTACTCACCCTAATTTCATTCCACACAACCGTAAGACCTCTGTTCAGCTTTGGAACACAAATTAAGATATTTTTGAGCTCTCTGACCCTCCCAAACAGCCATGTAATTACCACGATCAAGATCCAGAAACGTATCAAGGATGTTAGTAAATAACCCATGTGACATCATCAACCATAATTTTATGAAGCAACAAGATTACTTTTTGTACTCAAAGAACACAAAAATTTGTTTTTCTCAGAATTCATCAAAAATGTCTTAATTTGTGTTCCGAAGGTCTTTCGCGTTTTAGAACGACATGAGGGTGAGTAATTAATGACAGAATTTTTAAGTCGTTTCCCAATACAATTATGTATTGCCTATGTAGACACACCAAATTATGGTGGGGATGCTAGAGGTCACTGCAAGGTTTTAGAATTCTTTTTAGATTGAATCTTTTTTATTTAGCTTTTAAAACTCTAGCAAACAGAGTTATTTAATGGCAACTCTGACAAACATTAACCTCAGTGCGTAATGATCTGAAAAAAAAAAAAAAACCTGCTCATAGAAAACAGATGACTTCGAATGTGAGCCCAGCACTACAAAACAGGGCAGTAGCACAAGAAACCATCAGCACTTGGCCAAGCGAGGCAAACTTAGTTCCTCATCTGCCTGTGGAGTATACAGTCAGGAGTGTGTGAGAAGCCGCATGCTGCTATCCATGTGTTCTGCAGTCCTGCCCACATGGTGTCAGTGCACCAGGAGCTCATCATTCATGGTGGGTGCCACAAGAAGGGCAAGGAGACTGTACGAGCATGTGCATGTACGTAGGTAGGTGGGACTATGTGTGTGTGTGTTTGTGTGTCTAGGGGCCAGGTGCCACTAGAAATGAACCCAACCATCTGTGACAGAAATACTTCTTCCCATTATGTGAACTGTAAAGGCCCACCTGTGCAAAACCCAGCCCTTTGGCAGGGTGGGATCCACTCCAGCAGCAGTAGGCTTTAATTTCAATTAGGACAGCTCACACTTGTTCTCAGAGCCAACATTGGACAGATACATCTGAGGGCACAGTGTTAAAGGACCATCTCCGCTGAAGCATTTAACGAGCAAGACACCAGTCACAATGGATTTCTTTGGATTTTGGTGAAGGAACTCAGTAGACGATATTTAATTTGACAAGTATGGAAACGAGAATGTGTATCTGTTCAAACTGTTCTGTCTTAGGTTGTAGGTCAAGTCAAGTTCACTGGACACTAGCGGTGGGAAATATGGAAAAAAATATCACATCATGTTTTTTTTTTAATTGATAAGAAATAAGAACACAATTTTTTTGGCATGTTGGTTTTACTATTTTGCAAGTTGCCTGAGCATTACATCCAAAACAATTTCCCTATTATAAAATATAAAGGCCTTCAAGGTAAAAAAAAGAAAAGAAAAAAGAATAGCAGATATTTAGCCCAAAGTGGGCGAAGATAAAATATTTGTCATTATTTTATCTGTTATTAAAAAATAAGAACAAAGATACACATTACAAATATGCATAATATACAAATAAAATACACAGTGCTTTATTTTCATGTACAATAGGTATAAAAAAAATCTAAAAATTAAACACAATATAGACTGAAAGTTCTTCAGTCAAGAATAGTGAGTAATTTTTCTCTTTGTGGGTTTTTTTGCTTTTATTTATATACAAGCACATATCCGTTTTAAATATCAACTGTTTACTTTCATTTGACACATAACCAACTGAGTCTTTATGTAAACATTGTATGTTTTGACAGTATTAACGCAAAAGATAACTTAGTACAGTAATTAGATTCAGTATGACCGGATTTTTTGTGCCGCACGAAAAAGCACAGGTCAGACCAGCGTGCGAATTAAACATTTAACCAGCAAGGCTTTAAAGCACATGCAAATAATGTACTTTTATGGTTGCAAATAACTGCAGTGTCATGTGAGAGTAACTCTACCGATGATTTAATGCTGAAGTGAATGTATGTGGTGTTGTACAGTATATTGAGACGGAGGCGCCAGACCTGCAGCAGATAGAATGTGCGCTTTAGCACGATATTACAATATTTTTTCAAAAGATTATATTGATTTTTATTTCAACTCATCATCAGCCTAATTCGTATTGAATACATTTCTTGAGTCAATTAGAATTAGCTTTAGTAAGAATAACACTTTTATACATGTTAAAGTGATAAAAATTGACCGTAAACACACACACACTTTTTTTTTTTTTTATAAACGCTGTTCTTTCAAACTTTCTACTCATAAAAAAAATCAGAAAAACATTGAGTTATATTAATCACAACACTGAAGACTAGAGCAACGGATGCTGAAAATTCAGTGTTGCTATCACAATAATAATTTACATTTTAAAATATATTCAAAGGTCAATAATATTTCATTCACAATATTACTGTTTTTACTTATATTTGTTATGAAATGCAGGCTAGGTGGGCATAAAATACTTCTTTCAAAAACACAAATAAATCATACCCACCCAAAACCGGTGTGTCAAATTAAATGTAGGTTGTCAAAATATAAATTACTTGCATGCTTTCTTTTGGATTAAATCAACCAAACAACGCTGAACGGCATATCATAACATGACCATCAAAACATACACAAAGCTTCCTCACTGGAATAATGTTAAGCCTAACAAGAGCAACATCAAAATAAAAGTAATTTCCTTAAATTAGAAAAAAAAAAATCTGAATCCCCAGAGCCCTAAACATCGTCTGCTTATGCCAGTCACATCCTGAGCTCATAACCCAGGGTAGTACTGTCATCGTCGGCCTTATCAGATGCTGTATAATCCTCTTAGGTTGAGGGGGGAGGAGGTTTATATACTATATGCAAGCGGCGTCTCATCGTTTACCCCTTGATGTGATTAAGCTTGAAATAACTGAGCCAATTTTATGGATATAGGCAGGATCAGTCCTATTGCCGTTGTCAAAAGTTACGCTTGAGAGGAAGCTTTATGGTGGGTGCACGGACTCGTTCGTAGGTGGGGTAATGGAACCATGTAGTATTGATGTGTTACATCATCTGAATTATTTTGGGTTAAAAACAAAAAACTAAACAAGCAATGCCAGATTTTGAGATGGCATGTTTATCAAGTGGTTGCAGGTTACAGTCAATTGGCAGTGAATTGAATTCTTCTCTTCCTTGATTATTGGAATTTACCGCTATGGATCACAAATACTGCTGAAAAGCCCTTGGAATTATCTAATAAGCAAATTACTTAAATGAATCCGCTTTGAGGTGAGAGATTAAATCTTTTCATGTGGAACATTCAGTAATTCAAGAAGGCATCTGAAACCAGCCAAAGGCAGGTGCTGAGCCAAGATAGAGCCAGACTCACTCTTAAACTCTCCACACTGTTTATAAGAGCACATCATACTGCTGCACAGAAAGATGATCTCGCTGTCAGATAAAGTCCACTGATTTGTGCTGCTTCTGTAGACCAAAACTTCTTCAAAGAGTCGGATGATATATATGAAAAAGAGCAAATGCTGGACCGTGTAGTCAAGTAGAGACTCTACAATTAAATGCATAAAACACTGCATAATGTTATACCCTGGGACTACAAATACTCACCGAGGGAAAGATGAATCATTTGCAATAGAAACTGACCAAGGTCTTTGGCATGACAAAGAAAATTAGTTTAATATTACGCTGCTTTTTAATTTATAACAGACACAGCAGGACTAATGATGACAGCCTGTGGAGACTCTTTTATTTTAAATAAAAATACTGATCAAAATGAAATGAAAGCAGTCATGTAAGGTCATGAAAGAAGCTGGACTGTGTAGATCCAGAGAGGCGGAGCTATGTGCTATATAATAAGGATTCCGTTTATGAAGATATCCAACATGTAGTAAAGTAATAAAGTAATAAATCACATGTAATCCAATAAAAAAGTAGTTTACCTGGGTTGTGAATGTGAGCTTGCAGTGTGTATTGAATGGGATTCAATAAAAAGGCAGTGAACCGTGAGATAATGGCAAAAAGTCTTTCTAATGAGTTGTCCTTGCGGGCTGAAAGTAAAAAAAGACACATACAACGTGCACAGTTCGAGTCACGTTCAAACGACTACAATGAACCCGCTGCTTTTCGTGAATCAAAAATAAACAACACAAACAGTATAGTGCAATTCACACTCAAATGACTCTAATGAGCCAGTTCTTTTAATGAATTGTTAAGTCATTGGTTAGAATAATTATAAACAAAACAATGTTCAGTTTACAGCATTAGCAGAGATAAATACGTCAGCAAAATAGAATCAAATACTAAAATAAATATACTGTATATAAATTTACAATATACTGATATATAATAAATATATCAGAAGTGAATCAAAATCATTCTGAATCAAGGACTTGTGAATAAGAATCAAATAGAGAAATCTGTAGTCCTATCCCCAGTGTTTTTGAGTATTTAAATTTCATTTAGACTTATGAATTTTAATTGTATATAAAACTTTCATCCATTTGGATGGCACAGTTTTAACAAATGTATGAACTTCATGTGATGCATATTTGTCAGTAAAGAGCTTAAAGGGTTAGTTCAACCAAAAATGAAAATTAACCCATAAATTACTCTGAAGTCATCCTAAGACCGGTGACACACTGCTGCTGCTATAGGTGACATAGAGGGAGGCTGCCGACAGACCAGGCTCTTGTCTTCATGACAACAATTTCAACTTTTTTTTTACACACAAGCCTCCTGATAAAGGACACCGCCAACAGTATTGACGGCAAAATAGACTATGTTTGACAGGTGCAATATTTGAAAATCGATAATTATTTATTTATTTTTAAAATACATTTATATCTGAATTCATGTCAACCTATAGACTTTCAAACATCAAAATGTCATGAATTAATATGTATTTGTGTACAAAATGACATCTAAATATATTTTCCTATTCTATTTTTTATGGAAACGTGTCACGTGAAAAATAGGTGTCGGTTCTATTTCTAGCATGCACACGTTTTCCGTGCGTGGGCATCTCATGCAGGCAGTCTGCAAGCTCTAAGCTGTTAACATGGGAGCTGAATTAAAAACGGACATGCCACGCAGCTGAAACGCTTACGCCTTACGTCACATATGAGGTCAGATTTGCACATGTGCCTCTCAGAAGTGACGCATGCAGAAACGCAGTGGAGAGATCAAAACAACACAAAGGTAACTAATTAGAAGTACAAAACGAGTATTTGTAAAGAAGAATGTGGTTTTCCTTTGCTAAAGTAAGGAAACTGCTTCCTTTGCTCCTGTTAACCATCTGGAGTCGATTAATGCGTATTCGTTTTCCCCTGATAACCCCGAAAAGAAATTAAATTACACTTTCAGTTTTGATTATACGGATAAGAGCAATACATCAATTGAATCTGTAAAGGATCCACATTTTTGTATACAGACATAATAACAACAGAACTTTGTGCACTTATAAAATAAAGATAAAAAACAAGGTGTGCTGTCTGCAGCCTTTGTCTGCAAACACGTCATTAAAATGAACTGTAACTCCGCGAATACTCAACGAAGAGACATGAGAGAGATATCTGACATGTCTACTTTTAAACTAAGCAATTGCTGCTGAAACAGATATTCTGTAATAAAGAAATCCATATGAAAACAATGTGATGTCCAGTCTTTCACGTCTCCCTTCATTATCTTCTAATGCGACCGCGCCCCCGCGCTGAACGCTCTATTCAGATTTTAATGTTTCAAACTAAATTGCGCGGCTTGAATATGCCCACACAAAAGAAGACAATGCAAAGTTAGACTTTTTCCAAATACTTTCTCCAAACTATAATTCCTGACTAAATGTATAATTAAGTGAAACATTATGAAGTTTCATTAACAATATACAATACTATACCATTCAAAAGCTTGATGTAAATAATATAAATGTAACAAATAAATGTAACTGTAAAAAAATGTAACAAACAGTACTGTTCTTTCAATTTATCTCCCCTAAAAAAAATGAAATGAATTCAAAAGGTACATGTTTCTTAATGGTTTCATTTATGTATGAAAAAAAAATGCATTGCATTAAGTGTTAAAACTGCATAACCCAAATGGATAGAAATTTTATGTGCAATTCAAATACATACATTTAGAGTGAAGTTTTCAATTCCAGAACTGTGGGCATTAGTCTAGAGCTGGTCCTCCATATCATATGAGAACATTTGGAAAAGGGCTTATTTAATTTCATTACTATGACAAATGTTAGTCCGATTTATAATCTCTCAGTTCGAGATGATTCAAAGCTGATGCAACCATCATATCTGAGGTCTGAATGTATGGTTTCTGTCCAATAAAGCAAGCGAGTCAGCAGTCGATATGATGCTATTACCAGCCTGCACCTGATTCAAACTCATGTTTGTGTGTTTATGTAAGTGGAAGTAGGGGGTGGACGGCCGAGGACTGTGGGTGGCGGGTCTGTCAACCAGGTTCAGCCTGCAGCGGGGTCCAGTGATGTGTAAATCAGGTGGAGGTGGAGCTGAGGGCCAGCTTCGGACC
Organism: Carassius gibelio; assembly: GCF_023724105.1. Taxonomy (NCBI): domain Eukaryota; kingdom Metazoa; phylum Chordata; class Actinopteri; order Cypriniformes; family Cyprinidae; genus Carassius; species Carassius gibelio. Next base: position 14,279,239 of record NC_068416.1, on the reverse strand, counting down.
GGCAGTAGTCCAGTTCAGCCCAGCAGAGGAGCAGCAGATTGGACAACCTGTCTCCGTTGTCATCATCCAGCCCACTGACATTGCGGCGAGGTGACAAACACAACCCTGTCTGCCGCACAGCCAAACAACCGCAATCATCTCCGTAATGGCCTTGTCCACAGTGGCCCACGCTCGCTAGCTAAACTAAACAAGACATAACTGCACTGCAGTGCGGCTAGTGCCTGAGGAGAAAAACGATGCCTGTCTTTTCCTTAACATGGCCGGGTTTCTCCGTCAACTGAGGAAACATCTCGCCATTGACCTGTGGAAGACATTCTATCCATCTCACGTTGGGAACGGCAATTGCTAAGTGCCAGGGCAGACCCATTCATAATCAGTCTGAGCAGATCACTGCTAATGCTAAGAGTGCCGGAAGAGGGATGAGGAGAGCCAGCGTCACAGAGGATTCATTCATCAGGCACCTGCAGTGGGTCTGATACTGATACTAAAATACCATTTCTCCCAGGCCCGGACTGTGGGGGTGTGCATGATGGATGCACTAGATATACTGTTCCCACTCCACAGCAACCACACACAGCCCACGGCTAACAGAGCGTAAGCTGTGCAAGCCAAAATGGCTTAAATGTGGCCAAGCTGTCGCGTATGAACACGCTTATTATGGTGTTGCCCAAATATTTTTCTTTAGGGAACCCCCAAAGCTCAATTACTTTACCATAACATTAAAAGCAATATTAATATTCACTCTGGACTAAAAATAATCCGTGTCACTGCTGGTGAAAAACAGATTCATCAGGAGATTCTCACCTTTTCCCTTAATGAGACACGTTGCTTGTTTGTCTATCATAGGTTTTGACAGTTCTCGAGGCAATCCGATTTCCAACTTTGCAAAAGGATTCATATTTACTAATAAAATTATATTATCTAAAAATAATATATATAAAAAATTCTTACAGGGATAATTTCAACATACTATGAAAACACACTGTTGCTTTCAGAATTTACATTTTTCTTCTATGTGAAATGAAGCTAATTATAACCAATAAAAGTAATAAACACTTAAGGCTGGTTCACACGGCAGGATAATTGGGCCGATTTTAGCCCCGATTCAGCCCTTCCGACAATCTTAGGATGCTCCGATTATCGTAAAATAATCTGATCAAATATTCCTGCCGTGTGTGGTGTGTTAAGACTAATCTCCTCTGCTCGGAAGAATGTCGGGACCGCTCCGATCTCAAATCGGGGATATCCAACATGTTGAATTTATTTTGCCCGATTTCTTCTCGTGTGTGGTGTCCCCCGAGGACAAACAATCACGCAGCCTGTGGACTGTGGCGTGTAGCCAATCAGAAAGCGAGGTGACGAGGCAGTGATAGTACCGGGAAACAAAATCAAAACAGCCGGCGTATATAATATAACAAATACAAATAAAGTCGATGGGCATAACTACATCCACAACTGCAGTCCACCAGAGTACATGGAAACTAATATATGAACGTTTATTTCAACGGTTATTAATCTGTGTAGTACGTAACAACATTTCTATGAGATAAAACAACAACTTATCTCCATATCATGATATAGCAAGTATAGTCCATGCTCGCGTCGTCTCCACCTCTTTGACCATCGCCTTTTCTTATTTTTCTTATGTTTTTTTCCCCGTTAAAAACAAAGCACAAACTATGGCCACTGCATCCTCTTTGTCCGCCATGATTGTTTACTCTAAAGTCACGTTTGATCTCGAGGGATTTTGCGAGATTTCCCGTCTGACCTGGGAATGCTCGGGAGTCAAATCGGTTCGTGTGTGATGTGTTGATATTGCCGTGTGGCTGCACACCACACACGGAGCGACCAAAACTGTTAGACCCGTGATTTTTTATCGCCGTGTGTGGGGTCTCTCAGGTTTGGAAAATCTGCCGACAATTTTAAAATCGTCCCGTGTGAACCAGGCCTTAGCAAACTACAGTAGGCTGCAAAATGGCTTGTTCTGAACTTTCTGTAAGTTATACATTTACATGTCAATGACACCTATTTGATATTCAGAAACTCGTCATACTCAATAACAGCAAGGTGATAAGAAGTATAGCATGCTGTTATCTCTAACACCAAATGAAAATTATCATGTGAGAGAATATTCCTGGCTGTGTTAAATACTATTTGAAAATTGTGACCTGCACCAGCAAAATGAGTTGGAATGCGCGCAGTCTAATTTTAAGCTACAAAGAAAATGTTGTTTTTGGTCAAATTTGAAGTTATCAGAAAAATCTTCTCATTAAGCCCTCATCTAGCAAAAAAACCCTCCAAATAGTGATTAAACATCTAAAGTGATCTTTATTTGTACGTTTTCTGAGAAGAGTACCTTTTTCTCTGCTCACTTCTCGCGCTGCTGTTGACTGATAAATGAATTGTGCAAATAACAGCACTTCAGCCAGCGATATCGATAAATATACACATACTGTACTACACAGAATTACAGTATTTAAGTAAGTTATTAACACAAACATAATCTGTTATGTCTTAAGTTAACATCTGGGGAAACACATCTGATGTGTATTATTACATCAGATCTGTGCAGCAGAGTAGGACTTACTATATAGGCTGTCTGTCTCATTAATGTTAATCTAACAATAGATCTAAAAGAAAAGATAGCTGCTTTTTATTGAACTGTTTTTGTAGTTTTAATTATCAATTTCATTAGTATTAAACACACGGAAGTGATTTAAATACATTCGATTATTTGATTTCCATACTTGAATGCTTTTGTTTAGATGTAAAATTAAAAATTGCAATAGGGCTATTTGTTTCTGTCTTATTTGTTCTACTGTTTGTTGTTGTTGTTGTTGCATCTCTTCTTATTTTTAATAACAACTATAAAATAAAATGGCTATATTGTGATTATGAATATAGTAATTAATATTTAAAAAATAAGTGGAGGAAACTTAGCGAGTTTGCTTTGAACACTTTTTCAAAGTTTGCTTTGAAAACTTGAGATTTCAAATATGAATTATTTTGAACCTTCGATTCACCAAATAATTCAGAAAAAAAACACTTACACAAAACTAGCAGCTAAAATGTTTTCAACATTGATTAATTAAAGAAATGAGTTACAAATCAGCATATTAGAATGATTGCTGAAGTAAATAATGGGTCACTGATGCTGAAAATTCAGCTTTGCGTCACAGGAATAAATTCTATTTTTGAAAACCATTCAAATAGAAAAGAGTTACTTTGAATTGTTATTTTCAAACAAATTCTAGACAAATAAAAGAGTAATAGAAAAAGGAAATTATTCTTCTTTTTTAAAAAGAAATATTAAAATAATAATAATTAACATTAATATATAATGTAGTCTTATATTAGCATTTATTCTAGTATTTTAAAATCAGAATTTCTGTGTTACAGTTTTAATACAACCGAAACCTTTCCAAGTACTCCCTAGAAGCTAATTAAGTACCCGCGGGGGGTACTTATACTCCTGCTTGAAAATCGTAGCTTGAACAAAAATTCAAGAATAATAGTGTCTCCACTCCCACATAACCAAGTAACATTTATTAAAAAACACATCAAGTCACCAGTACACACAGCCTTATCATGTAGGTGGCTGAACACAGAGCAGCTCCCACAATTCCCAGGTGCTTCCCACCCCCACCTCCTGCTGAATTGTGCTCTGCTCCTGCAGCGTCAGCATACTTTGCTCCTTTCATTTGCTCCCAGTGTCCTCATCCCTGATTGGCCGATCATTACCCAGCCTCCATCAATCACATGCCTCTTTCTGACAGAGAACCCTCAACACGTCACTTTCTTACAAACTATTGGCAAGGATGTCAGGAACAATGAGGGTCACCGGTCTGTGCCCATGTAACCGTGAGATGGAGGCTGGAGGAAAAGGATGCTGTGGAGAGAATTGAAGCTCGCCAGGCTATTGTTTGGGGTTACAGTCATGCATATGATTATTTGCCCACAAAGCATCTCCATAGTGCTGATGGTGGGTTTGAAATGCGTGAGTAGGAGGTGAGGGCTTTGGGCTGCTGCTGTCTTTGGCTCTGCTGTAAACAGCCCTGGCTAGACTTGATGCTAGCAGGCACGGTGAGTCATATCACCTAGCGATGCACACAAACACATTAGCTTTCCAATTAGAGGCAACTGGGTTCTCTGAAGCCCCTTCCTCACGCTGGGCCTAAAGTTGGGCCAACCTCAAGGTTTTTGACACAAAGGGGACAGCAGGAAAGGAACGAGTGAGTCAGAGGCCGAACAGAGGACAACTGGAGTCAAAATAACACTAAAAATGGGGGGGGGGGGAGGGGAGGACAGCACAGGACCCACTGGACAGGTGTCCTCGTTGGCGCTCGCTCGGAGTGGGGCAGGGTTGATAGTTGGGCCTCTGAAACACTCCATCAAAACGCCATCAGAGACACAGATCTATCTCATGCTGGGATATTTTTAGGTCGTCGTCAAGGAACAGCATCTCCTTGATCTTTGATGTGTGCAAATGTTCTATGTCTGCCAGTGCATGATTCGCTGCTGTTCTATTTTCATTTCAATAACAATACAGGTAAACGCTGTGTATGTAGGTTTAATGAGAAGATGAAAAATACAATGGGGCTTATTCACAAAAAAATTACAATCTTTACAAATGCATTCTTGTGTAAACAGTCCCATTGAATTGGATGAGACAACTAACCATGCTTTTACAAACAATTCACACACAAATTGACAAACAGTCATAATTTAGATTTCTATGACCATGTTTTTACTAATTAAATACAAATCTATAGATGCTCAGACTCCTTAAGAGTGCATAAGTGCAAATTTTTAGAAGTATTGGACAGTATTTTTTCTATTCATTTTAAAGTCTTATAAGCCATAAGCCAACATTACAAATTTTTATTTATAAACTATAAAGATATAAGACTGTGTACTTAACTGATTCAGTCAGTAAAAGAACTACAATCCCATAGAATCAAAGTTTATGATTATTGAGACCGACTCAATATCATTTGGGGTGTTTCATAGGAGTGTGAGTTCCCTGCAAATTCATTTGGTGCGATTTACTTGCTGTGACTCTCTGATTAGTGGAATTTTCGCTATAGGATCATGGGTAATGTAGTTTTTCAATAAATATTCCTCTGTCATAAACGATTATTTAAAAAATATATATATGTTAAATTGAAGTACACTACTTGGTTTAAAAAAGCATATACTACAATTTAACATCCTGAAAGGTGACAATATATGCATCTTATCTCTAAAAATACATTTCCCTATGGAGAAAATGAATGAGATTTGCTTCCAGGACCTCAATTTTGCACTGTATATTATGATTATTTAAAGATGGGCACTCCACTATGTACTACACATGACCAGGAAAAGAATAACGTAAGAGAGACATTTCACACATTATCAGTTTTTCTAGTGTTAGGAATAACAGCATCTGTCATACTCTCTCCATTTTACCTCACAGTGACCGGGTGAGACAGATTTCTGAACAGCTAGCAGAAGTCACTGACCTGTAAATGTGGACAGTCATGGGTTTAACAGTCTGTTATATATGAATATGATTAACCATGACCCATTTATGCAATTCTTACCTCATGTATTTCACAACATCTCAAAAGAAAGTATTGGAGTTTAATTGATATACTGTATTCTACCATTCAAAAGCATGGTGGCTGTATGATTTTTTATGTTTTTGAAAGAAGCCTCTGATGCTCACCAATGCTGCTTTATTTGAACAAAAATACATTTAAAAAGCTGCAATATTGTATATATATTTACAATTTAAAAGAACTGTTCAATTTGTATATATTTTAACATTTTTAGCAGTGATTACACCACTCTTTAGTGTCACATGATTTTTCAAAAATCATTCTGAATTTGAAAAAATAAAATAAAAATAATAATAATGATGTTGATTAAAATTAAGGTTTTTGTGGAAACAGTTCTACATTTTCAGTTTTCGTTGATGAGCAAAGTTCAGAGGCATATATTTGAAGGAGAAATGTTTTATATATGTCTTTATCATTTTTGGATCAATTTAATGCTTCGATGTGCAATTTCAACTATATAACTATACACACACACAGACACACATAAACGCGTCCTTTCTTTTCATAATGTAAATGTACAAATCCCCATCTGTGTAATGCTCCTGCCATTATGCACTTGAATAGCCACACATTGTGACAGCAGTGACTATTCATGGCTCCATGTCCACACATATTGTGGAACTGTAAATGTGATATAGCCTCTATGTGGAGCAGCATGTGCTTTCATGTTGCAAAGAACATATAAATGCCACCAAAACACCATGAAGTTTCCCTTGCCCTGCTCTCCAGAGCATTACATTAGTCTTGGAAATCCTGTAGCTAAAGGGCTAGCAGCCTTCACTTGGGTTTTGAATCAACACCTCGTCACGGTCTATTAAGAGTCTGATTGCCAGGTAATTATTATGCTCCCAAATTAGATTGGACCACATTGAAAGTAAATTAAATAATCATGCATTTACAGTTGCTCATCCAATGGGATGGCTGTACACACACATTAGGCTGATGCCAAAGATGCGGCCATAAAGGTAGAACGTGAAATCCCTAGGGCTCGGGTTGATCACAAGGCGTACACTGCGCTCTGACAAAGTAGATGACATCAAATATGCTAATGAGGAGCTTGAAACTAAAACAAATTTGTAATTTAAAAAACGGCAAGGGGTTGAACGTCTCAGTAATATCCACATACGTACTACGCGTCTTAAGAGAATGTGACATTACATCTCACACCTTACAATTTTACACTTAAAATAATTATGACTCATTTAAAACTTGCTTAAGGAGTGTAACTACAGGAATGACCTGAGGTGACAACAAATGGATTATAAATGGAATTGCAGCACTTTCCTCTTCCCCTGTTGTAACTTAAGGTCAGATTGACAGGCTTGATGCAACGCCTTTATGCATAATTCATCTGTTGCAGTCATTTGTATGAGACAACGAATGCTATGAATATACCATTACCTTGATTATAACTTCATCTGCAAAGAAATATACCGCAGTGAGCATCGGCGTTATTCACCACGGCCTCCAAACCGGAATCATTTTTATTATTCATTGGATTGAGTAAGCGCGCTACCGGGTGATCCATAAAAGCTATCGTGTGAGGAAGTTTTTCCTATTTTTGCTGAGTAAGTGGCCAAGAGGCCTGTTTATGCATAATGACCTGTATGTGAGTCTACAGGAGAGGCGGACAGGTTTGTGCTGTGCCCAGACAAAGGCCGGCCTGAGGCAGCTGGTCGAGGCAAGAAATACAGCCAGTCCCATCGGCTGAGGTCATTCCAGAGAGCCACACTAAAACACCCACAGATTTTCAGATCTGCTGCTCTGGCATGTGTTGCTATTAAGATGCAAAAACAGCCAGCCGCTATTATTTTTGCATTATTAAAATAAACACCCCTCCCCCACCGTGTGGGACAACAATGTTATTGCCAATATAGAAATACATATACAATATAAACTGCAGTTCCAACATGCAAACTTTACAACACAGAAGATCAAATCAAAAATGCAAATGCATGAGAAAGAAATATATCCTAGGCTTCAAAAGACATTTGATTGGAATAGACGAAATCCTAAAAAAATATAGGCAAAAATATTAGTAAGCACAGCATTCTCAGCTTTGATAATAAGAAGAAATGCTTCTTGAGCAGCCAGTCAACAGTGCTTTTAAATTGTAATAATATTTCAGATTATTGCTGTTTATATATATATATATATATATATATATATATATATATATATATATATATATATATATATATATATATATATATAATGGCAATACAATATCAGAGCTATAATATGGAGATGCAGTAAATACATTTTACCGTTTCCACCCAGTGTTTTGTTCCATGCGATATCCATAAGTTTGCATAAAAATAGGTGGATGGAAACATGGCTAGGCTTGTCACAATAGCAACTTTTTGTGTGATATAATGCCCCAGAAATAATTGCGATAAGCAATATTATTATCATTTTAAAGACAATTTTATGCCACTGAATATATAATCATAATGTAACAGTATAAGGCAGCAAGAAGGCGTATACACTTCCAAATGACAACAAACTTTAATCTTTTATTCCTAGATCATGGAAATTAAGTATCAAAATATTATATAACTCAAAAAAACCTGAATGAATGGTAAATCAACATTTTCTAACAAAAATTGCAAAATAGAAAAAAAGAAAAGAAAAATGCACAAAGAACTTTTCCATGTACAGATTTTCCCTGACCTTCTGTTCTCAGTCTTTTTTCCTTTTTAAGTAATTACAATCGGCGATATATTGCAGCACCAAAGATTATTGAGGTTATGTATAATGCACGATAAGGCCTAAACATGGCTATGCCTGAAAGTGCCTTATTTTATTGTTTTTTATGGACTTTTCTGAATTCCTTTGCACTTGGTTAAGATGGCAACAATAAATAAATAAATAAATAAATGCGAACTAAAGATAATTTCAGCCAATTCTAGAGGAGAAAAATTAGTAGTAGAATATACAAGAGAGGAAAAAGTCTGTTATTACTCAATTAATACAACAGAAGTCGCAGAGGTTGAAAAAATACAAATAAAACATTAACCATAATAAGAACAAGATTTATGAAATACATTGCCACTACAGAAAATAAATATGCTGATTAGCATCATGGTTTTCTATTGAGGTACAGTTGCTATTTTTTATCATTAGCGGACATGTGCATTAAACATCCACTGGATAGAATTCCATTAATCTGCTTAGGTTGCAGACTCCAGAATGCATGTGTATACATCAACGTCACTTTGAGCGAACAATATTGGCACCCATTTCCCCAATAATTTACACCAGCGAGCACGTTCAGAAGAAATTACCATCATATGATGTTTTATGATGACACATTAGAAAACATGCAAAACATTTCTGAAAAAACAAACAAGAAAACAAACACTGCTCTGCAGTGACTGCTTTCACAATAAACTGCATACGGAGAAAGGTGCTTAGGTTAGACACTGTACATTAGACTTTAAAATGCAGCACCACTACATGCTCAGGTAACAGACGATCAGCCTCACGGGTGGCCGGGCTCCACAAATGCTGTATTTACTTCTGCTGCTCTCCATCTCATATTCTCCAGCAGTGCCGGTAATAAATTAACCGCTCAAAACTGGACCATTTCCTGTTCCCCTGAATCTCGACGCTGGGCTGAAAGGATCTCTCCCCTCGGCTGCCGCAGCCTGTGGCTTATTATGCTGTTATGAGTCCATTCAGAGAAAAACTCTGCTGTTAAAGTGATTTAGCGGGATGGCTTGGCAGAGGTGAAAGGAAACAATACAGAATTGTGCACCAGTAGTACCACTGTGCATGACTCCACTTGGCCTGCTCCCTTCCGAATGTAACTGCACCAGCTTGAGCCCTCCGAGCTATTAGAGAGAGAGTGCATTTCCCCACTCAACTCCTCACAGAATCTTTAATGAGAGCACTGCTGTACGAGGAGATGCTGGCATTATGAATAAACTCGTACTTAAACAAACACGCACATATGAATGAGCATACTGTATATTGTTTCTGAAGAGACCAGCTTTCCTGCAGACGGGGCAAAACCAAACAGCGCTGCCAGGGAGTGCACCTGCGTTCATTTCACCTTGTCACTGCTAACACAAACCCACTATTATGGACACCCACCTGGGCCGAAGACTTATAGGCGTTTGTGGACTAATGTCCTGGTTTATGAAAGGTTTGTGTGAATAGAAACACATGCAATCTTGATTATGCGTGCAAACAGCATTCATCTTTTAGAGGATTGCGTAATAAAAACATATCTTGAAGGCATTTTCTTGGTGGTGACGTCTTTGGAAATGAGTAAATTAGCACTTTAGAAGTGGCTCGTCAACCCTGAAAATGTCTCTGTTAGTAAAATTATACAACGCAAAGGTTTTTGGTAAAACAGAGTCTGAGATTTGGGGAAGAAATGAGTACAGATATTAAATTATTTATTGTTAGCAGTCTTATTCCAAATACATTTTGCATTTAGAATCTATTTTGAACAAGATGGGCTCAACAATAAAACTGTCACTTGTAAGCTTTGGTTGTTTTGTTGTATTACAATGGCTGTTTAATTGCGATACATAATTACACATTTTCTTTCTTTTTTTGTTGTTGAGTTTTTCAAAACAGTGTGTCAGAACTTATAAATATTTGAATTATTAATAAGTCTTAAAATTTAAAAATGATAAATTATGAATTATTTTAGTATCACTGAGCTATTACTTATAGTTTTTAATAACATTTTCTATCAGTGTTTACTTTGTATTTTGTTGTTTTGTTGTGTTTAGTTCATTTAAGTAGTTTTTTATGATTACTTAGTTTTTATTGATTATTTCAGTTTCAGTTTTAGTTATTTTAGTACATCAAAATAAACTAAATAAAAATGAGAAATGTAGCTGGAATATATATATATATATATATATATATATATATATATATATATATATATATTGGTCTATGGGGTAATGTCAACATATAAACAGCATTTTATTATTATTATTATTATTACTATTATTAATTACATAACAATATATAAAATAAAGTTCTCCATTTTACAATATCCCAATCAACCACTCATCACGCAGAGTATTCAGTAAATAACAGGGGTTTCAAGTATGATAAGAGAATTCAGTCATGTTGAAGGTTAGAAACATTTTATAAAATGTTTTTAGTAAGAATGAGCCACTGTATTATTGTACTTATTCTTAGCTAATCATTGACAATACGTCCATGCACACACAGTTGGATAAATCCGCTTCCTCTCCTTTGGATCTTTGCAAGCGCACAATGTCCCCTTTTGTTCAAAATCCAAGGCTTCATCCCTACTTTCATGGACACTCCTTTATCCACTCTTTATCTATGTTGTTTGGCGCACTACATTCATCTACTATAGCTTACAGCTGTCTTTGTGAACATGGAGGATGCAGCCTTGGGTTTTAAAAAAGAGAACTTTGATTTTCCTGCACTTGAAAAAAAAACTGTTACTGTTACTGTTGCTATACGCACTGTAGATGCTTCCCAAAACATAGGGTAAAAACAATTTAAGGAAATATTTAGTGAGCAAATACTACATTTAAGAGGCTGTAATTTGAGTCAAATTACTTTAGCACTGGACAGTGTAATAGAGGAACACATTAGTGAAGGTATGAGCGGTATTTTATTCATTAGCAGCCATCAACTCACTAGCTAACAGAGTTTAGAGTAAATTCCATTGCATTTATATTATAAGTAGCAATCCTTATGTGGTTTTCTGGTCAGTGTTGAAATATTCACGCTGCATCCATATTGACTAGAAGCCTAGTTGACCTCCACCACGTATTTCTTCAAAACATGGAAAATGTTGATCTGCGTTCATCACGGCCTTGACACTGCGTTACACTGTAAACACCTTTTCTCTAGCACATCTACAGAAAATCTGAAATGCAGATTCTGAAGTGCATTTTGTTCTCTGTATAGTTTATCAATAATAATAACTATGAAGATCAGGGAGTGTTGTAACACTGGGTGAGCTATTACATTATCTGTTAGAACAATAATAATAATAAAAAAAAAAGCTACAGGGATAAAATCACATCAGTAAGGTGACCGTAGACGATGCCTCTATGAAGAATATAAAGAAATTAAAGGATAAAAATCTAAGAATATGACATATTTGGTATCATATCAATTGCAAAATTATTTTATTTATCTTTATAAATCTCTATTTAAAAAAAGACAAGATAAGCTCAATTGACAGAAATAATCCCCCAAATAATATTGTTTAATTCATCTATTTCTCCCAAAAATCTGGGTTACAGTGGATACGTTTACATGAAACCAAATAATCTGTTTGTAGTCAGATAGATGGCTCAATCGGACTGAAAAGCCTTCATGTAAACTCCTTAATCGATCTGATTGAGCTTGATCAGAATTAAATTTCTATCGGATTGAAGGGGGTGGTTTATTCCTCTTCCAATTCAGTTGAGAGTGCATGTAAACACTCGATTGGATTGAACCACGAAAATGAAAGGACTGCGCATATGCAATAACACAGAAATAACGTAATGACTGACCTATGATGTGCAGAACGAGCGTCAAGTGTTGTATAAATGCATGTTCTGTCATTATAAAACTCTCCTTTAAATAGCGGTTTATATGTATATTTAATTGGCTACGCACCTCACCTCGATTTGGATTTTTGAGAAAACCAAAAAACGCGATTAAATAAACTTAGCTTGTAAAAACTTTCATCTACTTACTAAACAAATTTGAACCTCATAAACATGGGATTTTATATACAGTTTTGAATATTGTGTAGAAACAATTTTCATTCAGAGGTTGCATAATTCTATACACTGAATAAAATGGTGTAGAACCAATTTTCGCTCAGAAATTGCAACGAATTTTTTTTTACAAACAATGATAAAGAAACAGCAATTAACACACTGTATTAACATGAAATTTTGATGTAAAAAAAGTAACAGTACATTCTATTAAAGAAGTACTCCACACAGTAATTTTTACTATATTTACTAGTTTGAAAATGTACATTTTAGTTTTGATAAGTAAAGCATTAGGCCTTATAATACACCCGGTGCAATGCGACGCAAGGCGCAGCGCAAATGTGTTTGCTAGTTTCAGTCCAGCACAGTTCCCATTTTTCCATCCAGCGCCACGCCATTTAATTGGCAAGTGCATTTGCATCCATTTGTGCACTCATGGGCGTGCTGGTCTAAAAAAAAAAAGGTGTGTTCAGGCACATTGGTAGCGCAATGCTATTTTAAGGAGCTGAAAATAGACTGCGCCAAAGACCAATTTAAACCTGGTCTAAAGTCTGGCGCAAAGTTTTTTCTTTGTTATTTAAAGAGCATGTTAGTGTAGGTGGGTCCACAATGCGCGTATATACTGCTTTATAAACACAGGGATGCACAACAGCACACAAACATGGCAAATATTAAAAATTAAAGGATTGCAATGCATAAAAAAAAAGACAATATATATAAATGCCTACATGTCATAATGGACAGTCATTGCATACGTTATCAGCTCTGTTTCACCTGTCGCATTCTGTCTTTGTGCTTGCCAAATTCCGCCGTCTAAATAGCAAATCTGTCATGGCACAAGCGCAATTGGCTCTTAAAGGGGATGGGAGAATCAGAATCAGAATCAGAATCAGAATGAGCTTTATTGCCAGGTATGTACACATACGAGGAATTTGTTTTCGTGACAGAAGCTCCGCAGTACAACAGAATGACAGCGACAGAACATAAAACACATAATAAAAGAATAAAAAATACAAATAAGTAGATAACAAATAAGTAGATAATGAGATGAGACTCTGATTGGTTTATTGCACGTTATGCCCAAAAAACACCCATTACTCAAGAGAATAGGGACAACCCATTTAGTCCATGCGCTCAGGCATGCCAACAGTCGTTAAAATAGCAAAAGTGGATTTGGACATGCCCTGAGTGTACCTGCACCATGGGCTTTACACTTTGCATTTAGATCGTTAAAATAGGGCCCATTATGTACAATTCTAAAGTAGAAAAAAAGTTGAATTTTCTCATAAAATTGTTATATTTACAATTTAAACATAATGAAACTTAAAATTTTAGTAGAAAGTAAATTTTCAAGTTTATTAACAACTTGCCAAGTAAAAGTATTTTCTAATAAAACATTCTTCAATCAAATTTGTGATCACAAACTTTTTTTTTTTGGAGTACAAAGTAAATATACTACTTTTTTTACAAATTTGAAAACATATTTTTCGTTATAGAAATAACAAGAAAACTCAGAATATAGAAGAAGAAAAACTGAAGTATTATTTTCTGGTTGAACTTGAAATATTGGAGTAGAAAGTAAATTGTATTTATTTAGAACTCTTTTTTTATGCTAAAGTGTAGCACAAAATGGTTACATATGTTAAATAAAACAACTCCCTACTGCATCAGCAACTTTTAATTTTCTCTTACTCCTGCTTTTGCGGTTTGTTAAGCACATACTATTGTGGTTGCAGGGGTACGGAGGACTGGAGGGTGCACATGTGTTTGCTTATTTTGGCCATGCTGAGGAACATATGCCCTGAGCCACCCCACCGTCCTCAACTCCTCTCCACCATGCTCGACCACACATTCTGTATGCGTCTCCCCACTGAGGATTTCATGGCCAATTGAACTCTCCCACAACACACTACACTAGCCCAGCATGCCTCACACACACGCACACAAAGCAAATACACACGTGGAGCGTTACGACTGCTGGCAAAATCTCCCTTATTTGAGGGGGCGGTGATCGTGCACCTCCGTGGGGTGTGCAAAATATGTCATCAACACCACACCCACATGATAAAGAGAAAAGAGCCATTACAAATGCAGGTTTCAGAATTGTTGGTCCAGTTACATTTTCAGTATCTTAATATGCTTTCTGATAATAATGCCACTTTTTGTCTGTGGCATTTGTTCTGTTCCAAAATCTAGTGTGCTGCTTAATAAGGCAGAAATTATGATTGTTCTTAAAGGAAATTCCAGGTTCAGTACAAGTTAAGCTCAGCTGACAGCACTTTGAGAAATAAAATTGGTTATTATAAAAATTACATTCAATTTGTCTTTAATTTTCTTTAAAAAAGAAAAGAAAAAAAAAATCTGGCTTAAAATGAGGCACTTACAATGGAAGTGTATGGAGCCAATCTGCAAATATTAAAATACTCAAAGTTTCTGTAGTATACAATCAATCAATCAATCAATTTTTAAATAAAGATAAGATTATTGGATTACTGAAATGCTGTTTCAGTTCTACTTCAGAATTATGCTACAAATGCTGTTGATTGACTTCAATTTGTATTGAACTCAGAATATTTGTATTTGTTTAAATGATCATTTATTTTGGAAAATTCAAAATTAGCACTTCATGTATTTTTAGCCGAGAAAGCAATCCCACAATGCACTGCAACAAACTTGGTTAAAAAAAAAACACAACAACAAAAAACAGCTAATGTTTTCATTAATATTTGTGCAATAGAAAATAGATTAAATCACCAAACATTTGTATTTTGACACCTATTTTCGAGCATTTGCCATTAGCTTACCAACATGCTAATGACTAATGCAATTGAAATTTCGATTGCAATTGAAGACTTATGATGGTTTTATGAAACCTTAGACGGGTGATAACTAAGTAGGCAGTGGGCAACAAAGCAGTTCAGTAGGTTTTGGAACAGACTTTGTGTTGTGTTGTAGCTATTCCCATTTGTAAGTGGATTTGAATAACAGTCTAAATGAATAAATGTAAATGTTCCGTTTGGTTGATTTATTCAGCTCATTTTCCCTGTGCTGAAACGTGAGCTGTTCCAAACATTTTGTGATTATCATCAAACCAGGGAAAAGCATTGCCATGAACTCTGAAAACAATCTGTGACCACACCATTCCAACAACACAGTAGATTTTCTATGTAAATTTGTTTACAGAGATGTGCCATTTTCAGTATAACAATGTCAAACTTTTCAGTGCGTAATTTAAAATGGATTAAGGCAAATGTCAGTCGTTTTTCATTGCATTCGACTGATTCTGTGGTGTGTGTAGCTGCAATGTTCACTGCTCCAAGGCCTCTTAACTAAGAGTGTATTTTTCGCACAGCACTGCAGTTTACAACAGGCTCCACACTTGCACCATTAGCTGGCTACTGTGCTCATTAGCTTGACAAAATAAGGGGCCTTGACATTTTCCAGCCCACACAGTAATGTCTATGCCTCATAAACACACGCAAACAAACACAACACACACTGCCGCTGCCGCCGCTTAATCTGGCCATCTTATTTCCGAGGGCAGTGGTCTGAGATTATAACGTTGGTATGAGGAACATTAAGGCTGTGAGTCAGAGAGACAGCAGATAAGAGAGTCGAGGGAGAGCAGTCATCCCTCATTCCCCAGATAGGGCTCTCATCGCTGGGTGACTTTTGCATGGCAGGTCTGGCACAGTCGTTTAAGATCCTCTCCAATTAGCAGCATGCAAAGGGCACAGGAGCAAGCACTATTTGATGCATTGTGTGCGGGCACAGAGAGGGGCTTTGATAAATGTCTGAGGTAGATGAGGATTATTGCCTTTTAAGGATCCTTTTAAGAGAGTCATTTCAACAAAACATAATTAAATATATATATACTCAATTCGAGCCCACTTAAAATCTCTGACTAAAGCCATTCACTAAAACAAAAACAAATACAATTTGGGAGCACAACTGTTGACAACATTAATAATTCTAATAATTAATTAGCATATGATTTCTTAATGATCATGTGACACTTTATACTGGAGTAATGGCTGATGGAAATTCAGCTTTGCATCACAGAAATAAATTTTGTATTAAAGGACATTACAATAGAAACCATTACATTATATTGTAATAATATTCAGTTTATTACAGTTTTTTTCAGCCTTGATAAGCATATGAGCCTTCTTTAAAAAACATTACACAGCATACTGAGCCCAAAGTCTGTTGAGATGTTAAATGAATTACTATACAATTCGGGGTGTGAGTTTATATGAGTGTATCACTGAGGGGAACTGATGGTCTTTAGAAAAGGTTAGATGATTTTTTATTTTCATCTTGCCTCCGTATAATGCATCGTTCACGAGCACTGCGCAGCTGTGTTTACAGTGGTAACCAAAGAAACGCTGTATCCCTGTTGTTCCATAAACGCCACCTGCTGGCAGAGAGTTAATCTGTGTTCTAATTCAGCCCGTCTGCTATTTATGTTTTGATTAGATATGGTTTATGTAGTATAGTTTTACAAAACTAACGTCAGACCATTCTGTTTTTGCTTTAGATTTCATAATTATACAATCTAATTTAGATTAAAAACTGCTCGTGCCACAGGTATGCAGAATATTGGTTTGGATTGTGACAAAAATTTCAGTGGTATGCACCAAGAGCTTGTAACACTCAAAAGAGAAAGGAACATTTTAAATCACAACATATGACCCCTTTAACAAAAGTTTATGGGCCCTATTTTAACGATCTGAAACGCAAGTGTCAAAGCGCGAAGCGCAAGTAAGTTTGTGGGCGGGTCTCGGCGCTGTTGCTATTTTCCCGGCGGGATAAATGGCTCTTGCGCCCGGCGCAAATCTAAAATGGGTTGGTCTGAAGTAGCTTCATTATTCATAGGTGTGGTTTGGGCGTAACGTGAAATAAACCAATCAGAGCGTCATCCAACATTCCCTTTAAAAGCAGGTGCGCAAGTTCCATTATGGATTGCTATTATTATGGCGTATTTACCAGGCGCACGCCAGGAGCGGTTCACAGCCGAGGAGACTGATGTTCTTGTAAGAGCAGTGAAAGACAGAGAAGTTGTGTTGTATGGGGATGGGAGAAACCCACCCAAAATAGCGTCGGTTAAACAGGCGTGGGAGGAAATAGCCACAATTGTTTCATCGATTTTTTTTCCTGGTTCTTGACGGACAAACCAATTTGTCAGATGCCCTTATATACATATATGTCTTGCCACTATTGGGCAAACAGGTCTGATCCTTCATTACTACAATTAGCCTGAATAATTTGTAAGCTAGATTTATGCCTATTTTTTCACATCTTCGTGGCACACCACAATGATTTCCGTCATCTCATGTGTTAATATTTTTTTAGTGTAACAATTTATGATTTGCAAAAATAACTGTTGCATCTGTGTAGATTACATGAGCAAAGTGTATGCGCGTTGTGCACGCTATACATTATGGTCAAGCATGCGCCCTTAAAATAGCATAAGGAACAACGCGCAACGCGCCACTGACTTTAGACTAGGTTTTTTCTGGTCAGTGGCGCAATTGTTTAATGGAACAGCAAAATAGCACCAGGGGCCCTATCTTGCACCCAGCGCAATTGACTTTGTTCACCAACGCATGTGTCATTCCTATTTTGCACCCGCGCAAAGCGCGCTTTTCCCTCCACAGAAGCACGTCGCTAAACTAGTGGATGAACTTGCGCTCCCTGGGCGGTTCAGCGCAAAAAAGGAGGCGTGTTCCGGCGCAAACAATCCCTGGTGCTATTTTGCTGTTCCATTAAACAATTGCGCCACTGACCAGAAAAAACCTAGTCTAAAGTCAGTGGCGCGTTGCGCGTTGTTCATTATGCTATTTTAAGGGCGCATGCTTGACCATAATGTATAGCGTGCACAACGCGCATACACTTTGCTCATGTAATCTACACAGATGCAACAGTTATTTTTGCATATCATAAATTGTTACACTAAAAAAAATATTAACACATGAGATGACGGAAATCATTGTGGTGTATTTTGGGTGGGTTTCTCCCATCCCCATACAACACAACTTCTCTGTCTTTCACTGCTCTTACAAGAACATCAGTCTCCTCGGCTGTGAACCGCTCCTGGCGTGCGCCTGGTAAATACGCCACAATAATAGCAATCCATAATGGAACTTGCGCACCTGCTTTTAAAGGGAATGTTGGATGACGCTCTGATTGGTTTATTTCACGTTACGCCCAAACCACACCTATGAATAATGAAGCTACTTCAGACCAACCCACTTTAGATTTGCGCCGGGCGCAAGAGCCATTTATCCTGCCGGGAAAATAGCAACAGCGCCGAGACCCGCCCACAAAGTTACTTGCGCTTCGCGCTTTGACACTTGCGTTTCAGATCGTTAAAATAGGGCCCCAGGGATTGTTTGCGCCGGAACACGCCTCCTTTTTTGCGCTGAACCGCCCAGGGAGCGCAAGTTCATTCACTAGTTTAGCGACGTGCTTCTGTGGAGGGAAAAGCGCGCTTTGCGCGGGTGCAAAATAGGAATGACACATGCGTCAGTGTACAAAGTCAATTGCGCTGGGTGCAAGATAGGGCCCTATGTGTTTTATGAATGTTTTAACAAGACATTCTGTATAAGTAATTATAGGTTTAATTTTTCTAAACGGATTTAGCCTCATGTTAGCTATCTAAAAGATCTATTGTTAAAATGAATTGGAGTCCTCCTCAGAGACGTGGACTCCCCTTTAAAGAATTGAGACTTGACTTAGACTCAACCTCGAAGACTTGAGACTTGACTTGAAACTCAGAGACTTATGAAAATGTCTGATATATATATATATATATATATATATATATATATATATATATATATATATATATATATATATAAACATTTTAGTGTGTATGCATGTTATCACTTAACTTGTTCATTAGTGAGTCAGCATCAGTCAGAACCATTAGCATCAATACTTTGTGTGCCACGTTGACTTGCTGCCTACTCAAAACGTTTCAAATCAGTCATTTATCAGGTTTCATGACAGTAAGGGTGATCCCTTAGAAGACATCTCCATATGTAGACACTAGACATTTCACTAAACTTTGGAACAGAGCTCTTGCCTAGAAGGTCCAGTACCCGCCTGGGTTGCAAATAACCAAAGTGCTATTGGAAAATTAGCAATTCAAATCCGGAAGCCTGAGCTATCCTGCTCTTCACGTAGGTCAGTGTTTATCACTCCGTTTCCTGCTTGCCTGAGCTTTGACAGGTGATAAGAGAGGAGCGTACAGAGGAAGACAGGCCGATTACAAGGCCGGAGTCACGCAAACCACATCCTGACAATGGCGCAAAAATAAGCCACTCAGATGGAGAGAATGAGTGAGGGAAGGAGAAGGAATAAGATAGAAAAGTAGCACAGCAAGAGCTCTTTCCATCTTGAGATGGATGAAAAGAGAAGTGTGACTGTCCCTGCAGCTCTCCAATAAAGCAGCTCACCCTAAAACTGGCTAAGTGTGTGCAGACAAGTGGGGGAGCGACTGATGAAATCGACCATAAACAAGCCCAAACCAGCAGGCCTCTGCACAACAGCAGTATGAGATAGGGACAAACTTACTGAAAGAGGTATATCCTGCACACACACACACACAAAACACACTCTATATTCTCAGCCACACCATTCTGCAGCAGATCTTTGGGAGGCATGCTGGGGTGCTCAACAACTCCATAATAACAGATACATTTATGAGATTGATTTCTTTGAAGGCACTTTGTTAGTTCAGACACCTGGGAATGGCATTTTGTATGTTTCATTGTGCCCCTCTGACATATTTATACGCAGCTGTGATCGTATTAATGGGAGCACATAATTCTTCATAGGGCCAGTATTTGCTCAGTGAGTGGACTGAGAAATGGACCCTGCCTCGCAGACGCCTCAACCACTGTGCATTCAAGGAAGAGGATGCAAATCACTATTAGCTGTGTCCAAAAACTGAGACAAGCAACATTAGTAGTATGCGGAGGTAGACACATTTGAAGCCACATAAGGTTCAAACATAAAACTTAAATAGTAACACTTTAGTGTAGGGACCAATTCTCAGTTTCAACTAGTTGCTTATTATTATAATATTGGCTGTTTATTAGTACTTATAAAGCACATAATCCACATCCCTTGCCCTACCCAATACCTGAATTTAACAACTACCTACTAATTATTAATAAGCAGGAAATTAAGAGTTAACTGAAGCAAAAGTCATAGTTAATGTTTTGTTAATAGTGAGAATTGTAGCTTAAAATAAAGTTTGACAGATGAAATAAAATAAAATAAAATAAAAACCACAATAAAACGAGTATCAACGATAAAAAACAAAAAACGTATATTTTAAAGATAATTTGTTTAAACAAATTTTAAACATATAAACCCAGTCCTTCGAAATTAACTATATTATTCATGTTGGTTTCATATAGCTTAGAAAGACTTTTATAATGTTTTAAAGAAATGTTTCAATTTAATGATGGCAAATGTCATAAATTGCCATATGATGTAAACATCAAGTAAAACGTTTTTTTTTCATGAATTTTTATATTTTAATATAAGTTTTACAAATTTTAGCAAATATATATATATATATATATTAAAAAATTAATTCCTAAAAAAAAAAAAAAACTTTTTTTTGTCTAAACCTCACTGTCCGCAGGTCTGCATTGTCATAAAAATGTAAAAAAAAATATATATATATATATAAATATATATATAACTTTTTTTTTTTTTTTTTTTTTTTTACAAGAGTTACATTTTTGATTTTGACTTACAGGCTTGATGTTTCCTTAGGAGGTAAGCCTTTGAAAGATTTTGGGCACAGATGTCTGACTCTGTCTGGATGATGACATCAGTATTGAAGTCACTCAGAGGCCAACAATTTAGAGTGTCCCTTCTGCTGTTAACAGCCAATAGTGATGTTCTGACCAACACGGTGGATAAGAGCTGCTTTATCTTTCTTCTTTCTGTTTGTATAGGCCCACTAATGCCCTTCTCTAAATTCTAATTTGTAATAATGATCAAAAAACAATTACAGCGGCAGGAATAAACACAGTCAAACAAAGCCAACCATCAATCACGTCACGCGGGGTGTCACCATTTCTACCTTATTCAGCATGTGTGTGCGTTTGTGTGAGACTTTGAGCTCCTTTGTGCTGATGGCGAGTCGGGCCTAGACACCCATTGTTTTGAAAGATGATGTCTGCGTTGTTTTCCACTTGGCTCAACACGTGAGAGGGTTATTAATTGAAAACAAGAGTGGAGCTGACTTCTGGGAAAGATGCTCTTAGCTTCTACATGAAAAGCCAGCGAACTAAGATAAATATAATTCCCACAAACTACTGATTCAAAGCGCTTCTGACAAGCTGGCATGGCTGGATACAAGCATAATATTCTATCACCAATAAATAATTGACAAATTCACATCCATTTTCTGGTTTGTTCTTTACTACAGTTGATTTATCACTTCTGTTGACCTTCTAAACAGCAGATTGCATGAGACAGCCGCGAGACACTGAGTCACACGGAGAAAGCCAATATTTGTTGGTAAAAAAGCCAACAGCTGTGAATTTTGGTCTGGAGTTCAGAGCTTTTATCTGGTCTTTGTGACATGTGCTCCACTCATGTAAGGTATTGCAGGATTCATCGTCTGTTGAGGTCACGCAGCCTGGTTTTCACGACAGACCAGCTAATCCACATTGTGAACTACTGTCAGCAAACACGTAAGCCTATGGCAAGACCGAGATTTTGCCTTCTCAAAAGCCTTGTTGGATATGTAGTACACTTCTAGAAAACTGATCAGAATCGCTAGCGATGGTAAACGGAGCAGCAAATATTGCATTATACTCCCCCCAATGCCTTCCAAACAAATATGCTGTGTGTCATGATATAACTTGCAAATAAACGCAGTTAACGGGAAGCGTCAAAAGCTTCAAGCAGCAATTTATGTGTCAACAAAACTGAGCTTGTCAAACTGAAGTCCGTGGATCTGGGTTCATCTCAGATAGCGGAAAAATTCTCAAGTGTAAACAAAAATGTCACTGAATAACCATGCCAATAATATGGAGTACAACATATACATATTCTGTATATCTCCTATGTATTTTATTGTTCTTTATTCTAGTATTAAGAAATTAATACTTTTATTGGGCAAGAATGTATCCCATTAATCAAAAGTGACAGTTAAGACATTTACAATGTTTAAAAAAAAAAGGCATGTTCTTTTAAACTTAAGAACTGTATCATGGTTTCAACAAATATAGCTGTTTTGATTAGCAACATCATAGCATTTACAGCAAATATAGCTAAACTAAATATAGCAACATTGATTTCTTAAGCACAGAATATGCCCATTAGTATGATTTTTAATAGATCATGTGACACTTAAGACTAGAGTGATGCATGCTGAAAAAAAAATCTGCACAAAATAATAAGATATTAAAATAGAAAAACAGTTATGGTAAACCGTTTAAATGCATTTCTTCTAAATAAACGCAGATTTGGTGAGCATAAGAGACTTTTTGAATGGCAGTGTACCATGTATGCAGTATACAAACACACATACTGTACATCATTCTCAACGTGTGGGAGGTCACAAATGGCCAAACTGCCTTTTCATGGTAACGACTTTTCTGATTGTTGGATAAACCACATTGCTTAATCATGGGCAGCACGGTTCTCCACTGTGACACAGTCAATGATTTATATAAAAATATATCGGATTTAAACTGAAATCACACAGACTTATCTTCTACAGAAACATGTATCATCACTCGCCGTATAAAGCTTTCAAGGCCAACCATGAGCTCCGAGGTTAATCGCTAAAAATCTATTCCTCTATAGACATGATTTTTACCACCTGCAAAAAAGAATATGAGTTTTATAAAAATAAATGATTTTTTATAAAAACAAACACAATTTAGGCTGAAATCACACTGACTTACGGCCTCCACAGAGGCATATATCTTCACATAACAACCTCAGAGCTCATGGTCGGCCGGCTTTAAACGATATCACTAAAATCTACTTCTCTACAGAGAAAACAAATGGGATTTCTACCCATCTGCTAAAAAGGAAACGCAGCCTCTTTTTGTATCATTTGCTTGCTCATTTTTGTGCGCATATAACCAGGATGTAAAATTTTACGTTCAATTTATGCCACATTTTGGTCTGTCTTATGTCTAATGGAGATTCATACTGCAGATGTTTTATAATGACTGTTACTATCTCTATCTCTTTACTATGTTACTGAGCATCCACAAACACTCTGGGGTCAATATACTTTATAAAAAGCATCAATTGTTTAATAGCTGCAAAGAGCCAAGAAGGAATTAGTTAAGCTTAAACTGTTAATATGGGTCATAGGTCCTCTGCGCATTGTAATCGAGTTAATTTTACCCTACAGGTCAGAGTTGACAGCTGACCGATCATTAATCTATGTAGATGTCAACCCAATTCCCAGAAGCTGATGAGGGCTAATATCAGCCTCAACCTCTGATAGTATTGAACAACTATGATTTAATCAGAAGACACATGAAAGTTGCAAAAATGGATCTGGAAATGAAACAGCCGCACTAATTGCTATTCCTTCAACATGCAACTCATTTATTACTTTTAATTGAATTGCTTTATCTAGAGCCTGTTGATGTTTCTGGAATACAAATCAAATTTGATCAACATGATGGAGGCACTGATACGTTTTCAAAGAAAGAGCTGTAATCATTTGAGTGAGTCAAATATGTAAAATAGTCCCCCTGTAATTAAAACTCGGATGCTCTCCTTCATTTCAGGTGTATTTGTTGCAGTAGTAGCTATTTCCTGAGTGCTTCTTGCCTGTCAGTAGCTGCAACATTATTCGGGATGGAGCTGCAAACTCACTCAACCCCCTGGAGGGACTATCAACTAGCATTTCTCTCCCTGACCAATGGACCCATAGGCAGTAAATAGCCACCGATGGTCTGTCTTCCTTTTAGGCGAGTATCGAGATCCCCGAGCACTCGATCAGGTGTGAGCGGTGCCCACGGATCCCGCGTGATGTGGTTGAGGCGTATGAATATTTCAAGCTCTGCTCTTGCGGAACAAATGATCTCTTAACACAAGCACAGCGCTCTGTAGGAGAGGCGCAGGCACGGCAGATGTGTGGGTGTCAGTATGATCACCTCTGTTGGGGTGTGCTTCCATTGTTCATGCATGCGTGGCACATGGTGCAAGAATTTCTTTTGTCTGATAATGACGCGTGAACACGTGCACGTTTGCCCGACAATCGCTGCGACATATTACAAATGTGTAAGTAATTGGCATGTTAGGGCTTGCCGTTTTGGCAGGCAAGTCCTGCCTTCTCTTGGGAGGAGAGAGAGAGAGAGAGATTGGGAGTGTGGGAACTGGAGACAATGAAGAAAAGTAGACAACAGGGTTGGGCAAAATCCATAACTGGCTTCCTTTAGTTCATGAGTTTGACTGGGAATCAAATTGGCCCCATGCCACAGGATGTTGAACTGGAATGACATGAAGGAGAATTTACTGAGATTTAATTTAAATTGATTCAACATAGTTACACTAAATGAATTCCATTACTATCAAAAACAAATAAATGCATCGTTAATTTGGACTCGTTATTTTGAAGACCTTGGCAGTAAATTAGGACATTCTGGGAAATTAAAAATAGTCCGTAAATTTAAAGTTATTTTAGTTAAGAAAATGTATATATTTAGGTAATATTAACATCACATCATAACATGACAACAAGATTTCACAAGTTAGCATTGGAAACATTTGCAATAATATTGACTTATAGAAACATTTTGAGTCTCCACCTCCCATGCCTCACAGTGCTTGGGTCCAAATGCCTGCTTTACATCAACTACACACACACACAAGTCTGGTGAGAGAGAACAAAGTCAGTAGTTGTGTATCTCCAGTAAGTAAAGCTATCAAGTCTATTTTATTCACTTAAATATCAGATTAAGTGATTATTTTGTCTTTAATACAGATATTTTTCGATGAGTCCGCTATGTTAGCAGCAATAATAACGTTACCTGCTTGATGGAAAGGATTGCCAGGTTTTCACAACAAAACTCACCCAATTGCTACTCAAAAGTAGCTCAAAACTAACCGTGTTTCGAGGAGGTCCCCTGCTAAAATGTAGCATTCTGGGGGCTAAAATACACGCTATACACACGGCAATAGTGATAAAGTAGCTAAATTCCACTGGAAAACCAGGGACTTGGCAACATGGTGATGCATAGTAATGTCTACAATGGACACAATGCTTTTTTAAAAGCAGTATTCCTTTTATGTAGTAGCAGTCAAAATATTTATAATAACTCTCAACATACAGCATTAGTGTAATTAAATTACGTTTTAAAAAAAATATTTTATAGTTAGTTATAAAAAAATAAGGGTTTATCACACTAGGCAATCTTAACCTTGCCCAAGCACATTTGACCCCCAAAGCCCGGTTTGTTTGACTAGTGTGATGACTCTGATACGTGCAGCATGATTGTGTAAATAAATTGTGAGAGGGCTGTGTGTCACAGTGTCCCAAATAACTCAAAACAATAAACCACAAAGTAAAAAAAAACGATGTACTCCACTGTGCTGAGGGATCCTCTGCTGTCTTGACGTGCTATCGGAAACTTCCTGTTTCTCACTTATGAAGTCATGATTACGGGCATGTTCTATTCTTTTCTGTCAAAAATAACAGTGAACAGTGGCCTGTAAATGTTGATGCTTAGCCTAAATAATTTGATTGGATCACAATTTCACAATTTGAGTTGAATTACCGAAAATAAATGAACTTTTCCACGACATTCTAATTTATTGAGATGCACCCGTATAGTGTGTATATTTATTCTGTATATATAAATACACATGCCTGTATATATTTTATTTTGGTTACTTTATAAATGAATATAGTTTAGGTACTGAATTATTGAAATTTCTATAAAAATACATGTGTGTGCGTATGTATATATTTATATGTGTGTCTATATGTATATCGAAGACACATACAGTGTGTGTATTTTTTCCAAACATCAATAATTAATATTATTGTGAGTGTATGATAAAATGGTTATGTTTTCATGAATTTAAAAAGGCATTCTTAATTCAGTTCTGAATGGCACACAAGTCAACAGAAGAGAGAAAGAGAGAGAGACAAATGCTTTGCTTCCAGCCCTTATTCGGCTAGTGGAACTGGGTGTAAAATGAGTCATTACACAGTGCAGGGGCGCAGGGCGCAACATAAAGGGCTGTGGAAAAGCTGCTTAGCATGCAACCCGTGTGCCACCCGAATCCCAGTGCACTCCCAAACCTGGACAGGCTGTCACTGCCTGAAGGAGACCTGGAGGAATGATTGCTGTCCCCGCCATTCACATAAGACAAGCAGAGAAGGTGGGATTGCCCAGGCTCCCCTCTTCTACAGCATGTGGCGTCTGTTCTGTTGCACCTTGCTGAGGGGAAACCATGAAAGACCGCTGCTGTTGTTTTCCCCACAAGCCGTGAAATATAGGCAATCAGAGAGCATGTTTACCACGCACCTCTGTTCTTGTGCTAGCAAAGACAAACGGCTATCAAACGGCCTGTTGTTTGTGTGCAAAAGAGGTATTGTTTTGGACCTGACAACAACGCCCGTGTTCGGTTCTTATCCGCACTGCCAGGCACAGGAACGGTCGTGGAAGCTAACACACGCACGCAAATAGCCCTTCATCATATCCGCTGGTACCTCTCCAAATTAGACTACGGGCAATCAGTCACACGGCAGCCAGAAAAGTGTCAGAGTTTGAACCGGACCCGGACAGCAGCAAGACAGAGATAGCCAGTGCTCAACAAGTGAAGCTGGCACCACCACAGAGCCTCAGAGAGATAGATGGATGCTTGAGTGAGAGCATTTAAATTTAAATGTAATGCCGCCCAGGACCAGAGGCGGACGGGGGGTGGGTGGGTGGTGGGTTGTTGCACAGAGAGAGGATGCAGGTGCTATGGGCTGGTGCTGAATCATAATGCAATGTTTAGGTGAGAAATGCAGCATTTCTATAGCACCGTTTTTCAATTTATTTTTTGGGTAGAGCTTGACCTGAGATTCTTTAGCAGGATTCTCAGATGGTTGTGTACATGTGTGTTCGGTGACGTGATTAAAGATGGTGTTTGGATGGTGGATGGAATTTATTTTTGAGGAGATACTTTGTTTCATGGATAAAACTGTTCAGTATAATTGTCTCTGTCATTGGACCATGTGTGTTTCTGTTGCTCTGCATGTAAGGGCAGATGTAGTGTTAGACTTGCCGGCAGGAATACTAACAAATGTTCACTGAAGTATTTTTTTTCCCTAAAAGACAAGACGAATAGGACTTGAGGCAAAAATCAAATAGCTTTAATGAATACATACTGCCGATCAGATTATGACTAGAAAAATGCACTAATAATTTCGAGAAACGTAAAAAGAATTTATTCAAATCAGAGTGTGTTGCTGACAAAATCGTAAAGCTTCTTGAGGCGGCAAATTTTGAAGGTGTAGAATTCATTCATTTATTATAATTACAATAAATGGGTGTAAACATTTGTACATTTGTTAAGTTGTTGTTATGTAAACCATTTACATTTTAGATATTATTTATTAATTGTAAAGCGGTTGTGCTGCTTAATGCTTTTTTGTGGAAGATTTGTTGATAATGATAGTTGATAGAAAGTAAGAAAAAAAAAAACTTAATTTAAAATCTAAATCCTTAATCTTTTGAATATTGTAATGTCATCAGTTTTGATCAATCTAATGCATCTTTGATTTAAAATTATAATTCACAGCTGGCAAAATGCAAACTTGTAAATCAATAAAACTTGGCTGCCTATAAAAGTAAAAAACTAAAAGTGCAATACAATTTCGTGTGATGAACCTACTTTTACTGTACCTGTATTAGAGTGACATTTCAGACCATCGTTCTGACTGTATGTGGGTGGAGATACAAAATTACTCCCAGGAGCTAAAAAGTTTGTCAAAAGTTTTGCTATTGCTGGCAAATAAACATTAATTTGGGTGGGTGGGGGGTTGTTGCACAGAGAGAGGATGCAGGTGCTATGGGCTGGTGCTGAATCATAATGCAACGTTTAGGTGAGAAATGCAGCATTTCTATAGCACCGTTTTTCAATTTATTTTTTGGGAGGAAAGAGGAAAAGAGACAAGAATAAAACAAAGGAGCTAAAACGAGATGGAGCTCTCCTCTGCTATGAAACAGATGGATCAAAATGAATTGAATGTACACAAATGGCTCATCTGAGAGTGTGATCTGTAATGTGGAAAAAGGGTGACGCCCATATTAGCCTTAGATAGCCCTTTGTTCATAAACAATCTATATCCATATTCATAAAACGATAGAGATGAACACTAGTCAGACATAAAATGAAGGGAAATAAAGCACACCTACATTGCAGCGAGTCACATCCTATTTGGAAAACACAAACATCAATTAAATTCTTCCCGCAGCTCTCTGAGCAAATGGCACATAAGCGTAACCGAGATGTGTCTGGACGAAAGTGCTGATGGCATATCAGAGCTGATGCAACATTTTACTGCCTGTTCATGCTGTGTTTGGACATTGTTTACAACCTCTTCGAGTACGCTGTTGACATATGCCTCCTTCTGAACCCTGCAATACAGGGATGAACACAACCAATTATGCTACATCAAACAAATGATGGCAATAATATACTGCACAACAACAGAATATGAACATTGTTAGTACTGCAGTCAAAATAACGATTTTACCCTTTCATTCTCCTCTGTCTGCAAAAAGACACTGAAATTAATTCACAGCTAAATTATTTTTATTTTTTTTATGGCTCATCACGACATGCCCAATTTTCACAATTTGACACTGTTTCTTCAGAATGCAAACGGGGAATAACAGCAGCTCCTGAAGGCAGCTCAGAGATCAGCTGTGTTACTACATCCTGACAGTCAAAGCAATGCAAGGTAAAACACCATTTATTAATAGCTTTCACAGAGATGGTGGACATGAGAGAGGCTAAATTGCTTCCAAAGGCAAATTTCATTATTTGCCCTGAATTGTGTTGTTTATAAGAAAGTACAAATATGCAAAACATCTTTTAAGATACCTAAAAAATATATAGATACAGTTCAGGCAAAATTTAAATTCTGTGATTACTTATTTAACCAGATATTTTGATGAAGATTTGTACTGTTTTTCTCCATGCAATGAAAGTCAAAACTATATCGGACTCCAATGAATTTAAATATTTATTAACACTATTATTATCTTCTTTTATGTCACAGAATAAAGAAGGTCAAACAGGTTGGAAATGAGATGTTGCTGAGTAAACGATGACAGAATTACAATTTTTGGTCGTGCTTTTAAGATACTTTTGTCCTTTCGTCCATTTTTGTCCTTGACAGCCCTTGATGACTTCATTTACAGTGTATAGAAAAAAGCAGCAAGAACATTTTGCTAAACATCAAACTTTTGTCAAAATCAGACAAATAGGATTTAAATGTTATAAGGGGGAGCAAATGAAGACATACAGTATCTATATATTTGATACCAAAGATATCGGCCCCCTTGGTAAATATAATCAAAGAAGGCTGTGGAAAATCATCTGCATTCTTAATCCTTTTGAACTTTTATTTAAAAAATTCAAAAAAACTTATCCTTTCATTGGATATTAAGAATTTAAAATGGGGGGAAATATCATTATGAAATAAATGTTTTTCTCTAATACACATTGGCCACAATTATCGGCCCCCTTTTATTCAATACTTCTTGAAACCTTCATTTGCTAGTTTAACAAGTCTAAATTTTCTCCTATAATGCCTGATGAGGTTAGAGAACACCTGACAAGAGATCAGAGACAATTCCTTCATCCAGAACCTTTATATTCTCAGCTCCATGTTGGTGCTTCTTCTCTTCAGTTCCTTTCATTTTCTATAGGGTTCAGGTCAGAGGAATGGAATGGCCATGGCAGAAGCTTGGTTTTGAGCTCAGTGACCGATTGTACGGCTGGATGATCCCAACATGGTCCATTATAAGATTTCTAACAGAGTCAGTCACTTTTTTATTTTTTATCTGTTGGTATTTGATAGAATCCATGATGTCATGTATCTAAACAAGATGTCCAGGACCTCCAGCAGAAATATAGGGCCACAGCATCAAAAATACAGCAGTATATTTCATACACATGGGGTACTTTTTATCCCTGTTTTCAACAAACCCATCTTGAGTGATTGCTGCTAAAAATGTTCATTTTTTTGTTTCATCACACCATAGAAGACAGTCCTATTTGATGTTCCAGTCATGTCTGATAAATACATATGCTTAAGTTTGTTTTTGGACGAGCTAGGAGAATTTTTCTTGTATCCCTCCCAAGCAACATGATGTAGGTGATGTAGGTTCTGTTTGACCATTTTTTAAAAGGTTTTATGAACCAGAGATTCAACTATTTTCTGCAATTCTCCAGCTGTGGTCCTTGGAGACTCTTTAGCCACTCAAACTCTCCTTCTCACCCCACATTAGGACGATTTAGACACACGTCCTCTTCCAGGAAGATTCGTAACATTTTCTGTTGGTTGGAAATTCTTAATTATTGAGCTGATGGTGGAAATGGGAATTTTCAACTGCTCTAGCTCTTTTTTTAAAGCCACTTCACCAATTTGTGAAGTTCAATTATATTTTGCTGCACATCAGAAATATATTCTTTGGTTTTTCTCATTGTGATGGATGATTAAGGGAATCTGGGCTTTGTTTTCCCTCCTATTTATATTCCAAGGTAGCCATGGCTGGATAATTTCATGTTTATTTTGAGTGCTCAAATTGGTGAATATGAATGGGAATATACTTCAGAGGTATTTTACTCATAATAATTTCTAGGGGGGCAAATAACTGTGTCCAGTGAGTATTTGAGAAAAACCTTTATTTCATAATGGTCCCCCCACCCCCATTTTAAATTCTTATTATCCAATGAACTGATACATTTTTGTGAATTTTTAAAATAAAAGATCAAAAGGATTAACAATGCAGATGAATTTTCACAGCCTTCTTTGATCATATTTACCAAGGGGAGCGATACTTTTGGCCACGACTGTATATATAAGACATATCTTATAATGTATTTGGATTCTTTGATTAATAGAAAGCTTGAAAACGCTTTTGTAATATTTTGTAATATTGTAAATATATTTACACTTTTTTAATTTAATGTATTCTTGCTAAGTAAAACGTAATTTCTTGAAAATAGTAGTACATAAATACAGATATACATTTAGTGTATATGTATTTAAATGTGTGTGTTTAGGAATACAAAAAATATTAAGAAATACACATAGACACACACACACACACACACACACACTTGAAAACATACACTCTAAAAATGCTGGGCTGTTGCAACCCAACTTTTCAAAATATGGACTAAAATATGCTCAAATATGGACTAACTCAACTGTTGGGTTCAATTTTTGTAAATTGATTTGTAAACCAAAAATGGGTAAGTCCACATTTGGCCCAAAGTTGGGTTGAAACAACCCAGAATTTAGACTTAAATGTTTACACATACCCTTAAATTAATAAATGTTTATATATGATCCAAAATGTTATAAAATGTATTTCAAGTGAGTCAAAAAAGATTCAATGGACAAGAGGGTAAGCAGAATAGGAGACAAAACATACATTTTTGAATGAACTGTCTCTTTAAGAATGAATGTCTTGTATTGTTCATGAGAAAAACTGTAATCTATCTGATGGCACAAACAAGTTTATTGGCAGGAGAAGTTTATTGGCGATGTTTTCAACAGCATTTAAGGCCACACGTGAATTATATTTATCTCAATATTTAGTGAACACTTTACCATTTACATGAGGGCTGCGGAGGGACCAGAAAAAGGGGGTGGGGCTTGAAGCCTTCAGTAGCTATTAATGATAGTGACATTTAATAGAAAGGGAACGAATGGCGTGTTTATGCTCGCCTCTCCTTCAGAGAAATGAACGAAAGCCAACAAACGAGTTTTATAGCTCTTTGGAGTGTCTGCACACAATCTGCGGTTGTTTCACACTAATAAAGCACCTGCTTTACAGCAAATGAACTTCTGTAGGTGAGAAGCGCGTGCGAGCTGTCTCTTTTTTCTCTCTCACAGCCTGCAGGAACATTCATGCTTGGGAGAAGAGAGAGAACTGAATTAGGGGGATTGAATTTGCCCGAGTCTTTCTGAGAAACAAAGAGGCACAGGTTGAAATAGAAATCAAAAGGTAGACAATTTTGACTAAAACAACACTTGTCATTGTTTCATTGTTTACTCACCCTCATGTCATTCCAGGAGCATTTCACTGTAACATATTTTCTATTTTATTCTAAAAACTGGGCAATCTACGAAATCAGAACAAACCTTTTGCTCTTGGGCTGTGCTCACAATAAAAGCCTTTCGGCAAACATCAGACGCTACGCAACCACTGCTGCTGTGCTGACGTGCCGTTTTGGAGGCTTTATCACATTTCCAAAGGTTTGACTTGGTGCCATCAGCAGCACTGTAGTCAATGTGACTCGCTCAGGGAGTGGGTCGTTAGGTGTATGAGAGAGCGGGCACACGTGTGCCTCATTATCATGTTTTTGTTGGAGGAAATGATGCGTAGCCAGCAGAGCAGCACATTCTAGAACTGCCGCTCACCAGATGACATTGGAGGCTGACTGGCGAATGTCAAAGGTATAGGTGACTTCAAAAAACAGCAGCAAAAAAACTAAAAACAAAAAGGTCAAAGGTTTGTAAAATACATTGTAGCCTCTCTTCTTAAGCAAAGATGAAAAAAAAAAAAAGATCAAAAGTGACAGCAAAGACATATATAATGTTACATATGATTTCTGTTCTATTTCTATTTGATCTTTCTATGCATGAAAGAATCTGTCCTGAATGCACAAAAAAATTTAATAAAGCAGCTTTCAACATTTATAATAATAATAATAAAATGCTTCTTGAGCACCAAGACAGCAAATTAGAATGATTTCTGAAGGATCATGTGACACTAAATTCAGCTTTGCATCACAGGAATAAATTACATTTTAATATATATTTAACTTTATTTTAAAATTGTAATAATATTTCACAATATTACTTTTTTAAAACTGTATTTTTTTATTCTATCAAATAAATACAGCCTTGTTTAGAAAAACTGACTTATTTATATATATTTTAAAATCTTTCCGAGCCCAAACTTATGAACGGTATATCCTGTATGTTTGCTTTTAGCTCTGTCTTTTCTTCATTATCAAGAAACAAAAAATGGTACTGTTTGTCTGCATAAATTGGTTATTTGAACTAAATTAAATCAAACTGCAGGGTGGCTTAATAACTTGACACATCTTTGGCAACAATAACCTCCAATTATTCCAGTAATTGGGAATGGGATCGCCACAACGGTTGAGAGAATGTTTGTGCTCTTTACAAAAAAGCATTCAAAGTATTTTTAGGGTGTCTGGTGTGAATTGCTCTCTTAAAGGTCATGCCACAACATCTCAGTTGGGTTGTGGTCAGCAAGCAGGTGCAACAAACCCTTAAGCTGAGGGGGGAAAAAGAAAAAAGAAGAAAAAAAAAACTGATACCAGAGGCATTCACAATTTTCCCCTACCCTGCACTGATACATACATAAATAAAGATATATAACTGCTTGAATGTTATTTGTTTAAGCAGCAGTTACTATTGTCATATATTAGCTGAAGGTCAGATCACAGTTAATGATCAATTTATGCAGAAATCCTGGTAAATGTACATATGATTTAATGTAATTTTATGACTGTACAAGGGGAAAAAAGAAAGTGAGGTTAATATGTTAACATTTTTCAGAGGCAGCATTTTGTCAAGGTAACTAAATGTTTAAGTAAACACGTAAATTTGTATATAATTAACGCATTAAATGAACATGAAATGAAAATAACACTGAAAAACTAAAGATTAGCTGTTTATTTGCATAGAATATAAAAAAATAAAAATAAAAATGACAGTCTGAGTGACCTAGAAGCACAACTAATGAAAGTATGTTCTACTTTAATTATGAGCTTGATAACTAAAACTATTTTTCATTGTCGTACAAAATGTTTTTTAATGAATTTATCTTCTCTTGATTGAGCCAGCTCAATAAATCAAAAAATAAGATAAATGAATAAAAAGAAAAACAGCTGGTGAATTGTTAATAAGAAAATAAACGCTCTAAGCCAAGGGACAGAATATAAAAAATGAGATGTACTACATTAGTGTGCATTTCAGAATAAAGAGAGCGAGAGAGTGGGAAAATGAATGAAGTGGGCAGATGAATTCACTCCCTTGTATAAAAAAAACAAAAAAAAAACCAAAAAAAAAAACCACCTGCATCTGTTAACAAGTTTCAATCATGAAAGTGAATTAAAAATGCTTATTGTGAATTCATGAGAAATCGTGCATGTTATTCTACTAAAGAACCACGTATGGTGCTCTAACACCTCCAAACTAAGCAGCAGGGGAGGACCGTTGAGGAGGTTCTGTTAAAAAATCCAGCACAAGCTCATACAGTGTGTTTTGCCTGTGGATGCTGATTTATCTGGTGTTCCAGCACTGAACAAATATGGCTATGGGCTGAATAAGAGAGACAGAGAGAGAAAGAGTAAAAACAAGCAAAAATGAAAGACCAAATTTTTTGTGAAATCCACCCCCACGCAAACGTAGGGTTTTTCTGAGCGATGCTCATTCATCACCTATTCTCCTCACGGTGGTGACCTTCACAGCGGTGGACTATTCAGTGCGTGAAAACTAAAGACACCTAGGATTGATACTGCTGTGCACTTTTCTGTTGGCTTTATGTGGCTTTTTCAGCACTGAACAGTTGTAAAGATTTAAAATACATGGAGAAGGATACCTTTATAACACAAATTAAGATATTTTTGATGAAATCTGAGAGCTTTCTGATCCTGCATATACAGCATCTCCCACACTCAAGACTCAGGAAAGTAAAAAAAGAGAAGTGAAGTGACATTCAGCCAAGTATGGTGACCCATACTCAGAATTTGTGCTCTGCATTTAACCCATCCGAAATGCACACACACAGAGCAGTGACTTCCCCGTAGTAGTAAGGACAACTCATCAAAAACATCTTAATTTGTATTCTGAGAAGATGAACAAAGCACTTACGGGTTTGGAACAGCATGAGGGTGGGTAATTAATGACAGAATTGTAATTTTTGGCTGAACTATCCCTTTAATATACCAAATTCAGCTCAACTGATGGCAACATTTAACCAGTTAATTTGATGCTTTTAAATGCTTAGTTCACCAAAAATGTTAAATTCTATCATTATTTACTCACAGGTTGTTCCAAACCTGTATGAGTTTCTTTCTTCTGCTAAGCACAAAAGATATTTTGAAGAACGTTGGTAACCAAACAGTTGACGTTAGCCATTGACATCAGAATTTTCTTTTTTGGGTGAATTATTTAACCCTATTGAACCCTTTAACCTGTTAACCTGCACCCTCCAATTTGGGACTCGCAGCTGAAAATGATGCACCTAACTTACAATTGTAACAGTTCCTGTCTTCAGTGTGCAAAATACATAATTTTTTGGGGTTTACTCTAGGATTATCCTTGAACACCGCATTCCACAGTTGGGAATGATTCCCCATCTAACCATTAGTGCGTCATAAAACACACTCATTGTGCCGAGATGGCTAAAGGAGATGTCACCCCCCCCCCCCCCACCCCCCTTTCCCTTTTTGTGCCTGTCTAATCTCATAACAGCAACGCCAGGAAAGCAGGAAAATATTTCTCTTTTTTCCCCAAACTTAAGACCAAGTGGCTAAGAAACCCTCTGGTGACCCCAATGCATAAATCCCCAGCCTTATCAGGAAACGAAGGATGCTAGGCATTCCTATGGCCCATGATCTTCACAAACCTTAAACCAGGGAACACCTCCTTTCTGCATCTGTAAATTCCAGAGACTTTGTCTCCAAAACCAATAGACTGAAATTTAATCCACTTGTGGTTTAATACAAACAACGTTCTCAAAATTGCTTCCAATAAGCTGAATTGGTTAACAGTGTTTATCTCACATACACTATCTACAATTTTCATAGTCATGAAAATAAAGAAAACTCTTTGAATGAGAAGGTGTGTCCAAACTTTTGGTCTGTACTGTATATCTTAAGTATCATGTATGTTTTATATACCTGTGGAATTCTTTCTGTGTGTTGCCTCATACATGTGTATTCTCTGTATTATGCATGATTTATATTACTCAAGTTAATTTTGTCTGTTAAACACTTATCATGGCTAAATTCTTATTTACTTCCACCTCAACTATGGGAAGTATATGTATTTTTGGTACCTACTTGATGGGTAAATGATTTCTAGAATGTTTTTATTTAAAGTAGATGTGTGTAGGATGCACCATATTTAAACTATTAAGTTTGCTAATTAAAGCGTTTAAACAAAACTCTCAAAAGTTTGGACAGAAGCGATCATGTGGACATTACACTAATTACATGCAAGAACCGGAGAACGGGACGTAGGTCCCACCCAAGACAATATCTGATTGGCTGTCACACTAAGAAGGACGGGTCAGATGGACACGCTTATAACCCAATGACAAGCAGCTATTTTTTGCCTTGCTTTTTGCAGTGACTTTGGCTCTTGCCTATGTTTTGTGTTGACCTTTCCATCGTCCAGCGTGTAATCTTCAAACCACCAAGAGCTCACTCAAAACTCATCAACTCTTCCGTAAGATCCTTCATTGAACTTCGTCAAAGAAAACCCTCTCAGAGTCGCTCCAGAGGAAACTCCGTTGCATAGCAGCCCGCAATCCAGGAAGTCTCGCGAACGAAGCGGCACCCGGCAAAGCCAACCAACCACTCACCATCGAGTGCTGTCCCTCAGAACGCATCATCGACCGACTGGCAGCCAATCAGCGCCAGAGATTCCCTCTCCAGCAACTTCGTTACAGAAGGGAACGCATCCAAAGCCTCCAGGAGCATCCAAACGCAAGTACACAATATCTCCTAATTGGGGCTGAACTGGTGCAAATCTTATTAACAAACGAACTAAGATTAAATTTGTTCATTTATTTGAAATCAATATATAAATTACATCAGAATAAACTATAAATTTTGAATGGCCATCATTAGAGAGAGATACTTTTCGGATTTAAATTATATATGTAGATACAGCAGATATATTTTTTTTTCTTTTGTTTTTCTTTGCAATCTGACTTGTGATTTTTACCTGATGGATGATGAAACATGCAAATATCTCATAAACTTACACTGAAAGAGACCCAAACAGTTAAAGTGTTTTCCCCGCCACCAAGATTTTCATTTTTCTCTCAGGCTGCTGACACCAAAAACAGCACATGAAAGTATCTGTACAAAGCATATGAATATTTAATGTGGTAAACACTGTTGCTCTGGAGCTAAGTTTTATAACCCAGGGTTAAAAGTGGTGCAAACCCTTTTTAAAAGTACAAGTGTGAAAAATTTTTCAAAGTTAAAAAGTGGCCTTGGACCAGGCATAAAACCCAATAGAGACTTTAGAACTTTCTCAGCTGACTTAAAAATAATAAAACAACTACAACGCTAGACCCGCAAACCAATGTACTCATATACACTACACTGCATTTTGAACAGGAAAGCACCGTATTTAAACACGTAATGGTTTAAAGTCCCAAATGCTGGGTTGTGCCTCGGGAACATTTCAGTCTGTGTGATTTAATGAGGGAGAAATCATCTCCCTACATCAGACTACTCACGCTCATGACAGGTTGCCCAAAGGTCATAAAAGGCCATGGCAAATGCAGACCCCAATCTGATAATTGGCAAGACGGGACTGCTTGTGTCAAATATAGCCACCCAACACAAGAAATTTACACACAAACCTTCACAACAGGGGTTCTAGACAAATCAAAACACGGCAAAATAAATAACATTGAAAAACTAAATTCTTGATAAATTATTCTTTCATTAAGAATTTATCTCCTGGGTAGTAAATGATTACATGTAATCTTGATTAAGTAATCTGATTCTGACAATTAAATACGTGCAATTAGATTATATTACACTTGATTATATTACACCAAAATTTGAAAATCTAACTACTGTATTTTTAGTATAAGTCGCATCAGTCCAAAAATACGTCATGACGAGGAAAAAAACATATATAAGTCGCAGTGGACTATAAGTCGCATTTATTTAGGACCAAGAACCAAGAGAAAACATTAACGTCTAAAACCGCGAGAGGGCACTCTGCGCTGCTCAGGGGTAGACTACAGGAGCATCAGCGCCATCTGGCGGCTGTAGACGGTAATGTTTTAACTTAGTTCATTTCTCTTGGTTCATGTCAAATTAATTTTGACATTAATTTTGACAAGTCGCAGGACCAGCCAAACTATGAAAAAAAAACGTATAGTCCGGAAAATACGGTAGTTATTTTTCATTGATTACATGATTACATACTATTCACAAAATAGACACAAATAATTCATAATTTATTGATTCTCCCTAATTCTTCATTTTGTTAAACTTACAAACTTCCTGCAGTTCCTTCACGAATCCCAGTTTGGGAAATCTTGACATACAGTAATGTATAATGTTCTTCAAGTTGTTTATAACAACAAATGTAATACATTTTCTCT
Organism: Carassius gibelio; assembly: GCF_023724105.1. Taxonomy (NCBI): domain Eukaryota; kingdom Metazoa; phylum Chordata; class Actinopteri; order Cypriniformes; family Cyprinidae; genus Carassius; species Carassius gibelio. The sequence continues at coordinate 14,240,275 of NC_068416.1, read as the reverse complement.
TTGCATATTTATAGCAGTTTGGTAAGATTATTCTATTTAAGCGTGATGAACACAAGTCAAAAGAAATCTAGAAGTAGTCAAAAGGTAGTCTGATTACATTATGTAATTTGGAATCATTAACAGTAATTACAAATTATAATATATATATATATATATATATATATATATATATATATATATATATATATATATATATATATATATATATATAGTATAACAGTTGTTTATCAGTGTTGAAAAAAGTTCCTGCTATTTTTGTCCCATTACACCAATAATGCAGACTCACTTAAGTATAATAAACTAAAATAAAAATATATATCTATAAAAAATAAATGAATAAACTACAACCTTACAGACACTTATTCAATACGAGATATTTGCATTAGAAACAGAATACATTTTTCAGCTTACTAAAGTGCTCCATTTCTACCTCTGAACTCTCTGCTGCATAACTAAAGTTGTACACAAGCCAATCCTCCTTCAGAAAGTCAGGTGTTCTGAAAGGCGGCTCACTAAGGGGCTTTTGCATGTTTTCAGACACTCTGTGTAATTATTCGCCTCCCGGCACGAGCTGTGAAGAAATAAATAAAAGCAGTCGGACTTTAGTGCTCTGTGTATAAATATCATTCATTTGATTGTCTCTCAGTCTGCTTTTTGCCTTTGCAAACCGGGTAAACATTGCTCTTGTTTGCTGGCTGTTATTTTTTTGTCACAAGTGTTTGCGGTATAGAAAAAAAAGTGGCGGCATGTCAGACTGATCTTCAGCAGTCTTCCAATTTACACAAACCTAGAAAAACAAAAAAGCCTAAACAAAGCGCACACTGTTTATTGTGGCTGCTCATGTCACTTTGAAAATATAAAATATCACCTGAAGCCATCCTGCATTTTTGTCAGAAATAACGTCAGTGCTATTACACACACAGGAATGTAAGACTTTTCTAGATTTCTAATATTTACAGAGTAAAATGAAGCTAAAACTACAAACTAAGAAGAAGAAAAAAACACTTCAAACAGCCTCTCAATGATTTTTGATGCCTTGCATGCACGGCCTGTGTGTATTTATGGTGAGTTATAGCACCTTTCTCCATCTTTGATGAGTTACCACTGCCAAGATCAATAGAAACCATACACAATATATCTAGTAAAAGAAATGCTTTGCACAGGCAGTAATAGCGCAACAACAACTGCACCAGAGTGATCCTAAGTCACACAGAATGTATGCGTGAAAAGAATAACAGTTGCATAATTTCAGTGCATTTAACACCTGGTTAAACTTGATTGAGGGTGGTTAGTGACTAAAGACTCTTTTCCACCAAGGGGACCGAACGGTTCTAGTTGTGAAATCAAAACAGTTGGTGCCGATCCGGGCCAGCTGTCTTTGTGGTGCTATGAAATCAGGACTAGATTTGGTGACAGTGTAATACTGTAGTAAACACTAGAGTAAACGTTATGAAGGATGATCACATCATTATCCAGTCATCCTTTCTTACTTGTCTTGCAAAACACTGACATAGTATCATATAAGTAGTAATGATATATTATATAGATTATAATGAGCTAATACATTAATAAAATCAAATATTAGAATTTATATGAGTAATATCAATTTCAGAATAATATTTTTTATTAATATATAGAGTATTATTAAAATATATAATATAATCTACAATTCAAGACTTTAGAATCATTATGACTTTTTTTAATGCCTAGCTGTAAGTGTTTCTAAGTAAGTGTAAGCTGTAAATGTATTTATTTATTATTATTTTTTTATGTTAAGATGCCTTGGGCCAGTGCAAACTGTCTTTAGCCATTAAAATAGTCAGGATTTACTAAAGACGCGCAGTGAAGAATTATTGATGGAAAGGTGTGGACAGTTATTTTTGTCCTTAAACTTATTGAATATGCACTTGTAGGAGTTTCCCTTTCGGACGCAAAATTAAGGGGAGTTGAGTATTCAAATGGATCACACATTTTTTTACTAATGTTTGCGCTTGTCAAATTACTGGTAATTAATGGCCATAAAAGCATGTCTTAAAGCAGGCAGTAATTTGCGATGCTCTTAGTAGATTGTGCTGGTCATTGTGGAAATGATCTAACTGCATCTGTTCTTTAATGTGTAAATTGTCATAAATCACCCACAGAATTTCCCCACCTATCGGCGCTTTTATGGAATTGCGCTTTAATGCTAATTTGCCTTGTTTAGTAAATCTGGCCCTTCGGCTTCTATGATGTGTAATATCTGCAGAAGTATAAATAGTATCTGATTTTGCAGATAGTTTATGTATAAATAAATGCTCTGGTGCTTGTTTAGATAATTTCTTCCCCATCGTTTTGCTTCTCATTTTTGTCTGTTGCTGTTGTACAAGCACGGTGTGACAGTTTGTCGGTGTGGAATTTGTCCCACCTCTCCTCCTCTCTGATTGGAGGCCGACTAAAAAGTGACGATCACTAAAAACTACTAAAATATTGTATGATGCATGCCAGGCCAGTAGGTGGCGATGCCACTTTGTTAGAAAATTTTTAGAGTGTAAACATCCTAAGTTTGAGTATGTATGCAAACCTCCCACAGGGATGAGCTGAACATGCAGGTTCGATTCCATTCTTACTTCAGTAAGTCTCAATCAGTGCCAGTGAACTAAAAGCAGGAGAATGAGTTGCAATGAGCTGCTGGAAACGCGCCTTAAATTCGTCCTAATTCTGTCAGCATCTTCTCTCCTGTTTTACCGGCTGAGTGACATCCTCCAAAGCGGCAGCTAGAACAGTGTGACGTCTCAGTCTGTGGTTGTCTAAAGGATGTGGAAGAGTGCGAGACAGAGGCCGCTGATTACGGTTCCTCCTCGGCTTCCTTCTTGTTGTCATTTCACCACTGAGCACCATCCTTCTCCCCTCCAATTACTTCATCCCTTCCTGCTTCTGGACAGGGGGTGACCTTAAAATCTCCTTTAAATATCTTATTATATGGTGTCTATGCTTTTTTTAGGCCTGGCAGGACCTGCTGTACAATTAGAAGACATTCACGCTTTGTTTGCTCTCTAATGAAGCGATCAGGAGTCGGACCGGCAGCCAGCACCTCAGGGCCATGTCACATTGAGGGAGCGGCTGCCAGGACTGCAGGCCAGTGGCTGTTAAAGTCTGGACATCAGTGGAAGAATGGGCCACACAGAGAGGAGATAAAGCAGAATGAGAAAAAATAACGCTCAAAGACTTGACTTATAGACCACTACATCTGACCCTAAAATAAATGAAATAAAAATTCAAAGCATAAAATAGTGAAGATAAGCTAAATATTATTTTACATGTATTTGAATACTGTCATTTATTATATAAACAGTATATAATTTAGTATTTCAATAATATAATTTAGTATTTCAATAATATATATATATGTGTGTTCTGTGATTATATATGTATAAATTCGTATAAATTAATATATGCATGTATTTGTAAAAAAAAAAAAAAAAAAAAAAAAAAATATATATATATATATATATATATATATATATATATATATATATATATATATATATATATATATATATATATATATATATATATATATATATACATACCAGTAGTCAGATTTTTGTTTTGTTTTGACCATTTTTTTTCTTTTTTTCCCAATATAACATTTTTCCCTTGTACCCATCCAGTATTATGCCACAAATGGTGTTGATATATCTCAACATACCCTGAACCTAAGCATATTTAATGAACCAGATCACTCAAATGTGTTATTTACTTTTGTTTTTGGATGTATGTGTGTTGTCATTCACTTCAGCGCTTCTTGGAAAACAATCTGATTTCATTCCACTCACTCAATACCTAGCAAGACAGCTTTGTTTCCAGATGTCACTGCAGAACTGGAGACACCTTAGATCAGCTCTCTGGTTAAAGACATCATCCTTCCACATCAGCTCAAAACACTGTATATCCACAGGTGCAAGCAGCTCAAAATACTTACACAGCATGAGCTCATAAAGCACAGGTCAGACTGACGTTCATCATTCATGAAACAGTGTTCAATAATAAACAAGAGAAATGGCTCATGTCAATCAGCTGCTTGAAACACTGCTGGTATACTTATTGGATTTTACTTCCCAGGTCAGGTCTCGTTTTTGGTGACCTATATATGTCAATTCCATATCTTGTTCCCTACTGGAGCATGTCCAATTGGTAAAAACATAAATTCCATACCAGGAACCTTCCAGCAGGAATCTGAGGGATGTATGAATCAATTGACCCTGGTATCCTATTGGCTTTCAGAAAATGTCAGCATTAAGGATTCATTTGTAAGGTGACACCAAGCACTGCTAATTTTTCTCCATTAAACGTTACACAATACAGAACACAGACACTTAAAATAGCAGGAAAAAAAGAATAGCAATGTAATCAATCACAAGTTTACTGATGGCACGACAAAATCATTGTATTAACTTACTCATCTCAGAGATTTTAAAAAGGCAAAAAATAACTGCTGACACTGAATATTTTATTAAAATGTCTAATATATATATATTTTGCTATTATTTTAACCATATTATGAATATTATTCAGTGAATATTTTAAATATATTTTTTTCATTTATTTAATTTTGCACACACACACAATTTTTTTTGTGTAAAATCTTTTCCAGAAAAAAAGGGATTTCTAAGATATTTTATGAGGTGTAAAATATATAAATATTATTCACTAAATATTTTAAATACATAAATGTTGCATCTAAAACTTTTAAGTTATGTTAAAAGTCATAAAATAAATGCTGACTGCGAATATTTTATTCAAAGTTCAGATGTTGTAAAATGTTTTTATTTTAATCATTTTATGAATATGATCCACTGAATATTTTGAATCTATACATTTTGAATCAAAAATGTCAAATATATCTTAAAAGCCATAAAATAACTGCTAACTGAATATTTTATTCAAAAGTCAGATTAAAAAAAAATATATTTTAATAATTGTATAAATATTATGCACTGAATCTTTTTAAATATATATATATATATATATATATATATATATATATATATATATATATATATATATAATATATATATATATATATAATATATATATATATTATTCATTTTATGCCATGAATTACATTCTCTGTAAAATCTCTAAATTATATTTAAAATATATTTTGACTGTTAAATTTAAACCTCTTTATTAAATACACATGAGTCACACTAAAATGTACAATACACCGTTCACAGTTGTCAGGTCAGTAAGATTTGCTTTGTTGTTGTTTGTGTTGTTAAAGAAATAAATACTTTATTTATCAAGGACACATTCAATTGATCAAAAGTGACAATAAAGACATTTTTACAAAAAAAAAAAAAAAAGAACTCACACACACACACACACACACACACACTCAAGTCACTAGTTTACTTTGAGTAAAAACATTTCAAGTAGAAGAAAAACAAAAAAACAAACCTTAATGCACCTTTAAAAAGAAAGAGCTTTGTTTAAAGTTTTGCCCAACAAAAACAATTACTCCTGTAAGGAAAGTAGCCCAGAAAAGTCTATGTAAAATGTAAGGTTGGCTGAGCAGATGCTTGCAGAGAAAGGTGAGAGTAGAGTCCAAGGCTGCGAGGCAAAACAGCAGACATGAAAGTGCAGCATCTATTTAATTTAATGCTCACTGCTGGAGGGTCTGATGTAAGGTACAGAGGGATGAAGTGAATCCTGAATGAACAAAGTAAAAAAGGGAAGAGCAATCCCTTAAGACTCATAGGAACCGGCCTGCTGTGTCCTTGGACAGGGCTCAGGACAGGTAACACATTACGAGCCATTTAATTAGACCTCGGCTGATGGATGTGACCGTTCGCAGGAAATCGAAGGATGAAACATAGATCCAGCCACTTGAATATGCTGTTCTACAACACAAGACACATGCAATACAACCCGGGATACTCCGGTGGGATTTGACGTGTATGTGAAAGAAGTCTGGGAGGGATCGGATGACTGTCTGTGGCTCTCACATTCCCTGTGACTAAAAGCAAGCGTGCGAATAAAGATGCTCGGAAGTCATTGGAAATGTGCGAGATGTCACATAAGCAGCAGGCGTAATTTGTGCTAATGATATTCCTAAATAATCTACGCTAATTACAGAGGTCAACCGAAATTATTCTCTCCATATGTCTGCTGTCTGGAATATCTACCTTTGAGAAAAAAATAAATAAAAATAAAAAATGCATGTGCAAGCGTGTGTGTGTGTGCTGTGGGGTAAAAAGATGACTGACTGCCTTTGTCACACTATTTGAGAAATAGAATGAGTCATGCATTAGTGAAGCTGCTCCAGCTCTGTGGCTGCCCAACGGATTTTGTGTTGATCGTATGAAAATCACTTTTGAAGGATTGTTTTTCTCTTCACACCTGCAGCCTGTTCCATAGTCTTTCATGCAGACAGGGATGAACAGGTGTGCTACTACTTCTTTCGGTATAAAAGAATCTTAGTTCGTTCAAATCATCTGACAATGCACCAAAAATTCTATGGAAATCCAATCTGATGACGAGAAATGAAGAACATTATTTATGTGGAAATGGCTTGTATTTTTTCAGTTGAAACCACTTTTCAAGAAAGAATAATTGTGTTTATTGATTTACGGCTATGTAGGTGTTTCGAGTATTAGCAGACAGACTAAATCACACTGGAATCAGCTAATCCCACACTAAAGTGCTTGAAATGCCTTCGCCGTTAAATACCGGCCTCCTCTTTCTTTTCTGCCAGATGTTTGTAGTTCATAGTTTTTTATATTTTCTTTATAATAAGATTAAGCATGTTTATTTATTTATTTCTGCTTGTGTGTGAATGTAGAACAACCTTCGCTATGTTTGAGATTATACCTGAGCGTAAGAAAGTCCAGTGCTCTTCAAAATCTGCATTATGTCTTTACGAGATCATTTCAAGTCATTATCACTTTTACAACAGAGATTGAGAGTCTTTATGGTGTTGCAGGTATGCAGTGCTGTGAAACAATTGTCTGAAGTGTTAATTGAGTTAGTGGTGCAGAAGTTGTTTTGTACTCACGGGTCTGCTGCATCGACAAACTCCACGGCTTCATAGTTCATGCATAATACATTTCGCAAATGTTTACATATGCTGCTTGTATACTGGTCACTTTTAATTCTGGTACTGATAAATAAGCAAAGTAAATATTTGATGCCTTTTCCACACAGATTCTTTGTAGAATAGCTTCTGGCTGACGGAACTGAAAACATGCAGCTAGAGAAAATAAATCTGTACATGAATAGTGTTATTTCCAGTCAGGGTCCAAAATTAACTTGCTTCACCAGCCAATGCTGGTTAAACTGAGAAACTGCACTTTCAATAAATAGTTAATGATTTTAAAGGGATAGTTCACCCAAAAATGTAAATTCTGTCATTAATTACTCACCCTCATGTTGTCACAAACCTGTAAGACCGTTCATCTTATGAACGAACACAAATTAAGATATTTTTGATGAAATCCGAGAGCTTTCTGCCCTTGCATAGACAGTAACGCAACTGACATGTTCACGGCCCAGAAAGGTAGTAATGACATCACTAAAATAGTCCATGTGACATCAGTAGTTCATCCTTAATTTTATGAAGCTACAAAAATACATTTTGTGTGCAAAGAAAACAAAAATAACAACTTTATTCAACAGTTTTTTTTCTCTTCCAAGTCAGTCTTTAATGCACGTTCAAGAGAGCACCACAATGCATTTGTATTCTGAAGATGAACAAAGGTCTTATGGGTTTGGAATGACAAATGGATGAGTAATTAATGACAGAATTTACATTTTTGGGTGAACCCTTTAATGGTGTATTGTGCATTTATATCATCATTTAAATATAATATAATATAATATTATATAAAATAAAATAAAATATAATATAATATAATATAATATAATATAATATAATATAATATAATATAATATAATATAATATAATATAATATAATATAATATAATATAATATAATATGTAAGGGATAATGTACATCCAGCTAGTTGTTATCTCAGAATAAACCCTGACAGGGTGATCAGTACCCTGACTCAACGCTTATTACACAGCTAAAAAGATTTGTTTTTACCAAACATGTTGAAATTAATGTTGAAGTTTTCAATTGTTACATGCGATGGTTAAGTGTTTTCAGTCACAAGATGGCGCCAGACAGTCAATGATAGCGGAGTGAATCATGTGTGTTATTCAGTTTGGTGGTTGTTATCTGGGAATAACATACCGCTGGATGGCTCGACTGACCAATCAGAATCAAGTATTTCACAGAGCTGTGTAATATAATATAATATAATATAATATAATTAGGGCTGTCAAAAATAGTGCGTTAACGACGTTAATTAGTTGTTTGTCGTTAATTAAGTCAAAATTTTTAACGCATTTCATGCATTCATGCAGTGTGACAAATTATTCAGGGCAGGAAAGTCTCGTCGATCTCTGAATTCTCAAGATAGCAAAAAAACAGCGGCGAGCGCCGCGACGAAAACACAGAAGAAGCTTAAGGTTTTACCCCAGTTACTCTCAAATACATTCATGCCAAGCTCGATAAACAGAGACGACTTTGGTACGCTGGAGCTTCTTCCTGTTATAGCGTCCTGTGTTTCACAGAACGCCTACAAGCAATGCAGCGAAAATTACAGCTATTTGGGAAACCATATGCATTTTTACTTGGTTTTACTGGTACTTGAAGCCTTCAAAACGTGAAAATATCGATCCTAAAGTATTGTGGCAGAGCAAATGAACACCTCCCAAAAACAAGAGTGCCCAGAGTGCAGAGGGCGCATGTTTGGGTTTCTGAGTTCATTCTTTTGAGTTTCTCTATGCATAATTTCATAGATATGTGGCTATATTTAACCACTGGTTCACCTAAAACTCTTACACTATCTGTAGTTAAATGGCATGGTTTGATATAGTGCTCAGGTAAATTTGATCTAAGTGAATGTTAAACTTTCGAAATCCAGAAAAAAAGAACCACATATTGATGAATCAATACATGGAAATGTATGTATCTGTGTCCTGTTATTTATCTTTTGGTTTGCATTTTAGAAAAAAAATGGTTAGGATTCAGGTGTTATTGCAAATAGTGATTAATCATGATTAATCCACTGAAAATTCATATTAATTTGATTAAAAATTTTAAACATTTGACAGCCCTAAATATAATATAATATAATATAATATAATATAATATAATATAATATAATATAATATAATATAATATAATATAATATAATATAATATAATATAATATAATATAATATAATATAATATAATCCATGTTGCAGTTGTGAAGTCACAATTTTATTTTCCTTTTATTGGCTAATTTTGAACCCTGTTCCCAATATATAGACATTCCACCTAAGGGGAATATCAGACAGAGCTAATATTCCTAATTTAAAGATGAATCAATGTATACAACACAAATAATATACTCCATATATTCCAGAACTGATAAATGCAAATGCATAATCTAATCAAAGACAGACATGATCTATGTGTGTAATTTCATTGTTCCATGTATCATTCCTAAAACTCCATAATAGAAACTTTGCAAATTAATTGAACTACAGCTAATTTAAATCTCTCCAGGTTTTGGGTAACATGGTTATCTGCTCTTTTTTAATGTTTAGAGCAGCTGACCCTATTTATCTTCATTTAGCAAATTAGGCCAGTCTCCAGAGCATTATTGTCAAAAATATGGGGACGTTAAGCAAACACAATCTGCCTTGTGCACAAGGCCAGTTTCTGTTTCCAAGCGAAGCACAGTTTGATTTTTTTTTATTGTACAGCATCGCGGACATTAAAAACCCATGGTTCCACCTCCGAGCTCTGGTGTAATTAAACATTTTAGATGCAAACCAAATTGCATATCTTCCTGCCTTCAGTTCAGGGGTCACTTGAACCATTACTAGCTCTTTATGAACACTATCTTGTGGCCCTCACTAATTAGTGTTCTGCTTTATCCACACATTAAAAAGACTGCATTGCAGCACACCACTCATTTAGTACTTCAAACACTCAGCTCACAGATTATCAAAGGAGAAGCCTTGAACGGCTTATTAATGTGGCCAAACAAGCCCCTTTAATAAAGCCGTTTAATCCCAACTAAAGAGCAAAACAGTACTCACGGTCACTGCAGAGGGGACCTCCGTATGTGGTCATGGTGCAGTCGCAGGTAAACCCCTCCCACTGCTGCAGACACACTCCCTGATTGGAGCATGAGTCCTCTGTGCAGGTTGTGCCAGGGCCGGCTGAAACAAGTTATAATTATTATAAATCACATAGACTATCATCGGGTCAACACTAATACAAGCCGTTATTATTAGTTTTTATTTAGTATCAGTAATAGTCTTCTAAATTAGTCTTAGTCCTGTGTCAAATATACTTTTTAGTCATATTTAGACAACCTTGTCCTGTTTTTGTTCAGTTAAGTCTTAGTCGAATAAATGTCTGAGCTTTTTAGTCTAGTTTTAGTCAATGAAATCAGGAAATGCATCCTTTTTAAAGGAGAAGCTCTAATTTGGGAATTTGAAGTCTTGATATCTGTCAACCGAACACACAAAAGCCTGTGTAGTAGAGGAGCAGTCCGCATAAATATTTTGTTTCCTTCTTTTGGCGAAAATAAAAAGAGATTTTGTTAAATAAAAACGAAATAAAATAACGTTATTCAAATAAAAAAAATGTTGATCATCAATGATACTGCATGTTGATGTATTCATAGTTATCATTTATTGACCTTATTGTCATCTCGTCATTTTTGTCATGGGAAAAAAATCATTTTTTTTGTCATAGTTTTCATTAACAAAATTAACACTAGATGATAAAGACTCGTTCAAAAAACAATGTCTCAAAATATTTCACAAGATTCGTCCAGCAACTTCCCTCTGATCAGATAAATAATTTATTTTATTTTTTTCAATTAAAATTTAATTGACTACTTTATCAGAATTAGCTAGAATTTTAATGAAAAACCCATAATACTGTATATATTTGATTACAAGCCACATATGTCATTTACATTAAAAAAAAAATACAATTCATAGCATTTTTTTCAATAATAATAATAATATGAAAAAAATTGTAAAAAAAAAAAAAAAAAATGATTGGAAAGTACAAAACTGACATAGAATGACATGTCGCTCGTGTCCTGTGTAGTCTTTATTTGCATATTTAAATGGTGTATTTTGAGTTTCGGGTCATACTGTATGTTGTTATGAACGACTCGGATCAGCAGTACACTAACCTTCACAGCCTCGCTTTACTTGGCCCACGCGGTGTAGAGCGTCTGCGATCAGGTCAGGAAGCCTGCCATTCAGGTCAACTGAGGCCAGGCAACCCTGGTAGCCATCCCGCGATGCTATGAGCTTGGGCAGACTGTTGTACATGCTCTTCCCAACACCTCCAATGTACAGCTCTCCTACACAACACACACAGGGAAAATATACACGGTTATCAACACATAACACCATAAGGTTCATTCAGCGCATTTCTTCTTTAAAGTCAGCTGATTCTCCATCTGGGGTTGTATATCTGTCTTTACAATCAGGCCGAAGCCAATGATGATAGTGTTGCATTTGAATTATGTTCTTCATTGAAATTATGTTCTTCATCCAAAATTGGAGCTTCATAAGGTGTGATCCTCTATGATGAGCTGAATTTGTGTGGTTCGCTTTTCAGCCAATTCCCTGCTGATGAAGGCTAATTCCAATGAACCTTTGATGTGTAGAACAAAAAGAAAAACAGGGTTGTCATAAAACGGCATATAATTATGCAACATCAAAGTTGCCCTTGAGCAACTCTGAGGAAGAGAACATGAGGATAAGCATATGTGAAGATGAAGGAGACGGGAACCCCAGAACGATATATAGACAGGTTTCTTGCTATAGGCTTCATTACGATGTTCATCAGTGATATTTGAGTGAGGGATTGTGATCAGAAAGAGATTTACGAAAGGAAAAGAGGCTTGAAATGACTTGGCTCTTGAACACAGTACAAACACGTCCCTGCGTCTGGCTCTTAAAAGCAAACTGATGCAACACTGTTCAGATATATATATATATATATATATATATATATATATATATATATATATATATATATATATATATATATATATATATATATATATATAAATTAATATTTCTTATTTTATTAAACAGTATATATATAATAGTATTTAATATGAATTATTAAACCCTAAATGCACTTAAATGCTTATTGACAAAACTGGGCAATATCATGTAGTAATAGCATTAAATAATAATAATAGGAATAATAATAATAATAATAATAATAATAATAATAATAATGATGTTATATTACTAAATCCTATTTTCTGTCATTTTTTAAGTAATGAAATAATAAAACAATGTAATGTTCTGGATATAAAACATACTACTACTACTACTACTAATAACAATAATATGCTATTACTATATTATATGCTTTGTTATTATATGCTATATTCTATATTCTATATTGCCCAAACAAAATGATAACAATATAACACATATTTTTTTATATACTGTACAATAATATGATATGATATATATATATATATATATATATATATATATATATATATATATATATATATATATATATATATATATATATATACACACACTCATCATCATCATCATCATACCATGTTATCGTATACCACTATACTGAACAGATTTATTTATTTTTCATATATATTTTATAATGAAATAATATAATTTGGGGATTTACAACTATGCATTAGTAGTAGCAGTATTGCTAATGTTACTATGTTTGTCATATGATGAAGTAATAAGGTTGATGACTGCCAATAAAATAAAATATTGTCCTCATATATAAAATATCATACTCCAATGCTATGTGGTTATATAAACAGACCCACAATTTGAAAAATAAATATGCTGATGTAATATTTAGTCACTGTGTTATTTAAGGTCCACACCGCTCTTTCATTCAACTCTTATTATTTAATGTTTTCATTTTGCAAACAAACGCTGTGGAAAGCATCAAAGATATTTGGGGACCTTCAGACAAACATTCGGCGGGCAGACCATGTTTAGAGGGCATTGTTTGCCAGTGAAATGCAATTTCCCACTGAGCTCTGCCGGCAAGACAGGCAATTACACCTTAAAACTGACAAGCAAGAACACGTATGGCAATTTTCGTCCTACGGTCGAAGAGTGCCCTCTCTCACTGATTGTTTGATGAAATATGCTCTTTTTCCACTCCAACTGAATAAGCCCAATTAGACCACCATTTAAAGCCCCGTTCATCTAAACCTCTGCACTCTTTAATTTTACCTCGCTACAGATAAGTTGCATTGTTTCATTCTAACTTTTCCCTTTCATTAAGAGCTCCTCAAGCCGACACACTTCAACGAACTACCTGTAATTGCCCTCGGTGCCTCTTCAATAGAATCCTGACTGGCTATAGCTCCGCCTCCTTAGGATACAGATTACATAATCATAGTCATTATTCAATTCAGTACAACAGGTGTTACTGGCTGAATCTTAATCGAGCTTCTAAAAGCACTGAACGTCAAAGTGCATTCAGCACCACAAAACCATTTCCTTGATTTATTTTTCATAAAACGTCTATTAATATTATTCTTCCACTGAGTCCATGCTTCAACTCCTAATCAAGACTTCAAGAGGACTAATCTACAATTGATGCACTTCATGCGGTGCATTTCATGTAGAGTGTACAAAATTAGGCCTGAAACGCAAAAAAAAAAATACTTTTTTTCTTTTTTTGAAACAAATTGTCTATGAATGGAGGTGCTTAACCTTCAGAAAATTTTCATAGCCTACATCTAGAGGTCAAACTAAATAATATACAAGGTATTTCAATCTATTAATTCATATTTTATTCATTTCATATGAGTGTTGCAGTTGAGTTTTGCAGTCTTGGTACCAAATTTAGGGTTGATATGAATGAGAATAATAACAGATAAAAACCTACAAGAACTACAAACCACTTTGAATAAATAACAATAATAATATTAATTTCTATTATTATTATTATTATTATTATTATTATTATTATTATTATTATTATTATTATTATTATTATTATTATTATGTTTTGGTATCAGCAACACAAGCTGGATCTGATCTCATATGAGCACCAAGGCTCAATATAAAAAAAAATAATAATAAAAATAAAAATAAAAAATCAATAAATTAATCAATCAATCAATAAATAATATCAACAAAAAATACATTTGTCTTACATTTACAGATGTTGTGTCTATGCCAGCTCATCCTCACAATAAATCCCAGCTCACAGTACAGAATCCGACGCTGCACTCAGAGAAGAAAAGCTCAGTCTGCTTCACACAGAACAGCCCATGCATGGTTATTAGCTCTGTATGTCTCACTGTTATGCAAAGACTATTAAGCAGACTTCTATCACAATATTCAATTATACACCCAATAGTTTTTTTCATTAGTCATTCAATGGATGGCTGGGCAGCGGGAGAGCAGAGCTTCTTTTGTGGGTGAGAGGGAGGAAAATCAATTGCTTTCATATGAAGGAACTGCAGGGAGATTGTAAAAATGACATCTCCAGTCATGCGTCTCTGTTGAGTAATGACGAAGCAATATCCCTGCTGGATAAAAATGGAAGACGGGGGGAAAGAAAAGAAGAAACACCTTTGGCTGTGCTCCATAACCGGTGGACAGACCAGATTAAAGCTCCCATAAAAGTATCCCATCATGCCATCAGCATCTCCACGTGTTGGAGATCTAGGGAAAAGTGTCACTATAGTATCACTAGTAGCAGTTGATAAGTGGTGTGCTAAGGGACAGATCACTATCACCTGAAGTATTCAGCTTTGGCATAATAATTCTGCACCAGACACAATACCTAAGTGATCATACTTCCAATTTCCAAATGGTTGATGAGCTGCAGCAAGACATACTCTGGAGCCAGTGTATAATTGAGACTTAGGCAACACAATGCAAGCTAATAAAGTGCTCTGACAACCACCCTTAAAACCTACTAAAATGTTTAAATCGACTTGTTTAATGTTGTATTTATTAACCTCTGACCTCCACAATAACTTTACTAATAGCAATGTCTGTGTATATTTGTGTCAGCTTCAGCTATAGGTTTAAGGAATAAATGACTCAAAAAAAAAAAAAAAAAGGGTTAAACTACTCAGTGAAGGGTACAATAGTTTGGGGTTAATTGCCGGTTTGTAGTTACTTATAATAGTGAATATGTGACAATTTGGCTATAGTTTGGGGAACAGATGTCTGCAAAAAATATTTCTCCGAGCATGCATACTTCTGAACTTTATGCCCTCATGGATGCAGCTATGGAAACACTTAAAAACTGCAGCTGACCTGACTGTATATGAACGCATGTTGTTTTTCTATTCAAAATATCATAAATTACAAATTGTTTATTTTGCACTTCTTAAAAAAATTTAAGAAAGAAAAATTATAAAAAAAGAAATTATAGTCTCTGCAATCAAATGTTATTCTAAATAGTCTTTATTATTCATTCAAATTTAATTTAATTCTGAATGATTCTATTCTAAATTACAGCGCAATACTGTGAGGCTCATCTTTGCATGTTAAGAGGTTAATAAATAAATACATTTATAAAATAAATAAATACGTACATAAATGTGTAGCTTACTTGTTTAGGAGAACTTTGCCTCGACTGAATGTGCCCCAACAGCTCATTAATAAACTCATTGACATTCACATTTTATAGCAACACCTGGATTTTTCCTAACGCCAGGGGGAACAGGAAAGCAATTTGGTTTCAAGTCAATAAAACAAATTTTTCAGAAAACATTTACAGGGGCTGGATAGCAGTTCCTTGTGGATGAAAAAAAATAAACTCAATTATCGGACATTGTGGAAAGTGGCTTGTCACGAGCGCTCTGCACATATGCTCATTTCAACACACATAACAGGTCAAGCGTCACTTTCCACTGGCTCCCTCACAGAAAACAACACCACATCTCAGCACCTTCCCGTCTGAGGATGTTCATTTTACACTTCACAGAAGAGCACCGGACCCTGGGGATTGTTACGCCACTCTCCATTCTCTCCGGCATAATTGCTTGAACAATTACAACTGACACGTACTGCGAAGTCGGTCTTTTGATGTTTAAAGGACTTGTTGTGAGGCAGCCAAATAAAAAAAAAGACCTTGGAGCCTGACAGAATTAGTTTCTACTTTATTTGATTTGGCCATTATTACTCTTGTACTTAAACCAACATGTTGACGTACAATTAGATTTTTGTGTTAAATACTTTTTTTCGTCTAAGCATCATGGTTAGACCATGAGCACTTTGTCAAAAATAACTATATTCCGAGTGCATAGTGTAGACATGTACTCATGTGTATATACATATGTGTGTATATGTATACACAATCCCAGCCACTAGTTGCATTAGGTACGCCTCTTCAACTGCTTGTTAACACAAATATCCATCAGCCAATCACAAGGCATCATCTCAATGCATTTAGGCATGTATACATTGTCGAGACAATGTGCTGAAATTTAAATCAAGTATCAGAATGAGGAACAAAATGATTTAAGTCACTTTGAACATGGTTGTTGGTGCTAGACAGGCTGGTCTGAGTATTTCCGAAACTGCTGATCAATTGAAACTTACACGCACAACCATCTCTGGGATTATAGGGAATGATCCGAAATAAAGAAGATATTCACTGAGCGGCAGTTCTGTCTGTGAAAATGCTTTGTTGATGCCAGAGGTCCGAGGAGAATGGCCAGACTGGTTTGAGCTGAGAGAAAGGCAACTAAACACTCATCACAACCAATTTACGAAGAAGAGCAACACGTTGAACCTTGAAGCCGATGTGCTAAAACAACAGAAAACCACAATGGATACCACTCCTGTCAGCTACCTGTAAGAACAGAAAAATGAAGCTAAAGTTCACACTAGCTCACCAAAATTGGACAGCAGAAGATTGGAAAAAAGTTGCCTGGTCTGATAAGTATTTCAGCTGTGACATTTAGATGGTATTGGCAGATTGGGCCATCCTGCTTTGTATTAATTGGGACAGGCTGGTGATTAATTATTTTTTTTTTATTATTATTATTATTTATTTAGGAATTGTTCCAATCTACCACATTACTAGACAATCAGCATTTTCAGAAAGGTAGTGGACACTGTAAAAAACCTTGTCAAATTCTTCCTTTACATACACTTCTTAGGTTAGATTATGGTCTTGACAAACAAAGTGGTTTCTGTTTTCTTTTTGTTAACTTTCTTCTAGTGTCGACTAAAACATAAAACTGACTGCCAAGATATCATCTAAGATGCCAGTGAAAACTCAGAACAGAGAACAACCTAAGATATTGCTCAGGCAACATCTGCTGATGTCTTTTCAGTCAAAACATTTCATTCCAACACACAAGAAAAGAACTAAATATATATATGAGATTCATGTTTATGCATTTCACATGAAGTAGAAGTTCATTTCTGTGCCCAGAGTCAAGCAACACCTGCTTAAGATAGCAAAAGCAGGTTTGGAAGCACTAAAAATTATGCAAAGTCAGTGGCGTGTTGTTGTTGTTTTTTTCTCTTTCCCCGTAGGCGCTGCTCTTTGTTCTTCTAATTACAGCCGAAACAGCGAAAAACGATAGCAACAGTGAATAGTACTGGAAGGTAGATTTCAGAAGCAACATGATTTCAACAAGGAGCTGGAAGCTGTGTAAATACCCATCAGGAAAGATACTCATTAAAGTTGAATGCAAGAGTTTGAAATCAAACCCAAGATGAGCGTAAAATAGCAAATATGTATCTAAGCATACCTAAGAATGAGATAACAGTTGATAACAACCATAGCGAGTGTAATGATGGAAGAAAGATCTGTTAAACTGAAAATCAGAAGTGTGGTACTTAACGGCTATGAAAAGAAATTGAATATGCTATCATTTAATTCATCTCGTTTCAAACCTGTCTGATATTTTGATCTATTTTTGATATATCTCTTGGTAACCAAATCCCTTTGATTACCATTGACTTATATTTTGTGGACAAATAAAAAAAAAAATAAGAAAAGAAAAGCTGTGTGTTTGTAGTAAACAAATCCATTTCAAGTCCACTATCCATTCAATATCCATCCAGACATACAATTACATGTATGCAATATCACTCAGCTCATGAAAGTCAAAAAAGCAAGGCATCTCAAATACGAATATGCATTGACAATGGTAAAATGTATATGGTAAAGTATTCTGAAAAGTGTGGATGAAAGGAAGTACCTTTGAGGTCCAGGTTGCGGGCTCCATTGGAGTGTTGAGTCACGGTGTGGGAGTCAATCTTGAGCGTGTGCACGTTGCTGTCATCACGTGACACCATCACGTTGTGCCACTGGTTGTCATTGAGCGGCTTGTCGGAGTTGCCCTTCATGAGCGACGGCCCATTGCCCAAGTCAAAAACATAATGGATGTACCTGCAATACATCAGTTCCCCTGTCAATCAAACAGCCCAGTGGAATCAGACAACCCTCTTTAGGATGACAATACTGCCTTTTTGCTTCCAAATCAATATCTGTAATAAGGCTTGAAAACTTTCCTGTCAGATGCTCCGTGTGCAGCCACAGTAAACAGTCTTCAACAAAGTATCCCTTCAACTTCAACACACTGTGGCTCCATACATTATATAGGCATTTATTTAGATGTTTTGAAAGTGTTTACCTATGTTCCACCATATTTTATACATAAGTTTGTCAGTGATAAATGCACTTTGGCTGAAAACTAATATGCCAATAATAGTCATGCATAAGATATGCTACCCTTTCAGTTATCAGCTAGCATTTTTTTGTTGTTGTTTCTGTAGCATATATTTATTTTTACATACAAATCACTGTAGTTTCCAGATTAAGTTAACAGTAGTGGAATTAAAACACTAGTAACTTTATTGCTTTTTATATTAATCGTGATTACGATTATCAGTTATATAGGCATTTATTTAGATGTTTTGAAAGTGTTTACCTATGTTCCACCATATTTTATACATAAGTTTGTCAGTGATAAATGCACTTTGGCTGAAAACTAATATGCCAATAATAGTCATGCATAAGATATGCTACCATTTCAGTTATCAGCTAGCATTTTTTTGTTGTTGTTTCTGTAGCATATATTTATTTTTACATACAAATCACTGTAGTTTCCAGATTAAGTTAACAGTAGTGGAATTAAAACACTAGTAACTTTATTGCTTTTTATATTAATCGTGATTACGATTATCAGTTAATAAAGACTTATTTTCACACATTTCCTTGCACTAAAATGTGTTATGACACAGATTTTTTTCACCATAATGCATGACTTAATTGCATTTTTGGTCCCACTTTATGTTAGGTGGCCTTAACTACTATGTACTTACATAAGTGTACTTATTGTGTTCATATTGTATTGTAAAACACTTTTGCTGCTATTGAGGTGGGATAGGGGTAAGGTTAGGGAGAGGGTTGGAGGTATGGGTAAGTTTAAGGGTGGGTTAAGGTGTAAAGTATGGGTCAACAGTGTAATTATAAATATAATTACAGAAATTAAATACAGATGTAATTACATGTAGTTTTTTTTTTAATATAAGTACAATGTAAAAACGTGTATGTACACAATAAGTACATTGTACTAAATTATTAATTAAAATGTAAGTACATAGTAGTTAAGGCCACTTAATATAAAGTGGGTCCCATTTTTTTGACATTTACATCACATAACCAGTTCCACATGGTATAGCTCTTCTGATTAGTAAAAGTGCTCAGGAGATCACCTGGTCCAGCTTTGCACTTGTGATGCACAGTGCTCATGTAACATCAGTCAAGACAAAAAAGACTTGAAGCAAGCTACAATAGTATGGTTGCTCCAGCAAAGTATTTGTATCTCTCACGTTTGCTTGTGTTAACAGTATCTGTTAGGGTTAAGGTAGGGTTTAGTGTAGGCGGAACTCTATTTTCAAATGCAAAAGAAGATTAACTTTTAACAAACTGCCATTATACGGTACAAACACCAACAAAATAAAACTTTGCCAGATTCATGTTCATCTGTTTAAATCTAAGCACCACCGGACATTTCACTTTAAAAGGGTCGCAAAAACCTAAAGCATAGCAATACCATTTTGCAGAAATGTCGCCACAGGCAAGTTTTTCCAATGAGCCCAGCTTGGATAATTTCCAAATCTTTCAAGGAAGACTTACCGTGAGCTTCGGGTTGTTTAGCAGTGAAATATGCTTTATGAGAAATCATATCTCCTCATAGAATAAGGATTTTCAGCAATAGAGCTCAAAAGTAACTGCAGCAGTAGTGCAATGCTTCATAAGACATTGAATACGCTGTCTTGTATCTTTTTTATGCTTTTCAAATACTTTTTTTGCTTTCAGTTGAACGTTAAAATACTGTGATTCATCTCCGAGCTGTTTGTGTGGCTTATAACTCTTTATTAAAGAATTGTCTGAAATGCCTAAATGTGAAAAAAATACTTCCAGAAATAAGACACTCTTGCGCTGTTTTCAAACCAATGCCAATAAAAAGCAGTGTTCGATACCAACAAGATCATGGAGATAAACAGTGCACTGCCAATATTTATTAAAACTGCTGTATAAACATTAGAATTTGCAAATGCGGGAAGTTGTTCTAAGTTCATACACCAAGATACTGCAGAGAAAGAAAGAACGAGAGAGAGAAAGAAAGTGTGCTTATTAGCCCTCTCTCATTTCACATGCTTGTGCAGACTCCGGTGAGAAGCAAGGCCACCTGCTGTCTAATTGCTTACTGAATGACTGACTTTCTGGACCACTGCGGCTGAGGAAGTTAAACATCTGAGGCAGCTTCCCCTTTTCACTATTTGTCTTTGCCCAGTGGAATAAAAATCTATCAGCAATTCAGGTTGTTGTACCTGCTATGTTTGGCATAAGCAGCATGATTGAACTGAAAAATCTTTTACTAGGCTGATTCGAGATTTCGGATCTCCCACGTGGCGGCTTTGGCATGTGGGTTGGGAACAGAGTGGGCTGCCAATAAATAGAATACTGTTAATCAAATAACACTTACATTACATGTGATTAAAAGCTGCTCTTTTTTCATCAAGGTCACCAGTGCTTACTTTATCTCTTCAAAAAGGATTGGCACTTTTCTTGTGAGCCGATTACAGTATCTGAGGCTTAGAATAGCGATCCACGCAATCATTCCTCTGAAATTGCTCTTGATTGACGAGTAGACACAGTCGCCTCAGTGTCATCGGGCATACACTTGAACGTCAAAGACGTTCTCATGCAAAATTTGGTTAAAATATGGCCCATATATCCTGTGATGATTCATCAAGCGATTCTCCTCCTCCTTGTACCTTTAACTAAATGCCAAGGAGACAAATGTGAGAATCTTATAATGTGACTTGACTCACCCTCCCACGGCTATGATTCACATCCAAGTAATGTTAACTTAACTAATCGCAAACTTAAACGCGCTGTTTAGCGTGGCAGCTTAAACTTCTTCTGGATGTCTCTCATATACTGAAGTGTGTACCTAGCAGAAGTGTAATATCTGCAGTCAGTGTCTTCTGGGATTTTCCGCAATGATATCTGCATCTCGCTCTCCTACAGAAACAACTGTGCATTAGTTCTGTCGGAAAAGGCCTTTGAGCTCTAACTCTCCATCGGGACTGATGTTTGTATGCTGAAGGATGAGATCACCAACAATCTGTGTAATGTACTCCAGATGAACTTTGAGCTGTCTGTGCGAATGTCTCAATATCTGGATTTATAATTTCACATGGGTGGAGGAGTATAAAAAAAGACTTGGTTTCGATCTCAAGGGCTTTTCCTTCATCTCAGTGGTTCCTACAGAATCCCAGCCACACAGGTTCAAGCCCATAACTGATCTAAAAATGACAATGATTTATTATGTTTACTATTTCTAATAAAACAGTTATTACAAATAAACTGCAAATGTATAGATGAAGAGCATTGTGGGTCATATTCAGTGAAGTCGTTCGAAGGATTCACCAAGCTGTTCCAAAAACCTATTGAATCTTGCTTTATACTGCCTACACAAACAGCTAACTTGTAAGAAAGCATGCTAACTGATATGAATCCTTTTAAGTGATTGATTTAGAACACTCCATGTTCAAAACTCAACTTAATTTTAACTGAGTTTGACTAACAACACAATACACGAGCCTGTCCTCCAACAAAAAAAAGACCATATAGGTCATTTGTGCAAGCATTTATTACGACCTATATTTACGTTTTAAAGTTAAGCGCCCTCTAGTGTGCGTAAAAATATTGACAGTGTCGCGTTGCGCCTGTCGTCGTGAATTGACGTACTGTAAAACGTCATTACCAATCAAAACGCACGTTTATTTAAATGCAATGTGTGGGCGTTTTACATCGATCTGACAGTATTTCCTACATATTTTACTACTGTAGGTGGCTTATTCGTTTGAATGACCACAACTAACCCCACCCCTAAACCTAACCCTCACAGAAATCATTCTAAGTTATGATTTATTGAGCATATACATTTTCTTGCACGTCCATTCCCTGAGATTGAACCCATGATAGCATGATTACATATCAAGGTATAATGCAATAATCTACTAACTGAGCTACACGAAACACAAACCAGAGGGCAAATAAATGAGTACAAAACATTAATATGAAAACGACCTTTTGCCGATGGGGGCGCAATTGTAGTATATGCTCTGATGGGTCGTATTTCAGGGATTTGGACAAACGACCTATACAAGCATATTGGAAAAGGTGAGTTAGCACCTAAAATTCAGGTTGCAATACACAAATACTGTGGCCAAAGCATGAAGTATAAAGTAAGAAGCATACATTTAAGATGCCTACCTTTTAAAGGCACCTTAAAACACAAGTCCCAAGACTTTGAAACAAAGCCTGCAAGTTTTTTTTAACAAAATTAATATTTTGTTCATTCATTCAGAATTCAAATTCATTCAGAAATTGTTCATGAAATGGACTACACCAGATAAGGTGTATATTTTTGCGTGCAGCCACCAAGGATCACACGATATGAGAAAGTATTGTCTTAGTATTATTTCACAGTCTTTTTCATCACATTCAAATGAGATGGCAAGTGAGCGATTTAGAGAATAATATAATTTCCTTTGCTGTAGCGCCGTAGAATAGTCCAGGAAACTTCACTTTCTGCTAAGGTGGCTTTCTCTGTGTCTCTCAGGCCTCAGGCTTTCCATCACGTATAGCTAAGGCTTAACTTTATATTGCACTCTAATTTCATCTCTCTCTCTTTTCTCAATCAGGTAGTTCTCAATGTTATTATCATTTCATAATACCCTGCCTATTTCAGAAATTTCTAGTTCCTTATTTGTGCAGTAATGTTAAGAAATCTTCTATGCTCATCTCATCTTTATAGTTCCACTCTCAACTTCACACTTTAATTAAATGTCTTTTAATAATAGGATTTTAATGCTTAATTCTGTTTTTTAGTAAAAACAGTGCTCCTCTGCTCCTCGTGCTCCTCTGACTAAGCCAAAAAGTCCTTTAATAATGAACAAATTCTGTTTAATTAACTCTTGCTTTGATTGGTTTGGAGCAGCAGAAGGTGGAGTCAGACGCTGAATCTTACGGGTGAATTCCAAACAGCTTTTTCGAACCCTTCAAGGGCACTTCAGGAAGGGGACGCCATTTGTAGGGACACTCCAAATTAAATTGAGCTACTTGATGAAGGGCCCTTCCAGAAGTTTGTTTGCAAAGGGAACACACGATGGTCACTACACAGAAGAGATTTCTGTTTGTGATCATGCGATCTTAAGTTAGGAGATCTTGCGATGCATTTTAAAGCAACGTTGCGGTCGATTTAGATTTCACAAACAAATGTAAGTACTATAGGCTAACAAAATGTTTTTTTTTTTGTTGTTGTTGTCATATTTTTCAGTATGTAGTGTAAGCAAGTTTAAGCAAGTTTAGTTTGAAAAAGCTTAATAGTAAATAAGACACAATTAGACAATTTGAATAAAATAATAATAATGAGAAAAAAAACATATATTTCCAATCGCGGTCAACAAGTCGATCTTGGAAGCATTTAAAGTCGATCGCAAACAGTTTTCAAAATCTGAAAACTGATTTTGAAATATTTTTATTCATTATTATTTATTAATTTAAAATGAACCATGTGTGAGCCTATTGTGTGTAGTACATGGTGTCTAGGGGAGGGACAGGGGTATATCTGTCCAATCAAATAGCCTATCAAATAGCCTATAGTTACATATAATGTCTGTATAACAACCGCTTTCTTTATACTTTCGCCCGGCACTGCATCGCAAGCCTCCGCTGACTGCACGCACATCTCCCCAAACAGACGAGACATTTGTATTTGATGCAACTCTTTTAGACTGAAAACCTGACCATACAACTGATTTAGACCTGCCAACTGGGTGCCAGTGTGATAAGACGTACTAATATCCGTCTGCTCGGCCAGATTCGGCTCAAAGTCGTGCATCTTCGGATACATTGTTAAAAGTGTTTTGTGTTTTATGTTGTTGAAAAAGGGAAAGAGAATCAGTGCTGTACATGATTGTTTTAGGCCTGTAATTGATTGATTATTTAGGTAATGAAAATATTTGAAGGATGACTGTTGTCATAATATTTTGTATGCTAGTTGCACTAACCTGAGTATTTCCATTGTGAAGTGTTTGAAATATGTTTTAAAAGGGAAAGTGAAACAGTACATTATTGGCTTAGGCCTGTAATTGACTGATTATTGTGTTTATATACTAGTAATAAGCCTGTGGAAATACTTAAAAATGTTATATTACTGTTGAAAATGTTGCATTATAGTTGACTGTATAGTTATATACTATTTGTATAGTTAAATAAATATGTTGCTAGTGACTAACAGGCAACAAAGAATCTCAAAGTAGAACTTACATTGTGGCCTTGTTTTTCATAATTTATTGCAAGTGGTAGATCTTAGTTTACATTTGGACTTGTGATCTTAGGCTTGAAAAGGTTGGTGACCACTGCCCTACACCCTTCAAAGAACACACGTCAAAGGCTCTGCCCCTCGGAAGGCGTAGGGCATAGGAATGCTCACTTTCACTTGGAATTCGCTCTTACAGTTCAGCCACTTTTCTCCTTCCCCGGCAAACATAGAATTTTCTGAGTTTCCATGTTTTCACTGTTATGTGCTATAGGGAGGGGCTACTACGCATCTCCTGAATGAGTCTGGAAATTGACAATCAAAAACACAGACCAGGAAGATGCAAAAACGAGCGATCTCATATGTAATGTGATCATCAACAATAACCACATATAAATGAAAACTGGCTTATGTTACAGGGTGAAATGTCAGTCTAGAAATTAGTAAAGGTCTGTGCAAGTTTTGGCAGTACAGATGGAAGCCATCTACTGCATCTTTACTTATGCGATTTTCTGAGCTTTTTGTTCAAAATGTTGCTTTTTTTATTAAACCTACCTAAAGTGTTGATAAAAAACAATGGTTCTCATTCACTAAATATGCGTAGGTACAGATTTTTGTGTGTAATGTGCTTACGGACGTTTTCACGAAAAAATCATGATTCATCAAAAACTTTCGTACTAAAATTTATTCTAAATTAGGGATGCACCGAATCCAGATTTTTAGGGTTCGGCCGAATACTGAATCCACTGTTTAAGATTTGGCCGAATCCGAAACCGAATACCAAATCCTACTCGCATCCTTATTCCATTAACACAGTAAAACACATTAATGAAGTAAACAACGTCCACAGCAATGTATTTTTTCACCTGATGTGATTGGCTGGCTCTCTATTGCTACGGTATAAATCGTCCCAGCCGCCCAAGATTCCTGAACCGTTTAGTTTAGAGCGAACTGTCGGACCGTGTTCCTCCTCATAGAAACACCTTCACGCAATCAACGGCCGCGTGACGTCGACCAGCGTAGCGCAAGCCTAGGGTTCGGTTCGGTGAAAAAAAAAACTAAGGTTCGGCCGAAACCAAACCCCGTCAAAATGCTCAGTATTCGGCCGAATCCGAATCCTGGATTCGGTGCATCCCTATTCTAAATGTACGAAAAGAATCATGAACAACTTATACCACACGTACGCAATAATCATGTACAAACGGGGGCCTTATAAGCATGTGTTAAGAACCCTTTATAATTAGATGTTATTGATAAATTATAAATTATAATTACAGTTCCAATTTTATATATATATATATATATATATATATATATATATATATATATATATATATATATATATATATATTAGAGGTCCAAACAACAATTACCTGATCTATCCTTATATAAACGGTGATTAGTGTGTCTCATCTTGTGTTTAGAGGCATGGCACACTTGGTACTGCTTGAAGACATCGCGGCGCGTGCTCTAAGGAGAGAGCGCGTCTTTAGAGAGCGCACAGATGTGTTCGCTGAGAGTGACGAATGGCTGTTCAGTCGCTTTAGGTTGCCCAGAGAAGGCCTCATTGATTTATGCAACTCACTGGAACCACACCTAAGCCACATCACTAACCGCTCTCACCCTATACCACCTTATCTCCAAACCTGTGTAATAACCCATGCTTCCTTTTTACCTGTGCCCATTAGGCCAGTGGATACACTTTTAAATAACAAATAATTTTTCCTGGCTTCCACCTCCGACAGCAAAACCTCATGTTCATTATCGTTAAAGTTATTTTTCATTGTCTTTTGTTTCGGTGCCATAATTGTCTTTCTCTGTACAAGTGCCTCGTTGTGGAAAGCCCTTACATGGAGCTGGTTTGGGCGTGAATTATGCTAACTACTGACCTCGTGCACGCGGGCGCTCATTTAGAAGACTCCAAATTCACTAACAGAAGAACGAGTTTAAGAACAAGCTCATGTGGGTACGCACGTGTTGAGAATTAGGCGGAAAGTTCTTGTGAGAAGTTCAAATGTGCGTATAAATAAAAAAAATGTATGCAAAAATTAGTGAATGAGACCCAATGCTTGAAGCTAGAATAAAACAGATTTTTTTGTTTGTTTGTTTTTTCGAAAGTAGGGGGTCTGATCTTTATTTTGATATATTGCATGTTGAGATATTCATACAACAAAATATTCTGGGGACCATGAAATTTCTGTGAAAATCCGCAAATACACTGGCAGTGGTTGGCAACTTTTTTCAAAAACGCTGGTGGGGAAAGAGTTAATGTTCCCATGAAATCAACTGATCACATTTCTCTTTTCTAAGAACATTTCTTATTGGACATTCTGGCAGGAAGGTTTTTTTTTTATTTTTTTATGCAGTAGGAAAGGCTTTTTCATTCGAGAGCATTTGATTGGACAAAAAAATTTGTATTGCAAAATTAATATCTGAATATGATCTAATTCGAATTCTGCCGAAGGCATTTAGAACATGGGTTACCCAAATAAAATTGACAAACAGTAAGTCTTTGAGAAGGGGTTTATCAAGATAGGTGGTGCATTAGAAGAGGGGCTCATCTCCTGTTTCCAAAATGTATCACAAAGTGATTGAAAAAGCTGTAAACTAATTCCACATTGCACAAGGTGCAAACAACATTACTCCTGTTTCACACCAATGTTTAAGTTTTTTTTTTTTCAAGTTTGTAGGTGTCAAGGTACAGAAACCAAATAATAGCACTGGATAGTCTTCAATGTAAAAATGAAATATACAATCAAACCTATATTTATTCAGACACCTTCAACATATCTCACATTATTACAGTTTTGCTATATATATCAAAAATTATTTCTGGTTTCTGAATAATTTTAGGTTTGACTGTTAAAACTACAAAGAAATTCAGTCAAGAGCATTTCATTTTCATTTTTTTGGATTAACATTACAGTAGCCAGTAGCTAAATTAAGCGCGGTCACTTTAAGGGACCATGAACGCATCCAATATAATACACATCCCATTTTTTTCCTCAACTGTTTACTTTCACTTAAGAAATAACTGACAGTTTTTTCGAGCATAATTTCCAAGGTGGATATTTTGACATATTTTGTATGTATTTGTCGGCACAAGAGCAAAAATAAGCAGATTCGATGTTCTAGTGTTTTGAGACGCCTTTCTCTGCGTGAGCCCTGAACACCAGAACACCGTGGTGTTGAATTTGGCTCTTTCACATCTTTTTGTTTGTTCAAACTGCGATTTGCATTTGTTCGTTCGGGTGCAAGAGGAACTTCGAGGTGAACTTCGCAGAAGAGAGCTCGGTTCAGTGTCGCTGTCCGTGATACGCGGCTCTCTCTCTCGTGCGCACCTAACACGGCACGCGCGCACTGTTCAGCTTTTCCGCGTCTAGTTTTTGGATGTTTTAATGTTTAAATCAACAAGCAGTATGGCTTAACAACACGTGAGAAAGATAAGCTTTCGTGACGATGCGCAGCAGTGGCCCGTCAACTGTCCTGAGCATCTTTTTAGGGTGTCCTCAGTGAGTCAGTTATATAAAATATCAAGGTGAAAGTCATCATAGCTCGCCTTGACCCAGCTCCCAATCCAACTTTGAGAATAGATTAACGGCGATATTTTTTTATCGCCCGATAAGAGCAGGGCCGCGGGAAGTAATTTTGAACAGGGGGTGCTGTGATTTTTTTTTAATTTTCTTTACAAAAAACCTATGAGCCTATAGGCATATTTAAAATACATTTTAAAAATATATACATTGAGATTTACTACTTTATTGTCATATACACTTCAGTGCACAGCCAGCCAGGGTCTGAAACACACAGACATCAGTTCTCAGATATGCGCAATGCGCTATTAATCTGAAGCAGAAGCAGAATCAGAAATAATAGTTTAAATAATAGTTTAATAATCGAAAAAAAACGAAATAATTACTTTCATTACAATTTCAGATAGCCTATACATACATGCAACTCATTTAGATACAACAAATAATATTACAACAAAATATAATATTAATCAAACTTCACAATAACGCTAAAACAATGCAATCGATTTGGTCAGCTGGCTTGAGTCACTGCACGTTTATGTCACACGGAACTCTATTAACTCCGAAATCTTTTTACGCAGACCACAAGGAAATAATCTCTGACTATTTAAGCAATTTGTTTATTGAACAGTTCTCCACATCCATTACGCAAAGAACACACGCACAGTATAAAGCTTTCTGTCTCCATCTCCAACCTTTTTACACAAACCACAAGGAATCTCCGACTATTTAATATGGCTGGGTAAAAAATAGATTTTTCGATTAATCGTTTTTTAAAATGTGGTCGATTCAAAATCGATTCTCAAAGGCCATGAATCGATTTTTTTCCCGTATTTATTTCCGCATACATTGAACGTAAGATTAGCGTTAATCTAATTACAAATCTTCTCCACTAGATGTCACTCTCTTATGTGCCTTGTGCGATGTTACCAACGAACCTATCATTCATTCATTCAGTTTAAAGCAGTGGTTCCATTTTCTGCAATGTGCGTCAGTTCATGCTCCCGTTCGCGTCTTACAGACTGCATCTTAAAGCCTCTTATACTTTCTGCGTCCTCGAGTCCGCTATGGCCGCTATGCAGGCTTGATGTAAACATCGCCATCGGAGAGTGTGTACCGAGTCTGAGCAGACAACAGCGCGGACAGGTGCGCGTGGTCAGTTGTCTTCAAAAGCACCATTGCACATGTTCAGGCAGTGTGAAGAAGCCCATTGCCAATCGAACCAATCGGGCCGGGCTCGGGCTTGTGCGGTAAATGAGCGGTCATGTAATGTTTCGATTAGCGCGAGAAATATGCGAAAATGTATGCTGAGTAGTTGAAACGGAGGCTTGCTTCTGACGATTACGTTTTGGTAGCACCAGCAACTAAAGCAAAGTCTGAGGTTTGGAAACGTTTTGACCTGTTTATAATGAGAATAATGAGTGAATAATGACGCACCATCAGTGAGCGCAGGAGCGCGCTGAAGACATCTACAGTGGATTCAATCATTTTCCTCCACAAAAACACTTAGGCCTTACCTAATCTTGGTGAGTAAATGTTTTTTCAAATAATAGGCTAACGAAATATTATTTGAGTCTTAAATGCATAATGTAGACAGAGTAGGCTATATAAGCTAATGTTGGCATTATTATTTTATTATGTCAGCTGCTATGGCGAAGCAAATCCAGCAGAGCCTTTATCTTAATTCATTTCGTTATTGCCAAATACCCATCTTAATTTATAATTTATCTTAATTAAATTTTTTAAGAAAGACTTGTTTTTATTGGTGCGTTGGCCTATTTATATGCTAAATGAGCCTATACCTTAGGGCTATTTATAGAGTGGTGAGATGTTACGATGTTACAGAGGACTTATTTTATTTATTTGTTCAAACTTCCAAGTGGCCTATTACGTTAGTCATGTATAAATTATGTTAAACTATGTATAAATGACTCATTCCTGACAAAAGGCAAAAGAGCTGTGTGCTGCGTACATTTGAATAATGTCGGGTTGTAAATGGGTTCGGGCTCTTAAAAAGCTGTCAATCAAAATGTACGTGTCGGCTCGGGACATGTCGGGCTTATCTTTTAAGGCCCGATTACATCGAAAATCGAATCGAGAATCGAAATAGAATCGATTTGAGAGCTTGTGAATCGAAATCGAATCGATCTGGAACATCTGAATCGATACCCAGCCCTACTATTTAAACGTTATTTAACAGTTCTCCACAACCATTACACAAAGAACACACGAACGAAATAATACTCTCCATCCCCACCACCTTAAAAAAATACTATAGTGTACTACTTACAATTGCTTGGCTAGTCAAAGCTGATCCCACACTTGTTGCCAAAAAAAAAAAAAAAAGTTACAAGCGCGTTACAAATATTTTAATAGGCCTACATTTTTTTTTTATCTCCCTCTCGTCACTAGGGGGTGCTGCAGCACCCCCAGCACCCCCACTTCCCGCGGCCATGGATAAGAGTCTCGCGTTAACGGCGAAAACGGCCCACCACTAATATATATATATACTATGTTTATATTTTCACAGAAGAGAAATGCTGTAAATCAGTGTTGTTGCTGTTAAACTATTAAAACTTGAAAAAACAAAAACAAAAAAATTAAGCTTAAAATTAAAAAAGTAAATAATTTTGTAATATTGCCTTTGCAACTAACCAAATAAAAAAGTTTAAGTTAAAGTACTAATATTACTAAATTTAAATTTAAATTACTTAAAATTACGATTAAAAGTAAATCTGAAAATACCAAAAAAAAAATCTTATCATATAAAATATTCATAAACTATATACATAGTTATATAGTTAATATTATATACATAATGCAAACATATCTGTGCTGCCCATTTTAAATGTGTATATCTGCTAAAAGGGATTTTTTTGTAAATAAACTAAAAGCTAAATTATTTAAATTTGAATTTCATGGGGCTGTCATTCAAACTTTGGTGTTGGAATATAATCTTTTTTTTTCACTCACTCACCCCTTCACAAGCTCGATCACGATAAAGTCACTGCCATCTCCAGAGTTAAACAGCATCAGACCATCGGGGCTGGTGGTCTTGAACTGGAAGAAGAGGTGCATGGAGGCGTAAGCCTGCAGGGTGGACAGCGCCACATAGCTGGCTCGATTCCGGAAGCTGACGGGATCTGCCACGATGCGGCGCATGCCAAAGCGGGCATTGAGCTCACAGTATGAGATGTCACCATTCTTGCACTGGTCTAGGTATGGCATTCCATTGAAAGAGAGGCCCTGCAGGTGGCCGATGAAGTTGGAAGGCATGACTGAGATAAAGCGCCGCTCAGTCATGATGCCCGTCTCTATGTGGTGGAACTCCAGCTGCGTGTGTGCTCCACTCATCTGGCCTGTGGCGGAACAAAACACGCTCGATTAGTCAGGTCTGGGAGCTGATGATATGAGGGAATGGCGTGCTGCCTGAGCCCATCCCAAGGCAAGTACAGCTTTTGATGTTCAATTCAGAGTTGGATGTGTGGTAACGCTGAACTTGCAATGTGCAAAATGAATCTAAAGCTGAAAAACTGTACTATGTATAACCTTTCAGCTGTCACAACAACGATAAATGAATAACACTCTGCCATAACTAGACATGATTTGACAAGTTTTAAGAGTCAAGCAAGTCTGTTTACACTGAAAGTGAAAATCCATAAGGTAACTCTCTGAGAGAATTGTAATTAAATTTGCTATTCACTGAATATTATAGAAATTATGGAAATAGCAATTTCTGAGTGAATTATTCAGTCATATTTGTCTGAGGATCGGATGATTTATTTCACAAATGTAGTCTGAAAAGTTTGATTGAAAAATCTATTTTAGACCAATTCGATTTACTGTAATTGTTTCACAGTGGTAGTTGCTTCCCTAAATATCTGAAATGCTTTTCTCATTTGGTCACTTTAATTTAATGGATAGCACCTGATTAAGATACAGTGTGTTTACATGAACTTCAAATGTTTCATTTTGATCAGACTAAAGCAAAAATAATATGAAAAATCATGTAATGTGCATTGCATCATAGGGCTTTTCCCGCTGCACTTAACCCCGGGTTATCACTGCTCTAAACACCACATTTGAACTATTTAAAGTGTGAAAAGCCCTTACGTGTAGTACCTAGTACCAAAAGTTTGGGTCTGTAAAATCTTTTTTTGCTTATAAAAGAAGTCTCTTAGCTCGCAAAAGCTGGATTTATTTGATCAAAATACAGTTAAACGGTAATATTGAGAATATTATTCAAATGTTTTATATATATATTTTAAATGTGATTTAATGCTGTGATGGCAAAGCTTTCAGCAGCTTTTAATCCAGTCTTTAGTGTCTCATTCAAAATTATTCTAATATGCTAATTAATTTGATGCTTAAGAAACATTTCTTATTATTATCAATGTCTTTGATGAATTGAAACATT
Source organism: Carassius gibelio (assembly GCF_023724105.1). Lineage (NCBI taxonomy): Eukaryota > Metazoa > Chordata > Actinopteri > Cypriniformes > Cyprinidae > Carassius > Carassius gibelio. Next base: position 14,207,412 of record NC_068416.1, on the reverse strand, counting down.
TTTAAAACAGATTTTAATCTAAATTTTTATTTTTATAACAATGTAAAATGATTTACTGTTACTTTTAAGCATTTGAATGTACCCTTGCTGAATAAAAGTATTAATGTTGATGAATTGAAAGTTTAAAAGAACAGCTTTTATTTGAAATATGAATCTTGTAACATTAAAATGTCTCTATTCTCACTATTGATTAATGTATGAAGAAAAGTATTAATTTTCTTCAAACACAATCTTCATTTTTTCAAGATTCTTTGATGAACAAAGTAAAAAAAAACTGCTTTTATTTTAAAATATAAATCTTTTGTATCATTAGAAGTGTCTTTACTCTCACTACTGATTAATAATAAAGTGCTAATTTAAAAAAATAATAATAACAATTGCTGACCCCAAACTTTGAGTATAACTGGACATACAGACTGTATCGCCTATGCAAAAGCACACTGAAGCTTGATTATAACTGTAACAACACTGTCCATGTCTCCATGTACAGTACATATACAGTGCATGTGAGGTCTTCATCTCACCCTCCACGGTCACATTGTCAACGGAGAGCTGCAGGCTCTTCCCACGGCGCACCACCTTCACAGAGTGCCACTCATTGTCATTCAGCTTCTGCCCTGCGAACAGAGTCTCCGGTCCTTTACCTGCAGAGAGAGAGGGCCAAAGTCACACACCGCTGCAAGCTTCCTGTCTTATCAATACAGCACAGTCTACCTCACAGGCCTGCTGCTCTCATCTCACACACACACACACATACAAATACAGAACTGACAGGACATATCTACAAACTCAAACATTTCAAGAGAGAGCGCACACACACTCATGAGCATACCTACACATTCAGACGTGCTCATTTACATTTCACACAACCAGTGCCCACACAAAAAATACAATCCGACACGCTCCTTAAGGAGAATCGTGACATGTACATATGCTGTTCCACTAACTCTTTCTGTGAGACTCTATAGGGTAAACATATGTATTCTTTAAGACATATGGACCAGTACTGACATTCTACCTTCAGAAAAATATGTTTCTGTACACATACTAACAGTTTTATTATCATCCTGAATATTTATCTTAAGAGTTCAGTTTAGGGTTCTTTATTCCTGCCTTTTTGGTTTTCAAATCTGTAACTGTCAAATGATTTTCTGCAGCTCAACCAACCAAATACAAAGACCCTCAACATTTTAACTTTTAAATGTAACTGGTAACCGTTTCCTACCAATCATGTCTTTTCCTCTTTTTACTTTTTAACAGAACAGGTAAGTGTGATCAAGTTGGTTGAGAATAGTTGTCTGTTCTTTTAAACTAAGCAACAGGCATGTTAAATAAATGATCCATATTGTTATTTTATACACTTACATCCATACATACATCTTTAGTGTCACAACAATTTTCAGAAATCATTCTAATCTGCTGATCCCCTCAAACAACAGTTCCTATTATTATCAACAATGAAAACAGCATTTTTAATATTTCAGCATTTTAAGGGACGTGTGTAATTTACTGTACTGTGTAATTTCTTCAAGATTATTTGATGAACATATAGTTTAAAAGAGTAGCATTTATTTAAAATAAAAATGCCTTTACAGTCTCTTTACTGGTTTATTTAAAGCATCCTTGGTGAATAAATGAAAAATAATTCTTACTGTAGTGTAAATGTATACAGTTCCCTGTCCAATTGACCTATCAGTAAGCCCCTCCCCTCAAATGCAGATGAGCCAATGGCAGTTGAGTATCAGTTGCACGGGGAGTGTAACTCGGACATCTGTAGGTTTCAGCATCGTAGATAACACTGGACGATCCGAAGCTCACATAGTTTTTTAAGGAGTTTATCCATCAAAAATGCAAATGTGATGTGTTCGGGGTACTTGTAACAGTGATTCCAGGTATCCTGAGAGGATAGGAAATGGAATTTATTTTATTCTATTTCCTAAACCCAAACAAAATGGAACAAAATATCCCAAAGCATGCAACCCCCCCAATGAAGACAAATACATTCGTTTTCTGGTCGTCATACTCTCAATAAGTTAGAATTTTTATCTGCTCAAGCAGAACGTTAATGTCATCTTGTGCTTAAAGTCGTTAAAGTTAGTGAGTCCATAAATAGCTGACTGTTCTCGCGTCTTGTACAATGTAGGGCAGAAACATATAAACAAAGGTCTCCATTTCACTGTCTCTTCATATTAAACTGGTTAAATGTAAATTAATTTAAATATACCCTGTGATACATAAACAGTGTTGATCCGAGATGTTATTATCTGTGATTCTAACGAACATAACATGAGGCTTCTCCTGCTTGCATTGTGATCTGTGAACCCTCACTTCCAAATTAATACCCACCATATTTATATTAAAATCTTTTGTATATCCCTCCATGGCATATTCAAGTCCCACTTCAATTGTGGTACTTCTGTGTCCAAGATTTATCAAAAAGATAAAAGGACAAGGTTTTCACACTGACAGCTTTCATTGTAAGACTTTTAACAAATCTGTTTGTTTGTCTGAGTTCGCAACAGTAACTAAGGGGGCGGGGATTACCGATAGGTTTATTTGATCTGAGCAGCTGAGTCTTTATCCATCTTCAAGAAATGGCTTAAGAAAGATCTCTTCCATCTGCACTTGACCCTCTAACACTAGCACTCTCTATTCTATATACTTAGTTTCTGTTATTTATTGAAAAAAATAACCCTTTAACCCTTACACTCTCTGTTCTATTTATATTCTAAATACTTGTTTTCTTTTTATTTATTAAAAAATGAACCTAGACACTAGATTACCTGAATAGGTGCACTGTGAAGATGAACCGGGACTTGTCACAGCACTTACATAATACTGCTTTTTTGTTGGTTTGATTGCTTGTGAGATATAAAATCACAGTTACGAGTTATAAAGTCAGAATTGCAAGTTTTATCTAATTCTTTTAGAATTAATTTTTCCCTTGTATTTGGGAGTAAATCTTGCAATTCTGACTTTTTCCTCAGAATTTTGAGATATAAACACGAAATTGCGAGTCACAATGTCCAATTCTAATGGGGAAAAAATAAAGAACTGCGAGTCTGACTTTAACTCAAAATTGTGTTTATTTCCCTCAGAATTGAGTTTAAATCCTGCAATTTTTAGTTTTTTTTTTCTTCTCATAATTGTTAATTTAAATCTCACAAAAGTCAGAATTGTGAGTTTGTACCATCTGTGAGATAAAAAAGTAGATACAAATTTTTATTCAGTGGTAGAAATGGGCTTCCATAGTATATATGCGTGTGTGCACCAGTGCTACCTGATTATATATGTAGTTCAGTTTTAATGTGTATTATACAGCTATCATGAATACCCTTGGACATTCTTCTAATCTCTTTCTCTTTCAGCAACATTCATTTAAAAAGATTCCACACACAATATACAGTAGAATCTATTGGGAAATATCTGTCTGCTAAACTCAAAAGCAATGTTATGTATGTTAATGCACGTTTGGTTTCATTTTATTGGTTTCCATTTTACTATCCACTTAACTAACCTCTGTTTTCTTCGTTTATTCATATGGATTTCCCCAACAGCTGAACCTAAACATCATCACATTACCACCTACAGTATGTGTGATTGCTAAAAGCTATGTTTCATCTCCACCTGCCAGTTTAATTCTGCTTTTGTCTAAACTACTGTATAAAACACTCTTGGATTCCCCTTTACATGTGTAATTTACAGATACAAACCGAATTGATTCGGTGTCTTAAAATCATTCAAAAGCAAAAAAAACAAAAAAAAAAAACAATTGCAGCAGTTCTGCTCATTATAACAGAGAGTGACTGGTGGTGTCTGAGCATTTGTGTGTAACACGAGACAAACGCATTATACTTAAACTGAACTGAAATGAAATTGAATTGGCCCCTGGCATGTGTATAATCATCTTACAGGCTCAGGAGTTTTATGGCTGAGGAAAAAACCATACTGTGTCTCAGTACACAGGTTTAAAGTTACAGTACACACAAACCGAATCTCTCAAGAGTCCGACCGGCGACACAAAACCAGTGAATGTTCGGCGATAATATGCTAAAGCAATGGTTTTGAGAAGCGCCTGCTGCCGGCCCGCTGCGGCCTGGTTGGCACGTGCTCAGAAGCGCCTGCGGTGCTTGTAGAAAAATGGGTCAGGCCGATGCAGCTGCCTCAGCCTTCATCGTGCGCAGCGGCTAGAGACTGACATGGAGGTTCAAAGCCCCTCAGACTGCACTGCTGGCTACTCTAATTGGCTCTGCTGGAGTCAACAGACCCTCCGAGGAACAACATCAGCCTATTTGTAGGGGTGTTGTAGCACTCGAAATCTGATGAACCTTCCACGGATGACTTCGTATAAGCAAAACAGCTGGTATTAATCTGGGAGGCAATCTGTTTGCGGCTCAATATTGCACTATAGATTACATCCCTGTGAGTAAAACTCGTAACGACCAGGTATGTGTGACTTTCTTTGCATTGGAGTGAGTCTGTGTCATATCATCCTTCTAATTAGCTCTTCTAGCTCAAAAAAAAAAAAAGAAAAAAAGAAAAAAAAACCTGGAATAAGCGAGCAGGAGGCAGAAAGAGGGGGAGTTGCCGTCCTACACCTTCTGGCAGCTTGTTAATTACATTTAAATCGTTGCCCGTCCCTGCTTTTAAATCTAAGATCGCACACGTCGCTTCGGCTCGGCCTAGCATTACTCAGCATTTCGGATGAAACCACAACAGCGTAAACAAATTCAGGTACAAATAAAACCTGTGCGTGTAATCAAATACGAGTTATAACAGTGCTAGATAAATAAAGGTTCGTTATAATGCAGATTTTCATATCAAACTTTGATGAACGGCTTCAGGCGTCGTCAATTATTCATCAAAACCTAATGTTAACTTAACATTAATGTGTGATTTTTGCATGGTAACGTCATCTGGATGTGCTTGGTATTCACGATTACTCGGTGTTAAACTGTTTAAAATGCACATCATGGTGAGAAGAATTCCAACAGATGGCAGAGGGTCCCTAATTGGGTATAATTTACTTTAACTACCAGCATTTCTGTCTATTTAAAAGTCAATTAACATTTTACTGTCATTAAAACTTCCATCAGTCTGAATATGTTTGACATACCCATCGAGTTAATATTGAGAGCGTAGAGGGGACTGTGAAACACTTCCACAGGTTAACACATCAGATGCACATCTGATTATGAATGTACTTATCCACAAATGACCAAGCAGAGATTCATCATTATCCGTGATTAATCGTTTCTTAGATCATAAATAGCAGGCATGCAATAAAACTCAATACGTGTCATCAAATGCATATACCATATTTTGTAATGTATTTGATGACAAGGACGTTACACTCCCTGAACAGGGATGATTTGAAGATTTAGTTCTTCAAAAGGCACTTCAGCATTTGCAGCCCCTGAAACTCGGGTAAAACTAAAGCTGAGGCTGCAATATATGGTGTTTGTTGCCACCTGCTGGTAAAATTCATGCAGTTATGTGCTTTAAAAATAAAAATAAATATACAGTAAAAGGCAAGCCTTAAAATACATATTACATTAATTAGACCCCTCCCAATAAAGAAATAAATAAATATATTTACATGGGAACTATTGACATTTGGTCAGATCAGATAGCTATGATTAGTTGTTTAAAAAAAAAAAAAAAAAAAAATATATATATATATATATATATATATATATATATATATATATATAAATTATATATAAATATATATATATATTTTTTTTTACAAAGTTCACATCTGATATGTGGTGCATTTTATGTATCTATGTTCTATTTATTTATCTGTAATCTATTTATCTAATGTATTTATTCATGTTTGATAGAAGCAACAGATGATAGCGCATCATCAGCTCTGGGGAAATAATTTAGTGTTCCCTTCACTTTAAATGAAGATGACTGTGTGATAAACATGAGACGATGCAGTGGATTGAAGAGATGTGAGTTACCCCAAGCCTTTCACAGCCTTATTTATTTATTTTTGTGCGCTTTTTCATCTCGGATGAATTAATTTACACCTGATCTGTTTACGTTCGGAAAGCTATTCGCTTATATTATAAGTGCTCCCAGTGTCACCCAGATTTTTTTTTTTTTTTTTTGGAAGAAGAAGAAGAAAAGGAAGGACATGTATAAAACATCCCTGTGTAAATTGACATTATACAACAAGTGCAGCTAAACAAGCTTAAAGGGTTACTCCACCCCAAAATGAAAATTTTGTCATTAATCACTTACTGTACCCCCATGTTGTTGCAAACCCATAAAAGCTTTGTTCGTCTTCAAACCACAATTTAAGATATTTATGATGAAAACCGTGAGGCTTGAGACTGTCCATTAGACTACCAAGTAAATAACACTGTCAAGGTCCAGAAAAGCATGAAAGACATCGTCAGAATGGTAAATCTGTGACTGGTTGCCTAACTCATAATATAAGTAACCAAACACTTCATTAACAAATATAAAGGATGTGCACATCTGAGTGGGCCTACTTGCTGCTTAAAAGCTCTGTGTAATGCCTCTGCAGTTCATTTAAACCAGCACCTGATGTGTCATGGGTTTGTCATTGGAATCATTTTAACATTTAACATGAAAAACAAATCCAAATCGGTTGAGTCATTAAAACAGATGAATAAATCTGTGATGACGCATTTGAATGGTGAATATGTCAAAATTTCCAAAGCACAAAAGACTTTCATGGCTTTCTGGGAACCGTGTCCTGAAGCACAAACACCTACTGCCGCGTGACTAATGAAGTACTACAGAGACAAATCTCACAATTAGAGATGTAAATACTGTACGTGGCGTGCATTTTAGTAATGTACAATATCATAAGCAAATGTAAAAAGCTTCAATCCTCAAACAAAGGAAAGAGGGTGAAATCTCCTACTGTAGCCTTGTCATTTTTGACACTGATGAAACAGACACAATGCACATCCACACACATTCTTTTCTGTTACTGAAATGAGGACATAATACTACTAACTGTACAAAGCCAAGTACAGAATAAATATGCCAATATTACCTGATATCATATTACTACATAACACATCATACATTATGTTCATTAAATATTTGGCTACTTAGTGTTTAGTTACCAGTTACATCATATTTCAGTTAAATTCATTTATTATTGTCTATTTTTACATCTATTTTTGTCCCTCTGACATAAGCTACTAATCAGATGTACCATTTGTTCCATACACTACCATTTTAAAGAATTCAATATTTTTATTCAGCAATGATGCATAAATCATGCATTAATCACTGTCACAGTGTCCATGAAAAGGCAGCACAAATGTTTTCAATACTGACAATAAAAAAAAGAAAAGTTTCCAGCATATTAGAATGATTTCTGAAGGATCATGTGACACTGAAGAGTGGATTAATGATTGTAATAATATATATATATATATAGGGATGGGACGGTTCTCCACACACAGTGAGACCTGAACAGCACACGTTGATATCTGTGTTTAAACTCATTTAAGCTTTGTTAGTTTAAACATTTATTGTGAGTGCCAAAGGACACAAGCTCACCCACGCAGTGAGAAGCTTTTACATGTGCTCTTCCGATGCGCAAACCTGCGTCTCAGAACTTGCGCAAATATTAAGCTCTCTCTGAAGTATTGTGTTTAAATGGACAAATTTACACAAAAATGATGTCATAATGTCCTTCTTGGTAAGTATCCTATCGCAGATATAGCCGGCTGAACTTAGGCCTCCTGTATCAGTGCACTGGATCATTGCATTCTCTTAAAGTGACAGTCTTTAATCGAATAGGAACAACAAATAAATCACGCACTGCTCTTGATTGAAAAGCCTTTTGTAAATTTAATTAAAAAATCATCTTTAATTTATACAGTCCAATATGCAATCCTGTTTTACATTTGATAACTTTATTACATTTCTTTACCTAAAAACTAATGTAAGACCTCCCTAAAAATTTTGTATTTTATTTGTATCTTTACACTATTGTATCTATTTGTGCTGTTGCTTGTAGAATATTTTTATAGTTTTTCCATAAATATAACACATACCAGACTGTACCGAAACCGTGACTCTAAAACACCCGGAGCAGTGGGCAGACATTTATGCTGCAGCACCCGGGAAACAGTTGGGGGTTCAGTGCCTTGCTCAAGGGCTCCTCAGTTGTGGTATTGCCGGCCTCGAGCCCACAACCCTAGGGTTAGGAGTCAAACTCTTTAACCACTAGGCAACAACTTCCCCTATATTTATATTGTATATTTAAGAACTGAGCAATATTAATTATTAACATGTACTTACAAATGTGTTAGGTTATGGCATGCAATTATGCATAATTTTTGTCATTACTACAGTAAGTACATGTAACAATGACACTATAAAGCAAAGTATTATCACATTAGTTCATTTAAATTGTAAGAATATTTCAAAATATTGCATTATTACTGTATTTTTATCAAATAAATGCAAGCAAAATAGATTATATATATATATATATATATATATATATATTTTATATATATATATATATATATATATATTATATATTATATATATATATATATATATATATATATATTTTTTTTTTTTTTTTTTTTTTTTTTTTTTAATCTTCAAGTAGGGTCAATAAACCCAAATGAATAAATTAAAATAAAAGATAAACAGAAAGAAAAACAGATACATTGCAAGAAATACGATTTCAGTCTTTCTACTTAAACATTTCACATTTAATTATATGTGCTACTTTATTTGTAATTAACTCTATCTGTTTCTAAACTTTTTTTTTTTTGGGGGGGAGTGGACAGAATGAAGTTGAATACATAAAAATGTAATGTAATGAAAATGTAATAATATTTGGAAACACGTTATTTTAAGGTGTCCTTGTTACAGTGTATTTATACATTTAAAAGTGCTTTATGTAAGACTCTAATAAAGCATAAAAATACCATAATATGTTTACAGATATTTAGGAAACATGCTAAGTTAACATACTTGTTTATCTGAAAAATAATGCTACAGTCAGTTATTCCAAAGCCTCTATAAAGCAAGCCTGCAACAATTAGCCGATAAAGTGTAACTGCAAAAGATAACGCTTCCAGTCGGGCAGTACGTGGGAAAGGAAACCAGAGAAAAGTTTTTTATTTTATTTTATGGATGTCTATGGAGGAGAAACTGCACTAAGCTTTTTAGAGGAAATAGCTTATCATTTTATAATTTACAACTGAAATTCAATGATATCAAGACTGTATTGTGATTGGTTATTAAGGGACAGGTGATCCAAGTTAGCCGTTACACTCTCTCCAATAGTAATACAGACCCTCTTATCTATAGTAAAACAATCTCTGGTTATGCTCCTTTGAAGATATGCTCCTTTGGGTCGAAATGTCTGTCTCTGTTTTGGTTTGTGAAACTCACACACTGCCAGTTTACCCAGTTGTATTTCGGCACCCCAAGTAGCCAGTTGGCAGGAAATCACATCTCGTTCTCGTCTCATACAACCGATTTATACTACTTACCTTCAGCATCACGGCACTGCTAAAACTGAGGACTGCATCGTTTCCCAGCAATTAAGCACAGATGAAACAGCGCTCAAATACAGGCAATGTTCAACCTCACGCCTGATTTGGCAAATGAAAACTTCTTCTTTTAGTAAATGGTTTATTACCGTATTTTCCTTATGCAACGGAGTCCCACAGGGACATGAAACAGACTAGAGCATTGGAGGAGCAGTGAGAAACATATGGTGTTGAAATGGAAACTGTCGGGATGGTTATGCTTAATTTCAAACACCGCAGCAAATCGGCAGATTTTGCGGAACAAAAGAGATTGAGATTGAGGGAAGGCAGGAGAGAGGGGGGTGTTGGGGGGAGAAACAACAAGAGGAAAAAAAGAGAGAGGGATGCAAACTGGGAACATGTTCAAAAGAAAATCTGTGTTAACGGTGCAGGAAGACAGTATTACGAGGGAGGAGAAGAAACTTTGGATGAATCGGGGCTGAGCATGAGAGAGAAGAGATAAAAATAGCATTGCAGATAAAAGAATCACTTACTAAGGTTACAGTCTATCCCGATACAATCTGGTGGGAAAGAGAGTGAGATGGTGAGATTTAAAGGAAAAGAAACTCAAATTTCAAAAACCACATCCTTCAAGGTTTAATCTGCAGACAAACAAACAATTGTTGCATAGAGTCAACCATCCGGGGACAAGGTGAGAGTCAGAATGACCCCCTCTACAAGGCCCACACTCCACAATCACAGGACGAGAGACAGCACAACTGAGAACAAGTGGAATGCCAGACAGGATATGTGGCATTTGGCAGTTTATAAATACACAGACAAAATATTGGATTTAGCCTGTGCTGTGCCTCCTCCTTGTATGTGGGTGCTGCCAGTATGACTGTAGGCAAGGGCAGTCTGCACCATCAGCCAAGAGCTCATGCTTACAAAACAGGTCACCTAGAGACTGGGCGGCAGAACTAAACAAATATACACCCAATATTTTTTCAGCCTTTTTAAAAATTTAGATATATATATATATATATATATATATCAATGCTTCTCTTTTGAAACGCCTTAAATCAGAAGAACCAAAAAAAGAAAGAAAAAGTTTTCAGTTTCATTAACTAATATAACAAAGTACACACTGCTCAAAAGTTTGGGGTTGGTAAGAGATATATATATATTCTCTTGCTCACCAAGGTTGCATTTAGTTTGATTAAAATAAAAAAAATAAGTACTATTGTGACATTATTTCAATATAATCAAAAAAAAAATATATATATATACATATATAATTTAATAGATTCTAAAATGTAATGCATTTCTTGTGATGTGTCATGATCTTTTCAGAAATCATTCTGATATGTGCTGCTTAAATTGTTTTTCTGAAAACTGTCATACATTCTTTTTAATGCTTTGGTGTATAAAATGTTCAAGACTACACCATTTATTTGAAACCGAAATATTATGAGAAATTATAAATATCTCTACTGTCACATTTGATCATTTTAATGCCTCCATGCCGAACAAATGTTTTAATCTTTCAGACCCCAAACTTTTGAATGGTAGCGTACACACATATAATTTTTTCAATAAAATATCCATATACGTATTACAATCATCACAAAATTCATAATGCTGCATACTTTTACAGCACCACTAATATCATTATTACTTCATCTTTTGGTTCAAATAAAACAGAATTTTGACTTATAGAAGAATCTCAAAAAAATATGTGACCCTGTCTGTGAAAACCCAGGTAAAGTAATTTTCGTGATTCACTGTTTTCATAAATTTCATAAAATCTTTCCAATATAATCTAAACATCATTCTGTGAAAATATAACCTTGATATCTTTCATATTGACTGAGCAAAGACATATCAAAGATTTGATGAATTTCTGTCAGTTTTGTAGTTTTTTATGCCTATACCTATTTGGTATTTATTTAAACATCTAGCCTAATCTTTTGTTTTCTGATTCCGATGCAGGTACTACTATGTCCGATAGGAATTCATCCACCTGAAGCATCAGCATCATGATAAGTGTCCAAAGTTTCCAAAGACCGAATTACTACTTACTATTACAAAACTTTCTAATGGTAGAAAATATGTTTCTGAACCAAACTATATGAGAATAAGCACGTGTTTCTGTTAGGAGACCATTTAAATTAGTGTTTAGAAAGTCAGCCTCTGGTACGCTAATGTGAGAACTGTATCTGAAATACTTTGATATAACCTATAATTTACAGCAATAACCAAAAAAATAAAAAATAACTATGTCTACTATGATTACTTTGACGCTCTTTATCTCAGAATTAGATTATGCAACTTTAGCTAGGTTCTCAAACACGGAGTCACATATAATTTGACAATTGTTTGTTATATTAACTGGAATTGATAAGGTAAAGACCTAATGTCCCCACTGCAAAGGCTGATGATATGACTAAGGACGGGTAATAACAAGGAGCAGCTGATCCTATGGAACGGTGTGAGCACTCTTGGCTGTGGTGAACTCTCAAGCTGTCAACCGCTACAGAAGAGTGACCACAGACAGCCAGGGACCTGTCTCACTTTCACACTGCTCGGAGACAGAAACACTAGCTCAGACTCCACTCTCCTGTGGCCTGGAACTGTCTGTAATCTTCTGTACAAACAGACACAGTCTGCCGTTAGAGCAGGAGGCTGAGCTGAGAGGGCAGTGAGAGACTTTAGAAGAATTACTGTTTGGTTCTTCTGGTGGGAGAGATCAGGGGGTAATTACATTTCTTTAATCACAAACAAGCTAGACGTCTAACACGTAGGGTGACCTCACACTAGGCGATCGTAACCATGCCCAAGCCAGAGCACGGGACAGGATAGTCCAGATAATCATGCTTGGGCTCGGTTCAAGGCAACCGTGGGTAGTGTGAGTACACCCTTATTCCGCTTATGCTTGGGAAAGTTTTCTCTCTGTTTGAATAAAGAAATGTGATTCTATTACTTTTTATCACTATACCTTTAAGTATAAAGTATTTCCTGAACCCCCTGTGATATTCTTCCCATCTAAAATTTGACAGCCTTTCGAATGAAAGTTCTATCTATTATTTCTTGTATCTACAGCATTTTATATAGAAAAGCTGTTCTTTTTAAGTTAATATTAACATCAGATCATAGCCACTGTGGAAGATCTCCTTATGGCTATCAGGTTAATAGAAAAATTTTACACTAGTACAGTATAACTACTGTACTACAAGACTGAATCTTTTAAACGTAATAAAATGTTATGAGCTTAAAAATATATAATTCTTTCACAAAAGTATTTGGTTACATACAAACAACTATTTCATATTATTATTTTTTAATTATTTTTAAAGTATTATTTAATTTATTATTACTATTATTTTATATAAATTCTATTTTTTATTCTTCAATTTTAATATATCTTACATTTTATATTATATTATTATTTGTATTGCATAACAAACGCTATATTTTTTATTAATTACATAATTTCTTCATTAATTATTAATTATCTTCCTTATATTATATTATATTATATTATATTATATTATATTATATTATATTATATTATATTATATTATATTATATTATATTATATTATATTTCTTTTACCTAAAGATAGCAGGTAGAAAAATGTAGGACAATGGAAATTCTAATTATATATTTAATAATGATATAATTTCCCCTCTATCTCCCCTACTATGACTCAATGTGCCTTCACAGGACAAACTACATGGGTTGGTCTCTCTGGCTGTCTGCTCTGAAAGCTGCAGAAAAGGTAGCCATTGAAGGCTGCACAGGTGAGAGAAAGAAAGAAAGAAAGAAAGAAAGAAAGAAAGAAAGAAAGAAAGAAAGTGAGAGAGAAAGAAAGAAAGTGAGAGAGAAAGACAAGAAAAAGATAAAGATGGAGGAATGAAGATGAAATGCATTCTGGGAGGAACCCCAGACTTGTTCTATGAGTGCCTCGAGTTCGGAGGTCAGGGGTGGAAGGTCACCTAGGTTGACGGTGAGTCTGACTCTTCCCCCGTCGAGCTCCAGGCGCAGGGTGTCAGCAGACTCTTTGGAGGTGGTGGCCATGAGCAGACCGTAAGCCCTCTGAGACATGAAGCGCAGAGACACGTCCTCAGCCTCAGTGTGAACGGCGTGAGGCATCAGGACCTTCAGAAACATGCTGCCATCATAACTCAGCACTGCGGATTCTGAGAGAGCAAACACAAAAAGGGAAAACAGGTCAGAAAACACAGGTCTCAAAAACAAGACAACGAGAACCTTTTCTTTTTCAGAACCTGCAAAACTTGACCAGGCGCTTTGAGCAGCCTTGTGCCAGTGTTATGATGATTCGGTTTTTCCCGAAAAGGAAAAGTTTTCCAATGACGCGTACTCCACAGACTCTCCGTGCCGCATCGTGTCTTTAACTAACGAACACATGTTTCCCTCGACTGTACGCGCACTTGTGCCTTTGATAACTGCGCACGTCGTTTTGTCTGACTGTACATGTACCTGCAGCGCGCAGCACTGTCCCATATTGTCATTAATATACATACTGACTTCAACTTGGACCACTAAATAAATAGACTGCTATTGTTATGTAAGTATGAGGGATAGGTTATTCAGTGCACAGGTCATTTCAAGAGTGATAAACAGAGTGATAGAAACTATTTCTTTTCATGCATTTTAAATGTTTAAAAATGTGGAAACCACTCATTGCATCACACCATCTCCTGACTGCATAGGCAGAGGGTGAACTTACTCCAGGGTAAGGCTAGAAGCAGCCAAATGTATTAAACACCATAAACCCATCTTTTTAGCCACCAACCAGACATGGGTGTCATATAGGCTAATAAAATATGTTTAATGGGGCTGAATTTGTATTTAACATAATTACAATTTAATAAAAACATTAGAAATTGATAATTAGGCTATATAACGTTTCCTTTTCATGATTATTTGTACAGCGAATACATTACATATAGAGAGTGACATTATCACTAACTTTGATCTATTGGGAGTTTAAGCACTCTCAAAAAAAAAAAAAAAAACTATCGTTACACTCACTGAAGCTGTATACACTGTGAAATGAATCTCTAACTTGCGTACACTGTACCTGCATCTGTGCTTTCTTGTTTATGATGAGAGAATCCCAAAGCGCACTCAAAACTGATGACTTTCAGAGATGACTCATCTGAACGCCTATGATTGGTCATTGCATTCCTTAGCTCAACAGAATTGCGTGTGATTGGTTAAAATGCGCAACAATGTAAAAACGCCTAAAATGAGAAGATCTTAATTTAATGACACACTGTATGTTCATTTTCACTTTGTTAGCAACAGATGTTTAATTTGTTTGCGCAGGGGCATTTTTGTCCAATTTAGTGGCATTTTTGCCCCAAGTCTCCATGGCCAGGGGAAGGTTTAGCCTTACACACGCTTCGCCTATTCCTGACTGTATTAATGTTTGTAAAATTGGGACTTTATGAAGAGTGTGTATACATGGTTATAAGTATGACAGTTTATATTTAATTCATTTAGGGAAATGAACAAATGTCTCAGCCCTCAAGGGACTATTTGACCAACTAGCTTATTCCTGCTTGAAAAGCAAAATGTTATTGGTAAAAAACATCAACTTTGAATCACATGCTGATTGATGGACTAGCATTATTCAACATTACTTACTACCTTCCAGCAACACTATAGATTTTTTTCCTTTCCATTTCAATTTCAACTGTAGTAACTTTGTTGTGTTTTGTCATTTTTATTAGTTACTGTTTTTAAAATGTGTCTACATAGTTTTATTAAGTTTAGTTTCCATTTTATTCAGGTTCGTTAGATTTTGATAGCTGAATGGATCTTTTTTGCATGTGATGGCTCACACGATGAAAGAACATTTAGAAGTTGTGAAGAGTTTGACAGTTTCACTGAGAATCAACTCATGAGTTTTGATCAAGAAGCCATGTGCATTTAGTTATTATGTTAATTTTAGACAATTGCACTAATTTTACTGCAATTTTGCTTAAATCAATAAGAAATTCAAATCTGATTTGAACAAGAAACTAATTGTTCAGACACCTGAACTTATAACTGTGAGAAAAAGAAACTCTTGAGAACTGAGTCAAAGTGACTGAGAAAAGCTGTAAAATATTGCTTGAAGAGTTTGTGGACCCTCGCTGAGTCACCCGTGGCATTTCTGTCCTGGACACACGTTGCTATTCTTAGCGATAGACAGCAGAGGGCAGGAGAGAGTTAGAAACGATACAGCAATAGCAGAAAAAGGTCTAGGCAGGTGCGATCTGATGAATGGAGCTGAAGTGCAGCTGTATCTCAATATAAAGTACACAAGTGAAGCACTAAAGCCTTGCTCTTCTTTATAAGAACGTGTCTCATCGGTGAGAAGTAATCCCATCATTAATCCTCCCTTCCCACTGCTTTAAGCCCTACTTTCCTCACCCATCTCACAGTTGGGACCCAGATATCCAGTTCCAGTGCAGTCGCAGACGTGTCGATTCCAGCCCTCGCGGCAGCGGCCTCCGTGGGCGCAGGGCTCCGAGCTGCACCTCCGATGGGTCTCTCTCGTACAGAAGCTGCTGACCCCCGGAGAGCTCTGAAGCTCCGCCAGCCGCCTCAGGTCCCTGCTGCGCCCGTCTATAAAGAGATCCCGCACGCAACCCACAAAGCCCAGCCTGAGGCGGGCGGTCCACACCTCTGGGGGGAGAGGAAGACTCCCGCTGTCCTCAGGCAGACCCCCCAGATACATTTCACCATCGAGATCCAGAATCTCGCTGCCCTCGTTGGTGGAGAAAGGCATGCTACGGCCGTTAACGGAGATGGAGCCTAGAAGATAAGAAATGAGGAGAAAGTGATATCTCAGTGATAATCTCCTAGTAAACCCAATTTTTTTAAAAAAAGAATGTAATTTGATCTAGAAATATTGATCACACTTTAGTTTAGGGACCAGTTCTTACTATTAACTAACTATTAACTAAGACTTTTGTCTCAATAAACTCCTAATTTGCTGCTTATTAATAGTTAGTAAGGCAGTTGTTATGTTTAGGTATGAGGTAGAATTAAGGGATCTAAAATATGGTCATGTATAATAAGGCATTAATACTGTCTGTTCTTTATAAGTACTACTAAAATGCCAATATGATAGCCACATGCACGCTAATAAGCAACCAGTTCATAGTGAGAGTTGGTCCATAAAGTGACACTGTAATGTAAAAAAATATATAAAATAAAAGGTAACACTTTAGTATAGGGTCCAATTCACACTAAAAACTAGTTGCTAATTAGCATGTCTATTAAGAACATATTGGCTGTTTATTAGTTCTTATAAAGTACATATAATGCATGACATCCATAATCCTACCCAATACCCTAAACTTAACAACTACCTTATAAACTATTAATAAGCAGCAAATAAGGAGTTATTTGAGGCAAAAGTCATAGTTAATGGTTAGTTAATAGTGAGAACTGGACCCTAAAATAAAGTGTGACCAAATAAAAAAATAATAAATGTGACAATATGTTGATTAATTAAACTCTAAATTGTAAATAATCAAAATCATTTGCAGAATGTTGTCTGCAATGCAATTCAATTGGAGCCGAGGCGGTAAACATTTGGAATTTTCATGTTAAGGAAGCAGAAAAAAAAAAAGATTAATTTTAACTAGAAAATTCAAATTCAAACTCATGAACGGCACAACCCTGGGTTGCTTGCAGTAGCAGTTAATAAACACGTTTAATTGACAGCCCTAGTTAATAATTAACTAAAACTAATTGAATTAATGCTGCTACTACTGATCCCCAAAGACTATCCGTTTAGTGACTCATGAAATAAGTGTAGCTACTGTACAATGACTGTCACAAGCTAAAAAAAAAGGAAGTTTCATTAATTTAGCAATCCACTGTGCTTCCTTTTTTTCCCTGAGCTGAGCTAGTGGAAAGGTCTTCAACCTCTTCCCCCCGGATTTGCTAAATCCCACGCTGGGCCTGCTGCTTTTAAACTGTGGAAAGTGTATTTGAGTTGAGCTCTTACAGTAATGAGAGGTAATGAGAAGTAGAAGAAATGGAGTACAGTGATTTAGCAGTTTGTAAAGTATGCATATCAGATGGACCCTAAGCGGGCAGAATGAGGAAGTGCTTTTAGATTAAGAGGAAATGTCCCTTTAGTCTCACAAGCAAGTACAGTAGGTTAAAACTACTTTATTAAACAGCTGAATAATATAATGTGTGCTGATCTTGCAGTATCCTGACCTTTCCTGCCCTCTCTCTGGAAATCCACATGGCACCATTCTCCGTCGTTGACCTTTTTGTTCCCGACTTTCATCTTGATGCTCCCGGAGCCCATGTCCATGAGCAGGTAGAGGAAGCCTTCAAGCAGCTCCATGGTGAAGAAGTCAACCTTCGGTCTGCGGTCTTTGGAACCCTGCAGCCGGCCGTGGCTGAACAGCAAGAGGCCGTTGGGTTCAGTGGTTCGGAAGTCGAAGGACACGGAACCAGTTTTCTTGGCGTTCCAGCGCGGAAGGGTTACGTAAGCGGTCGGCGTGTCGAAACTGACGGGGTCTAACGCGGCGACATCCTCACAGCGGAAGGTCAGGTCACCGTGGAGGGTGACCTTGGGGTCACGCATTTCAGCCAGGCGGGAGAGCTCCAGTCTGAACTCATTATTGGTGTAGATCACCTGGGATGGGGAGAGGGAAAAAGGGGAAAAAATCACTTGAATGCTAACAGGGTGGAATGGAGTAGCCCACTGCCCACTGGTACAAACAAACCGCAGCTGATGTGTGTACCTCAGGGGCACGCTTTTCAAGTCAGTAAACACAGCAGTCTCTTTAAATACTCGAAGCACGAGTGGATCACATAAACCTAGCGACCTCATCTAGAGCGCTACAGAAACCCTCGTCTAATCGATATTCTGTTTCATTAATATGATGAATCATCCTCTGCTAACATTAGCTCCGACGATGCCAAAGCTAAGTGGTTTTCTGAACCACACGCATAAACAGCGCATTCATTAACTGACGTCAACTGAGAAATTTTGATCTAGGGTATGATGTCGAGCCCACACGGTAAGACGCGAAGCAAAACTACTCATGAAATGACCTTCCTAAAGCACATGCATTGGGAGTGTGTCCCCTGGGGTTGATTTTTGTGTCTCAACAGCCAGATGGGCGAATCAGCCCCTGCAAAGCAAACATGCTTTTGATTTTTACACCAGCAGCTCTCTCTGTCCGAAGATGATGACTGACGCTTTGTTGCTGGGTGTGAACTTGAGTGTCTCTGAAAATAACACAAGACAGCCATGTTTCTCGTCAGCCCTCATGACAGAAAAATAAAGGGAGAGGTAGGAGCAAAAACAAGAGGTGCCAGCTCTGAGCGAAGGAACATGAAAAATGCAATTATTGCCAGAGAGCATGGACAAAAAGGGATCTATCAATGAGACCCTTTCAAAAAATCTCCGACTGCACAACCTAAGCATCCTAATCTTCCTGATTCACTACCAGATTAAGATACGGGTCTGTAATGTCAATGTTTCTTAAGCCTTTGCTTCTATAAAATGTCCGTCACTTGTTTCCCAGCTCACATTTATGTAATTGAAGGTCACTGTAATGATCACATATACCAATTCTCACTTAGCTGCTTATTAGCATGCCTATTAACTACATATTGTCTGTTTATTAGTAACATAGCATATATTCAGCATGACCATATTCTACAACTACAATAATATGCAATATAAATAACTACAAGCAGCAAATGAATAGTTCATTGAGGCATAAGTCATAGTTAAGGGTTTGTTAATAATGAGAATTAGACCTTAAACTAAAGTGTGACCATAACATGCTCTGAAGAGGGAGACTCTTTCTGTACTCGGGAAACTTTAGCAACCGTACACAACATCCTAGGAACTGCATGATGAAGCACTAAAAACACTCAGAACACCTAAACAACTATTTTCATTTTCTTCAGAAAAGGTAAAAATATTCTTGGAATTGGCACTATTCAAACTGGGGTACAAAATGTCTGAAAGTATTTTTTTTTTTTTTTTTTTACAGTTATCAGACAAAAGGTTCTAAACCTTCAGAACATGTCAACCTCAGGAGCTCAAACTAATGACTGTAAGTCATTTTATTTCTCATTAATTTACTTTATTTTTTTTTATTTTTTTTACCTAAACCATGGTTTGAGTGGTTTGAAAATTACATAAATTTAATATATATATATATATATATATATATATATATATATATATATATATATATATAATTTAAAAAGAGTCCAATTAATTGATTGACAAAATGGTGATACAGTTTGTGGTTTTTATTGTTGGATACATGTATAAAAATCTGAGGCAGACATTTGATTTGCAAAAAAAAAAAAAAAAAAAATCATCCTGTTAATTTTACATTCATATTTTATTAAATATATCAAATAGTTCTCAACAAAAAACAGGGGATTTGTTCCCAGTGGTCTCAATCTTTTCAAAGACAAGATACAAGAACCAAAAAAAATAAAAAATAAAAATAAAAACATTACAGACTAACAAGGACCTGACAAATGGCTTGAAAGGGTATGTATACCTTGACAAACTAGCCTAATTAAACGCTACACAGGTGGACGCAGTTGACATGACCATCCAACAACAAACATGACACCCAGAACCTGCGCAACAAAAGACTAAATGAAATCGAAAGAGCGACAAGACAAAAACAAGACAAAACACAGATTCCCAAAAGCGTCACAGCATTGTAGATGTGTATATGTCTCTATCAGAGGCACGATAAGGGAGTGCTCAAGCGCCTGCTGAAGAGGGCCGCTGATACTAACTGTATGGTTGAGCAAGTAGACAGCGGTGATTACTAGAGTACGGGGTCAACGAGACAGAGATGGAGAGTCTGGGACAGTCCAATGGGGATCCATAGAGGAAATCAATTTTTAATTTGGCTGTCAGGATAGTAAAGCTGGAACTTCAACGGTATAGACATGACATAAATTATGGGACATGCTCAGAGAGGTTCGAAAGAGAAAAAGAGAAGGAAGAGGTAAAAGAGAACAGATCGCTCGCCAAACAAAAACGACATCAATGGAACTCGAGAAACTAGGACTTCTTTAAGAAGGTCCCGACCAACTCGCCTGAATTCATATACAAACAAAACGCTTCTTACGTCTTTAAGGCAGCCCATGAAGTTGTTGCTCACAGGGGAGCCGGGCAGATCTGCCGTGTTCGGACTGCCGCCCACGTAGAAGAAATCATCTGAGCCCAGCATGGTGTAGTCCTCCTGGGTGTAGCCAGTGGTTGTCAGCAGGCCGTCCACCGATATCGTCACCTGTGTTTGCATAAAGGCCACGGATGGATAGAAAACAGAGAGAGAGGGAAGAAACAAGAAAGGGAACGTGGGAAATCTTTTAATTATCTGAAATCTGAGTTGGTTTCAACAAGTTCCTCTACTAAAAAAACTTCACGTTTCACGTGGGGGTTCCTCTGGTTCTGTATGCATACGTTAGCGAGGGGCCAACCCATTTTTATGTCTGCTATTGCTGCTTTCTGAATGAGGGAATCCTGTCTTGTGTGCTGGACTAGTCAGTGTTGGAGAGGAGAGACAGGAAGGGGAGGTTACAGGAACTAAGAGGAATCACTATATGTTGAGTGGGTTAAGTGATGTTAAGGGTGACTATGCAAGATTAGTATAAAAGGGGGGGATTCAGACACAAAAATGATTGTTAGTATAACAGAGGTTGCTTTTAACTATGTTGGTGGTCTGTTCTGATCAACTACTGGATTAACTGTACACATTTCATAAGAGATGTCTTCAAAAGAAAAACTTTGGAGGTGTTTGGGTAGCGATAGGTTTCAGTTTGTTAATACACAAGCCGTGCATGACGGTTAAGACAGCTCGGGCTGCGATTTCAGGACTTACACTCACTAGAAAGAGTCATGTATGATGAATTCAGTGAATCTAGAGCACAATCATATTTGTAAATGTTAATGTTGAAGCATGGAAACACTGGCAGACATCCAAAACAGGTGGTTTTCTCGCAGTGTTAATAAATGCTCGGGGGTTTAGGTGTTTCCATGCCGACAGACAGAAAGGATTCAGATTCCATCTCTAATATCATCAAATATTATTATTATTACTGCGGACAAGTAGGCAAAGCCAGAAAAAAATTATATATATATTTTTTTTTTTTTGCTGGAAATTGTAGATGGTGTGAGTTGTCCTGAAATTGAAACCCGTCATTTGTCTGAACCTTTATAAGAGAGAAAGAGCAGAGAAAGCAAGACATGGAGGGGAAAAGAAAGCCAAAAAAAAAAATAATCTTATGTAAAGCACCACACTACATCAACAAAAATAGTTACCCACACATGCAGTGGAAGCAAATTATGCGGGTGTATAACGGCGTATAAGCTGCGTATTATATTTAAAAACACGGTATACAAAGCGCAAGTCCTGTGATGCAAACAACATGTCACACATGCTGGATAAAATGTGCCAAATGTCATCTGCTACTTAAAGAAATGAATGACAAAGATCAATACAACGAAACGCATGAGGAAAACAAGATGTACTCTTTTGCCACAGGAAGGGAAGGGTAAGGGAGGTCCGTTTTTATCTCTGTTCCATAGACAGAGGGTTAATAACAGCTGTCATTTTCCACTTTTAATTGATATAAACAGTGAGTGTTTGTGCTCAAGCAGAACACCTCAGTTTGTCAGTACAAGGTCATTCTTTTCAGATTAAAGTGTGAGGCAACTGGAAATTAGAAAGGAACGTCAATAACATGTGACTTGGAGAAACAGAAAAGCTTGTACGTTTTAACATTAAAAAGTGCAAACATCTAAACATATTCAAATTGGTCGCACTTTCCTTTAAGGTCCAATTCTCACCATTAACAAACCATTAACTACAATGTTTGCCTCAATAAACTCCTAATTTAATGTTTATTAGTAGTTAAAAAGCCTTAGTCATTACGTTTAGGCATTGGGTAGGATTGGGGATATAAATGAATAGGCATGCTAATAAGCAACTAGTTACTAGTGAGAACTGGTCCCTGTACTAAAGTGTTGCCAACATATTATATCTGATTGTATTTATGAGGTGATATGAACGAAATCATATCTCACAGAGAAATTTGACATCACTTAAAGTCAAATATTTTTATTTTATTTTCAATAGTCATTGTCATAGAATATTTAATTTAGAAAGTTTAATAAATACTTTAAAAATGACTGATGCAAACCGAAAAGGAACATCATTCACATCATTACACATATTATATATATTAATTTTACATTATGCATTGATTGAGTTAAAAATGAGGCTGAAAAGAATAATACAATACAAATATTTTGTCAATTTTGAAGCTACTGAGAAATAACAGATTCAGTTGAATTCTAAATTAACTGGAGTATATGAAAGAATATCATCTATATGACCAAGATGTTGCTTGGTAACCATAAGCAACCCACAGTTAGACCACAACTTCACGACATTTCAAAACTAAATCGCTCCCATTATAAACAACTACTTTGAGCTTCACACTGAAAACATCTGTCTGCAACAAAGTTTGAGTTTTTTTTTTTTTTATTGCACAGGGGATATAATGTGCTATTAACAATAAAGTGAATGCAGTTGCATCTACAGATAAAAGCCTTCATTGCCCTTCTCTCCTGTTGTTCCTGATTAACTTGGCAGATATGAATACAATGTTTGAGGACATTGCATATTAAGGGACGTTTCCAAGCAAAATCAGTATTATTAAATGCCACATCTTACAGTGCATCGAAATCTCTGTATGAGATGCTGCAACATTTAATAAAAGCCAACATCAAAGGGGGAGAATGAGGGGAAAATGGAGTAGGTGGACAGAAACGCTGCACAAGAGCTGCAGTCAAATCTTTGTTTTTGATTGTTTCTTTCATCTGACGAATTACGAAAGGCTTTGAGAGAGCACCTTCTGCCCTTTTACATTGACTGACGCTGGGTAGTTTATATTTTGGAATGACATGTTATTTAATGTAAATGCCAAGTTTGAAGATATGGTTTGTAGCAATACATCAGGATTTACATTAAGCATAAAAATATGTTTTCCTGTCAGTTTGGCCCAGACTGAAGTCAGCAGCTTACAGCATCATTTATGCCCACCGTAGAAACTCTCAGCCAAATAGGATGTGTTATTGATGTTAGAACTCATACAACAAAAAAAGGCATTTTAATAAGGATATGGGCGATGGGATAGTGAGTGCTATAAAAAAAACAAAAACAATGTGCATAAACTGCAAATGGCAAAAAAATGAACTTTTGCATGGCACCTGGGGATTGGTGCCATATTTAAACATTTCTTTAGTCGTTTCTGCACAGTAAAAGCAAAAAAGAGATAAAAAGAAAGGGCCAAACCAAACTAGACAAATTAGAATGTGATATCTACCATATAATGCAGTTTGTTTACCGTAGGGAGTCCAACCCCTGCGCGCTTCAAAAAAAGAAAAAAAAAACAAGGAGGGAGAGTAAAATTACATACCATAAACTCCACAGATGCTTTAAAAGGATTGAAAATGACTTACTGGCAATTTAAAAGCAAATTTAACCATGCCACGAAATGATACTTAATTTCTCCGCCCTCCATTAGAATATATCTTCCCAGGAAAAATTGTTCAAATCTGTTCGTTTATACCTAATTTCTTTGGACACTTGTCAACGGCAAACAGGTGGCTCACATTCCATGGAGGTTTTCATGTTAGTATTTGAAGGGGTAAAGGCAGAAGAAAAACAATGACAAATCCACTTAAGAGGCTTCAGTGTTAGTAAAAGAGACAAAAAGAGAGAGAATTCAACTAATCTGTCAAACAAGATGGTTCAGGGAGGGTTTTGAAGGAGGGATCTTGCAGAGGCAGCGGCGTTAGAATAAAGAATGACAGCAGCAGTAGCGACTAACTCGTTATTCAAGGTAAATGAATGACAAAAGCAAAAATGTCAACACCCGTTATGCACTCATTTATGCCTGCTCGGCGTTGCCAAGCCCGGTACTTCCATAATTTGTCGTGGCAGAACAGCTCGTTCGTTAACAGACGCAAGGTGCGCTCTGCTCTGTAAGCAACACTTGAGCTAAAGGTTACGGCAGTCAAATGAAGAAATAATCAGCGGCGGCAGAAGCGAGCAGGCATAGTGTGTTTCTGTACGATGCACCCTATCATATAATCATAGTTCAGCATTAACAGATTGAAAACAATCAGGATAATGGCACTGAAAAAAAAAAACAGCCTCGACTATGAACGCTGCTTTTTGAAGGCTGTGCTAGAGGGACCTCTTTTCTCTTAGGTTAAATGATAAATAGTAAACATTCCCCCTTCTCCGCAAGATGGAAATCTTGCTGAATGCAGACAGATTATTTTGCCGGCGTAATTGAAGCATGTGCACCATCGTGGATTTAATCACAGGCGAAACAGAGCGGTGCAGTCTGGACTTGAATGGAGTCGCCAGATCAAAACACTCCTCTTCACCAGGGACTCGCACACACACACACACACACACATATCCGTACTGGTTAGTAGCAACTGAAAGGTAATTATCACTGCCCTCTATGTCTGGAAGAGCCTGTGGCTTAATGGTACTTCAGTCTGGCAGTGAAGAAGATTCCTGAAAGCCCTCCAAGAGTCCAACAACAGAAATATTTTGTGCAGTGCTTAAAATGTAAATCTATTTTGCTATCAGAGTTACATATTACCTTGTTAAGTCTCTGACGGCTAGCACTGTGAGCTGGACAAGCTCCAAAACAACTGCCTGGGCCACTGAAACAGTTCATCTCGAGGTAAATTCCATTCGGAAGTGAGCCCTTTATTTTGAATCTGAACTTTATCTGGAGATTTTTTCAGGTCTCTTCCATAGTCTTGTGGATTTTTGCAGAAACCAAGCTCTGGGACCAACAAAAGTTCATGATTCATCTTTTGGTCATCAAGATCTTTACAAATAAACATTTTTTTACAAACTATTGAAGCTTAAATACAACCATCAGAAGTACAAAGCTAAGCATAGGCCTTGTGATTATAATATCACCAACACAAATTGCTGTCAGCTCTTTCAATTTCTATTTAAAATCTACAAATTGTAACGTTTGAGTAAGAATAGTTTGCAGGGGCACAAGTATTAACACAGCATGGCTGTAAAAGTGATCTAGTAAACAAATTATCTTTCCTATTCGACGTAATGATGTTTAATGTCCCTTCTTAACTTCTTTTGTAGTCCTATTTGGCAATTTGTTAGCAAACGAGCAAGACATCGTATTACTGATGCATTTAAATGTCATAGAATAAAATAAAAAAATATTATGAGCTTGTGTTAAACCACATACCTTATTTCAGGCATTTAATCAATAACCCAACATCCACTGAGTTCAGGAACCAGAAGTTAAAAATAAATAAATAAATGAACAAAATACATTTATTTACAGTTTTAAAAGACACATTTCTGCAAAATCTGTAAATATATAAATGACACATCCTGTTGGGTTAAAAAAATAAATCACTTCCATTAAGTTCCCTTTGCTAAAAGCCTAATTAAGGGGTCATTCCTGAAGTAAATTTGGCTGCTCGCTTTAAAATGACCCCTTCCCACAGAGTGCAAACTTGCAGTCTAAAATTCACTTTTTACTACAACCAATATTCTCTTGGTACCGCAGGATTTAAAGCTAAAATCATATGTGAAATAACAATAATTTCAGTAGAAACATTTTATAGCTAAATGAAAGTTTCACACTGAATTGAAACTGCTGTAGTGAAATACAATCTCATTGCAACCTCCACTTGTTATCCAAAACAAACTCAAAGTGTTGTATTACTTTTGTTCAGAAATCGCTAAAAGCAGTTTCAACAGTTAATACTGCAGTTATGCATTTATACATTTACTTTATCTAATAACACAAGTTGACCAAAGTATAGTCATCAAAAATGTTTAAAAAATCAAATGAAGCACCCTGTGGAGCCACGATGCGCAAAGGTGAACGTTACCTGACGTAGGTTGCGGGACACGCGGACCGCGTGCCATGCGTTATCGTTGAACTTGCCATCGGATGGCTCCACCAGAGCCTCGAAGGCACCGGAGCCCAGGTTAATGACCAGGCACACGGCCCCACTTTTCAGAGACAGGTTGACATAGTCTGCAGATTTGCCGGTGTGGAGCAGGAGGCCGTTTCGCTGAAGCGTCCGGAAGGACAGGGTGATTTCATCTGTGCTGCTCTGGATAGGCTTTTGGGACAGGTCGTAGCTGAAGAACTCATTACCCTTGAACGTGGCCACTGACTCCACTTGGCCTTGTTGAAGGGAGAAAGAAAAAGGCAAGGGAAGGTCATTAGAGCTGGGATGGATTTGGACCAAGGGTATGAGAACTGACTCCTCTTTATATTATCTGTGTTTTATAGACTCATACAGAACCAATCAAACATTTTAGGATGAACAAGTGGAAACAAAGAATTAATGAAATGGCAATGCACGTGAAATACTCATACCGGGTTTTACAACCCAGAAATGTTCAGGCAGGACTTGAGCCTTGATGTGATTTCCGCTAATGAGGGTTTTAAGGCCACTGGCTCAAATGAAGCATAAACGAACCAGAAATTAACAGTACAAGACAGCTGCAAGCATGAATCATTGTACATGTCTTTGACATGAGAAAATCTCACTGGATTACCACGTTTCCTTATTCACGCTTCCCGTAGACATGAACCGCAGAGGTGAGTGAAGTCACACATGTAAATGAGCGTAATCTCCCCCAGCGCCATTCGCATCAGCTAATCGTGAAGGTCATTTATGCATGTAAAGCTTGCCGTCCTGAAATTAAACTGCGAGTGTGCAATTAAACGAGCTGAAAACGGGCTGTCAGGAATAATCTGAAATAAAACACAGCCGCACTTTTAAATAACGATTTGATTTGTGAACGCCACTGCAAGATGTGAAAGCTTTGATGAACGAGGTAGAGTTTCAAAATACAGTCATTAAGAAAGTAGGTGACTGAGGAGGCTGCTTGTCAAAATATCTCATCTTCATTATTTAAGGTCGTTAAAAATCAGCACCTTCACAGACAGCTCGTTAGTTTTGCACTTATTTTCTGGCCTTATGTCTAGCCCCCACCACCTGTTAATCTTTTGGGATGTGCATTACTACAGATTTTCAAACTCGAATATTCGGTGGGTTGCCTATGTGATGTAAAGGGAAGCCCTGTGTAATTAGCCTAGATTTGGGTTAGTCTGACGCCAATTGGACATGATTCTTAAGGCAGAGTGTTAACATAAGATTTGTTCAAAACATCTAGACAGCACAGCGGAGAGTGTTGAAGTCTCAGGCAGTTTGAATATAGTCAACAAAACCTACTGTTACATCATGGTGGTAATTAAATGACAGTCATTTAAATATACTGTTGAAGAAAATGACAAGAAAAAAATAAGACTGCAAGATATTAACAATCCAAATCATAGTTTATCAGAGACTGATCTGCTTCAGCTGAAGCTAAACAGTGGAAGGACATCAGTAAACTGAAACCCTGCAGGTTCATTTATTTTTATTTGAGTAATAAAAAAAAGCGACTTTTTCTTAGAATTGCGTGATATAAACTCACAATTGCGAGAAAAAGAACAAACTTCTTTATATGAGGCCATGAATCATTTATTTTTATTTGCGTAATACAAAAACGCAACTTTTTCTTAGAATTGCGTGATATAAACTCACAACTGCGAGAAATAAACAAGGTTGCACTTTACAGTACATGTACTTATGGTGTACTTACAGTGTATTTATCTAAGAAAGTTCTGGTAATACAAGGTAACTACATGGGGTAGGGTTAGGTTTAGGGGTAGGTTCAGGGTTAGAACCTAGTTATTGCATAGTTATTGTAATTACTATAATAAGTACATAGTATGTACATGAGGAACAGGACTGTAAAATAAAGTGCTATACCAAAAACAAACTTCTTTATATTTTAACAATTCTGAGAAAGAATTGCGAGTTTATATCTCACAATTGGGACCTTATTTAGAATTGAGATATAAACTTGCAATTATACGAAAAACAAACTTCTCGCAATTCTGCCTTTATACCACTATTTATAGCACACAATTCAAAACTGAGAGATGTAAACTCAAAATTTGCAATAAAAAAAAAAAAAAATCAGAAGTGTGAGATAAAAAGTTACAGTTATCGGTTTTATTTTTTAATTTTAATTTTTTACATTAAAAAAAATAAATATAAATAAATAATTACTGACGCCAAACATTTTAATGATCTGGTAAGTGCAATTTTAAATCTAGCATCTGCACAAAAAGAAACAAAGTTACTACAATGTTATTTATTTCGACTAAACCCACATGCTAACTTAGTAAAATGTACTAAAATTGATAAATATGACTTGACAAAATAATAACTAAATGAAAGATATAGTACCACTAGCATAGCATAGAACACTAACTTAACCTACACCATACACAACCACACCAATTCTAATGGCTTTCAATCAGGCATTACAAACAGCCTCCTGGGATCCTAGATGTACTCACTTCAAGAGGCAGACCAAAGTCATTTTTCATCTAATTGATACATGTCTACAAAATCTATCAAGTTTCCGCCAACATATCTCAGACAATCTTATTTTACAGCACCGGAACAGCAATATTCGTCCTTCAGATATGCATACATAACCTGCTCAGCTGCTAAAAATAGTATGAAATATTCCATTCCAGGTTTAACCAGCAGAGCATAGCATTAATTTGAAGACTTGTGATATTTCATCAAGCACGAAGGCTCAGACCATCAGTTAGGAAAGAAACGACTGGGGAGGAATCAACCAACCAGACATCTTCACCAAGGAAATTTGACCTTGCAAAATTACAGTGGCAGAATCTTATCATAGTGCCACTTGGTTCACTGGAGAATAAACAGCCAGAGCGTGTTCCACAACAAGCAGACCTACCACGCAGAGTGGAACTCTTTAAGAGATGACAGAAACCAAGCCCCTGCTGAGCCATGTGTGCTTAAGAGGGTTTTTTTTTTCTCACTGACTACAGGGTGACGCAAAGAGAATATGACCCACAAAACACAGGGCTATGACTAAGTATAAGGTAATGTTTCTAACAATAAACCGACGTGACATGATGGGACTCGACAATATCAGAGAAGCTTTAAACTTTTCAAAAGTGCAACCAGAAAGTGCCTTAGATGTTACCGCTGCAGCAGCAAATTTAGTCAGATAGTAACAAGCTTCTGACAAATGAATTGTGACTCAAATATATTCGCAGACAGAAAGCTTGGTTTGCATTAAAGGTGCCGTGTCTAATCTTTTTTTAATGGAATATAAAATATCCATAGTCAGATTTGTTCTGATTCACCAAACAGATGCCTGTCGATCTTTTTGCATGTTTACAGGGAAGCCCAACTGTATATGGGCAGCAGGAAGCTGATCAAATTCAGGTTCATAAGCAGTTGATAGCTGTTTGTTTGTCATGCAGGAATTGTATTTTGATACTACTGTTTTTAACAACTTCGACATGCTGAATACAACTGTATCTTTGTAGAGTGAGGAATAGAATAAAAGGTCATTTTTCTGATCAGTACAATGTGTAGATCACACTGACATTGGGCTAGAGCAGTAGCAAATTTTGCCTGTACACCTTACATATTACATAAATGAACTGTACATCTAATTTGACAGCAACATACTTTTAGACCATTTTTGTCAGTGACAAAATACAATATTGATTTGTAATGTCTTATTTGTTATCATTTTGAATTTTATTGCAAATTAAACGAATATTACAGTAAATAATAAGGTGAAAATGTTCTGTAATGTGGGGGTTATACGTGATATTATCGTGATAAGTAGAGCACAATAAGCTATCAGACTGTATTGTTTGAAATCTGTGGAATGTGTGAATTCTGTGAAATGTGTGATTTCTGCAAAATTGGTGAATTCTTTAAAATATTTAAATATGATTGGGTTTGACTTGCATCAAGATTATTTAGTCTTGAAAATAATCAGGGTTATTTCCATTTCAGAAAGCTATTAGACAGGTAAGGTTTTTTTTGTTGTTTTTTTCACCATCCAAAAAAATGCCATTGCCTTGAACCCATTTTTGTTGGTGTCTGATAAAGGATTTTTATCTGTCTCAACATAAATTTCTCTGATAAGGATATCACTAAAGATGCAGTCTCCAATCATACACCACTGGAGTACTGTACTTCTGAAGGTTTTGGTCAGAAGATATGATCAAGGCTCTGACAACTAACACCAATGAGTAGTTTTAAAAAGAAAGGTAAATGGCAGAGCTAGACATTGTAAAAAAAAAAAACAGTAAATAGTTTTGATTAAACATACTGTATTTTATGATAAATGTAATATTCATAAAAAAATGACTTGTCTGAATATTTTTAGTGTGTGATTATTTGTGTATGGATATGTAGGCTGCTGTTATGTGGCTACATAAGCAGTATACCCTGCAAATGAACCCTTAGATCATCTTTAGATCTGTTTAGACAGTTAGTAAAATCACAGAAATTGTGCTACCCCAAAGGCAGATATTATTTGTAATAAAAAAAAAAAAAAAAAAAAAAAAAAATATATATATATATATATATATATATATATATATATATATATATATATATATATATATATATATAAATTTTTAAAACTTATTTCTGCACTAGATATGGAATTACAGATGGAATTACATCCAGGTGTATATATATATATATATATATATATATATATATATATATATATATATATATATATATATATATATATATATATATATATATATATATTTTATACAAAATAAAAAGTACAATATAAAAACATATATGTACACAATAAGTTCATTGTACCAAATGATTACTTTAAATGTAAGAACACTGTAGGGGTGGGTGAGATCCCGGTAGACATGATTAACCGGTATAAATTTGTCAACGAGTAGAGATTCTGGACTACTGTCTCTATCGTGGGTTACACGCTCATGTGACATTTCTGTACTGCGTGTTCATGAAAACTTATCATTTTCACACGTTTTTAAGCATTGCAAATGAAAAACAAGTGATTTTAAGCCAATTAAAGGCCATCAGCAGCAAAAGAGAACTCGTTCCGTTGTATGCGCGTGCTGTCTGAGATGTCTGAGTTTCTGAATGCTGTCAGAGAGGCAAGCGCACGTTAAGACAGTGCTCAAAGTACACAGGAGTATTGAACAGAATTATTTTTGCTGCTTTATAGGCCTTGAATGGTTAAATACACAAACTCATATGTTACAAAATGCCCGTCTTTGCAAGTATCCTCGTAAACATGGTCATTTAGGTCTTAAGAAAGAAAACACGTCTAACATTATATTGGATCTGCGCAGCTCTTAAAGTGACAGCAGTCTAAAGAAAGAGAAAAACAAAAGAAAGAAAATCTAAATAATTTCCGTAACTTTATAAGAAGAAATATATATTTAATTTACACAGTGAAGGTGTTTTTATACATTTGATTCATTCATACAGTGTTTTTAGCATTTCTTATTTTTTTTTGTTTTACTGTACTTTTTTTTTTTTGTCCTATTGCTTGTAATTACTTTTTTTCTAATTTAATCACAGACTGTTTACTTGTCTTCATTTTTTGTAGGCTAGTATTATTTTTTGTGACGCTGATGCTGATGATAAGAATTATGACATTTCTATGGTACCACCAATACATTATTTAAAACACATACAACTATACTGTGATATAACATTACCATGAAATAAAATTACTCACCCCTATAAAGTGGGACCGAATAGAACAACAGAACAGAACAGAATAGAATAGATATTTTTTATTTTTTATATGGAACCTCAAAAATGCATGCAACACATTTAACATTCATAATGTGATGCATTTAACAGCATACTGTGACTTCATTTCATCAGGAAATTGGTTGGTAGGAGGAGAAATCAAGTTATAAATATTATAGTTCGGACATGATATTATTGGTCAATAATAGAAGTTCTTGATATCAGAGAATGTGATTACATTTTGATGAAACATTATGAATATAAACTGTTTTTTAAGTGCAGTGAGAATCGTGCTCAACAACTAGGGATGTTATGAAAGTTCATAGGGTCAAATTTGATTCCATGCTGTCTTTTAGTAGTCAAATAAGAAATGTATTTCTTTATTTGTTGATTGTACAAACAAGTACATGTACAGTACATGACCCAAAAGGGGTGAGTGACAGTTTTGTGAACTGGCCTGAAACTCTTTCTGGCCCGGGGCCATCTGGCCATCTTTACTGTTGAGCCTAATAGTCCAAAAATGATCTGAAATGCAGGTTTAGCATTAATTTGACAGGTTACGTGTCTGCTAGTTCTGACTAATGGCTATTTACATTCACCGTGGTCAGCATTTGAGTAAATGGGGAAATTTTCCCTTAAAAGCGCCGAATAAACACACTCTACTGTTACAGCATTAATGACACTCTCCTTCAGGCCAAGCCAGAGGAAAACTGAGCAAAACAACAGCCACTGGAATCACCCCTTTACACAGAGCCAGTAAAGCCAGCTTTAGTTATGTGCAGATATGTGGTGTTGCTGATGAGACGTCTAAATCTTCATGTCCAGCCTCCGATCTCAAACTTCAAAAGAGATGAGAGAAATAAACAGTGTTCACCCCAGACCTTCAGAGCGCGCTGTCAGGATGCTCTCGGTGTAGGCTGGAGCAGAATAGCCTGATTTATTTACTTAAGACTCCTTTGTGTCTTTGATATGACAGGACTGGAGCAATCAGTTCTTTAGGCGTCAAGACTTACTGTCATTACACACTAATGTCCATGTCTCAGATATGAAAACACTAACACTAAATGAGAGGGGGTGTGAAATCAACAGCGACAGACTGGGAGAAGGAAAAGAAAGGCAATGAGGTTATGAGCTGGAGAGAATGACAGAGAGGGAGGACATGACATGGATTGCGGGGACTTATGATCAAACTAGGGGTGGGAGGGAAAGAAAGCCATTCACAGAGTCGTTCTCAAGCGATTCTGGCTCACAAACAATTCGGAATCGGAGTGATAAAAGAATTATTAATACTTCTGTTTATTGAAAAGGGATGTGAAGGACAAAACATTACAGATACAGAGTGCAATTTAGTGTGCAGTGCAGCAAAAATGGCATTGAGGGCATTAGTGATTGAGGATGGAGTCAGGCTAAATCTGACAAAAACTAGTTTTTATCTATTGGCTAACAAGCATTGGAATCATGACCAACAGCAATTTTGGTTCCAGTTCTGCAAAATGATTTATAGTACGTTGTATAGTATTTAAGAAAAAAAAAAAAAAACCTTTTAAAAACTCTTTTAAAACCCTGCCATAATTTATTTAAAATACATTTATTTCATACTAAGTACAAATCCATTGACACATTTATTGAAGTATCACATAAGAATTTAGTTTATTTGGAGTATTTATCGCACAATGCATATTTCTAAATATTATTCATAAAATGTGTTTTAATTTGACTGTTATTAAGGACTGTATGATCTCTAT
The DNA here is from genome assembly GCF_023724105.1 of Carassius gibelio. Taxonomy (NCBI): domain Eukaryota; kingdom Metazoa; phylum Chordata; class Actinopteri; order Cypriniformes; family Cyprinidae; genus Carassius; species Carassius gibelio. The sequence continues at coordinate 14,173,393 of NC_068416.1, read as the reverse complement.
ATAATATACCTCAGCTCTCACAATTAAAACACAAAGTTAGTTGTTCCAATTTAGCAGACTTTAAGTACCACAAGTACAAATGCAGGGTATTTTTTATTAAGCACATAAATATGTATTGTACATGGATTTGTAATATAATTAGCACAAAATGAACGTATTTCAATTTTTTTTTTTGTATATTTCTTTTCATGGGCGAAGTTGCTCACAGACTAACATGATCACCAATATTCAGCCGCATATGAATCAAAACAGCCATTACAGTGAGAAATATTGATGCTGTGCAAGATTTGGAGGTTTTGATAGATTCATACTTCAACAAAAATGCTATTTCTTTTGGTTCAAAATATTGTTTCTTTGATGGAACGTGCCAACATTCAAATGTTGATTAAAAAAAAAAATGAATGAATGAATGAAGCTTTATGTGTGTGTGTGTGTGTGCTCTTGTTTTTGTGACAAAACAGGACTCAACTCAGTATAATGACATGGGTATGACAGGGGTATTACAAGGAGAGGGTTACATATGAGGAAATGCTTATAAATCATACAGAATGAGTTTTTCTGAGAAAGTAAAAATGCACAAAGTTTCCTGTGAGGGTTAGGGATAGGTGTACGGTTGGTGTAGGGCCTTAGAATATACAGTTTGTAAAGTTCAAAAACCATTACGCCTATGGGATGTCCCCACTTTTCACAAAAACCAACATAATTCTATTCTTTTTATTCACAAAAGAAAAAAGAAAAGAAAAACTCAGTCACTTGTTCAGGAATTAAACTACACTAGCTGTGTTTTATGTTATTAAATCACTAAAAAGAATTGATTCATAAGAGTAACTTGTTTCACTCAAAATAAAAATAAAATAAATAAAATCAACTTGGAGTCAAATGGCTTTATTTTATAACACCCAAAACCCAATCAAAGTCTTCAGCTGTGAGACTTGAAGTCACAATTTAAATGTATTTTAGAATCATTAATGAAAACGGATTGTGACTCGCTCAAAATCTCTTCGTGAGCTATGATTCCCATCAAACATTACAATCCAAACTCTTTTTCACACAGAAAACGCACGTTTATGAAAAAAAGTGGCAGTATTTGCAGAATCTGGATTGTGCCAAATTATTACAAGGTATTGAACAAAATAAAGCAAGTGAAAAGAAAATTGAAGCAATTGAAAACAATAATGATAAAGCCCCTGTAAATAAGCAGGCGGCCGATGGTAGAGAAGACACAGGCCACACTGTAAAGACCGACTGAATGCTGCACAGTGGGAAATAATGGCAATCCAAATGTAATCTTGAGAGTGTTATTATTCCAGCAAACTGTGTCCTCTTCCGAGGATGCAGCATCTGAGGCTCTCATCACAACCTCTCCCTCTGCCTGGCTGAGCTCAAAGTGCGGATCTGAAGCAGACATGTCCAATTAAAGACACACACACGCTCCAACCTCACTGCTTCTGAAGAGACAACAGGGACAAATACGACACAGAACTCATTTTTAATGTCATCTGTGGCGGTGTGTTTATGTGTCGCTTTTTCTGACAGGTTGGTTTGTCTCCACTGCTTGTGGAGAGAGAGAGCGAGAGAGAGAAATATCAACAGCTGATTAAGTCAAGGCCCTGCAGCAGCCGAAGCCATTTGGTTTGCAGATTAAACATGGCTATGAGAGAGAGAGACACACAGAAAGAGAGGACAAGAGAAAGCATATCTGTTGGAGTTAACTGCTATTTCCCCCTGTGTGAAGATAGAAGATGAGACTGACCATGACAGTAATGTGTGTCAAGGGACAGCAGCATTCAAAGAGCACTAAATCAACAATAGTAAAACTAGCACCAGTGTTTTCAGTGGGGGCAACATAACACCTGACCAAAAAACAAATATATACATAAAAACAGAATAACTTCAAAAAAAAATTACTATTTATTAATTATTAATCAACAAACAAATATTTTCTTGTTTGTTTAGGATGCAAACAGATCTTGGAACATTTATTATTCATTTTATTACTTAACACGACTTAATAAATAGAGATTCAATTAAAAAAAAACATATATAAAATGTAAAAATAAATATTTCCTTGTCTGTTTAGTAGGTAAGGGGACTATTATTAATTTTATTAAATAACATACACAAAATAAATAAATACTGTACATGTTTTCTTGTTTATTAAGCATGCAAGGGGAGTATTACTCATTTTATTGCATAAATACAATAAATAAATAAGTACATAAATGCATACATGCATAAATTAACAAGATATTATTAATAATATTATTATTCATAATTTTGTAACATAACATATATAAATACAAATACAAAATAAATATCACATGCACACACTTTTTTGTTTGTTAAGCATGCAAGCAGTCTTTTGATCAATTACTATTAGTTTTATTACGTAACACATGACCGAATAAATATAAAAAATTACATTTAAAAAATGTGAAAATAAATAAACAACTAATCATTATAGCATGCAAGAGGATTATTATTAATTGTATTAACATACAACGGATAGATTGTATGGCTTTTATTTTGTTAGAGATAGACAGGCAAAAACATAATACTTTCTCGTTTATGCATTTATATATAATTATTTGAATGTCTAATAAACATTTCATTTGTACAAACCTTGCAGACTTATTTGGATCCAGCTGTGAGATATTAAAAATTATATATATATATATATATATATATATATATATATATATATATATATATATATATATATATATATATATATATATATATATATATATATATATATATATATATAATATTTCTTTATGTGTGAAAAATACTGTAATAAGCTTTATATTGGTTATTGGCCATGCTGCTCTCTAAGACATCGTCATTGGGTGTCAAAAAGACAATATCAGTCAACCACAGATACCCAGACAGAATAATACATACATATACATAATTACAATGTAAATATATTAGTTAATAGATGCCCTTTGAAAGTTCTATTTACAATCCACATGACCCTTTTGCTTCAAACTGTAATATTTGAGGCTTAGCATGAAATCTTGTTCTACAGTGTACCTAATGGCACTGCCTACACACACACACGCAGCACACATAATCTAGATTCATATTAAGGACATGTATATGCACATGCTCAACGTGGAATGCATAATGACTTAATTGATTTGTGAGAGAAATAGAGCAGAAATAAGTTTCCCCAGAGGAAGATGACAACAGGCTCAAAGCAGAGTCTCACTGGTCTTTACTGAACATGTTTCTCCTCCCCAGCCCTATGGTGTCATTAAGCCTCATCTTTAAAATATTAAAAGCACCCACAGGCTGCTTTGCTCTGTTGGATTTCACAGATAAAATCTGTCCTTAGAGGGAAAAGAGAGGAGTTTTCATACAAACATTATGTCACCATATTGAAGACGGTTGCCAGCCATCTGATGAAAGGGCTCCAACAACTGTTAAAAACTCATACTGTGTGAAAGAAACGTAATGAACACTAAAATGAAGGGAATTTATCTCACATTGATGTTTAAAATCACAGCAGACTTCAGCATTATTCAGAAATGAATTGAAAATGATGTTTCTAAACTTGAACTGAATTTGAAACAAACATGATGTAAAACTAATGAGAATTTGAGTAGAATTCAAACTAAAAGAAGGATATTATATCAAAATATAATACGTTCCCGGCTCATTCACAGCACAAATTTGACCAGAAAGCATGTAACTGTATATAGCATTTATTATAGAACATTACATTTTCATTCAGAAATAATAGAAATCTGTTAATTAGTATTTAAAGTCTCCTATTGAAATGTATACTCAAAATTAATTCAAATTAACCTTCATTTCAAGGACATCTCAATTCCCATAATGCTCATTACCCCAAACTCTTCAAATGAAGTTCAACATCAAGATATAAAATACTAGATTAAGAATATTTATGCACGTTTTTATTTACTACTTTAATCGTTTATATTACAGTGAACGGAGAGCAGACTGATGCTGTTGTCAAAATTTTAATCCTTATTGCTGGCTGTGACTATTGTTTCAATAGTACTAAATTACACTGAAGTACAGTTCAATATAAAAATGTCTAACAAGTAGTGACTATTTAAAATAGATTGGATGCTTTTTCCATGTCATTCCAAATTAACATCCTGTGTGCTGCAGCCAATTTGAATGTGAATCTGAAATGTAGACGACTTTCTAATTTAGAATTTTTCCCAACTCTGTATCACAGATCAACCACAGGTACTGTGTCTTTAGGAATAGTTAAACCAACAATTTTAATTTACCTACCCTCAGTTCATCAAAGATGTTGATGAGTTTATTGTCATTATTTTCATTGGAACTGATTTGAAGAAATGTAGCTTTACATCACTTGCTCACCAATGGATTCATCTGCAGTGAATGGGTGCTGTCAGAATGAAACACCAAACAGCTGATAAAAACATCACAACAATCCTAAAGTAATCCACATGACTTCGAGCCCATCAACTGACAAATGTCTGTCAAATACATCATTAAGGTGTTTTAACTTTCAACTTCACTTCTGGCCAAAATATGAATACAAAACCCATAGTGAAAAATCATCCTCTGTTGTCCTCTCACATCAAAATGAATTGATCTGTGAATATTTCTCTTTATAACCATGACCTTTTTTAGTTTATGGATTGTTGAGTCACTTTTATTAGTTGTTTGGATTCTAGAGGGTCAATTGGTGTTAATATCTCAAAATCTGTTCCGAAGAAGAAATAAACTCATCTACATCTTGAACGGTATGAGGGTAAGTTATTTCTTAGCAAATTTTTATTTTTGTGTGAACCACTTCTTTTAATAGCTCCAAAATGTCAGTTCAAGAATTAGCCAGCCACGATATAAAATAGAAGAAAACACAGTTTCCCAATTAAATAAATCAATCTTTACATCTGTTCATAAGGTACAGTAAGTGTCTTCCATCAAAAATATTCATTAGCAGAAGACCAACTATGCTGAACACTATAAATAAAAGTCCCAATCGTAAATTCACATCCCTCTCTCTCACATTTTGTCCTGTATGGTCAATAGACATTCACAATATTTGTTCCACAAGCAGCCTTGCTCAGCACCCTGGGTAAAGTCCCGTATCTCCAAAGCAATTCATCTCCTGCTGTAATGCAGCATATAGACTTCCAAACAGGTTATCCCTTGATCTGGACTCTTGCTGTGAAAAAAAGATCATCCCTGTCGTAGGCCATGGGCCTCTCATAAATAAAAGTTAATGAGAAAAAAAAAGGAAAACAAAAGGCCAATTTTGCTGTGATGCAATCTGGTTGCAAAACAATAGAAACCATTCTGGCAATCTTTGATTCTTTATATCTATGAAGGTGCTGTGTTTAAAATACAGGCAAGAACACTATTCCATTCGGGCAATATTCAAGCACTATCATGCAGCTTTCTCTTGGGGAGCTTCAATCAACAAACCATCATTATCGTCGCATGAGCATATTTCACAGGCAGGAGAAAAGATTCTCACAATCGCAGCCTCAAGGGACGATCATTATCTGTCGAAAGAGAACAACCTGTGCAATTATTTTTATTCCAGTGGACTGCTACCAGTCATTGTTTATCAGTTTAAAACACTGGAAAATTGAAATATATACAGTTGTGCTCTTAAGTTGTCATACTGTACACACATTTAAAGGGGTAGTTCACCCAAAAATGAAAATCATGTCATTAATTATTCAAATTCATTGCTGTCAAAAACATGTTAATTTGTGTTCTGAAGATGAATGGTCTTACAGTTTTGGAACGAGGGTGAGTAATTAATGACAAATATTAAATACAATAATATATAAAATGCAAATCTTGTATTCTGAAGCTAAAAAATAATAAAAAATTAAACATTTTGTATCAACAGAAGAAAAAAAATCTAAAATTAGATAAATGTAACGAGTAGAACTGCATAATAAGTTTGATCATCATGCTGAAAACGAATAACTACACCATGCATCCACAAATATGTAATCTTAACATACATATGTCAATAACAACCTGGCGCCGATTCTACCACAGCAATGACGACTGAAGACTGAAAATCAATGTGCATGGTGAGGCTTTCCTATATTAGCATGTGTGTGTGTGTGTGTGTGTGTGTGTGTGTGTGTGTGTGTGTGTGTGTGTGTGTAAAGGAGGGGGCAGGTGCTGTGGTTTTGTCCTCTGAACCTGTCATCACTGTGGAAAGCTAAAGAGATTTTGTGACTGGCAGAGGTGCTCTGGGGAAAAAACAAGGTTTCCAGAAGTGTCTGAGGGTAAATGGAATTTCTGATCATGGCAGACTAAATGTGGTGAACTGAGAGACAACAGAACTGCCTCAAACAAAACTCGAGCAATCATTGCTATACCTGCTCAAAACAGCTGTGTATTACTGCATCATGCTAGAAAACTATGTGCGACCTAGACAATCAATGAACACATACGTTATAATTGTTTTATGAGATATGTATGAAGCACACAAATGAACATTTACAAGCTGACACTTGAAAATGAGTGATGGGTCTCCTGGCCTGTATACTACATAATACATAATCAAGGTAAACAAGGATTTTTTAAAAAGACTTGTACTGTAACTTACAGTACACTGCTACCTAACTCATTTAACTCTCACATGGTCATCAAAGCTGTATTTGTTTGATTCAAAATACAGTAAAAAAAAGTAATAGTATGAAATATTACAATTTAAAATAATTTCTATGATGAAAGTAAATTAATTAGTCTTCAGTGTCATATGATACTTCACAAATTATAATAATTATATTATGCTGATTTTCTATTCAAGAAATATTTCTTATTGTTATTGATGTTGAAAACATCACACTGATCCCAAACTTTTGAAAGGTAAACTACAACCAAGATGGCTGAGGAAATGATAGAAATGTTAACTCTAATTAATGCAAAGTTACAATTTATCTTTTTATCACTAAAAATAAAACCAATGGCATTCTTTATACTTATTTACAATTATGTTTAAAGTTTTTCTACAAGTAATATAATTATGGAAAGCAGTAAACAAGTTTCACCCAAATTTAATTTGTCTTTTAATTAATGAAATGTAAACATTTTTTTTTTATAAATAAAGGGGATTTGCTATTAAAATTTAAACATGGAAGCAATATTGTGTGATTTATTTATTTAAAAAATAAAGTTTTATTATTTTTTCAAAAGTAGTAGCAGTATCAAATACATTCTACTAAACCTAGTAATATTTCTAGAACAATGCCTTTATGTAAAAAAACCTTTTATTTTGACGGGCTACTTTTATTTTGACACTGGTTTTACTCAGATGAATCTGTAAAATGCTTGTGAAGTGAATCAGAACAGTTCTGGTGATGTTGTTTATGTATTTATGTCCTCATTGAGATGCTGAAATTACCGCAAGCGTCACGCGTTTCAGTCTATGTAGTAAACAAACCCGCTCGTCTCTGTCATTCATTCATTCACACAGAGATGTACAGAACTTGCATGATTCATATTTCAACCAACTTTTGCAGCTTAACATTTATAGATACTGGTCGATACGGAGATTTGATTTGATTAATTTATGCTAACTTTGACAAATTCCGTGACTGTCCATATTAAAATGTAAGTTTCATTTTCATGACAGGATTTTGAGATTCCGTCCGCGTATTCTGCTTTGCGGAAATCATAGCACTGTATGGGTCAAGAACCGGGTTGACCGGGTCCTCTGTACCACTGGTACTTAAAGAAACCTGGTACCGTCACATTTTCAGTACCGGGTCTTTTGACAACACTATTGTGAACTATGCATTTTTAAGCAGTATTGCTGTTAGCTTAGCAACATGCTAAAATCAAACGCTATTGAAATTATTTATACAGAATGTGAGTACTGCGCAAAATGCTATTTGTGTAGCACATATGTAGTTACTACCTACATATAGCATTCCAAATGGTCACTTACGGCAGTTAGGATGTTCCCTTCAAGGCAGCTGCTTACATATTCAGTTTACTAGGTTTTGAAACGGAGCACACATCAGTAAACCAAATATATTGACAGCTTCAATATTACGCAGAGCAACATGTTAGTCACTCTTGTCTGCCTGATAAGGTGGTAGCAGTTCTCAAACAAATGTCATCTCCACCGCAGGACCAAACATCAGTAGACTGACTTAGATGTACTGGAGAGATGAGAGCAGAGAGATCAAACTTGGTGATTCCAGACCCCACAGCATTCACACGGGCTTGTGTCATTACCATGTGTGCACCTGTTATAAAGCCATTGTAGGTTGACTTTTTGAGGCTTTGGAAAAGGTTTAGAGTAAGTGGTGTAGCTTGTTTGCAGTAAAGCCTGTTGCGATTAGTACTTAATCATCGGATCACAATGGTTTGATCTAATCATGAATGACATAGCAAGGATCTTTGTGGACTTTAAATTCCAAACGTGTATTTCAGTCACAGGCTTAGACACAGAACAGCTCTGGAACATGTTAACTGAACTTGTCTATGGTGGTTCAAGCCATTGTCCAACTGTGAACGCAAAGCACTTATTTTCATTTTCGAATTTACTCATGAGGAACATGAGGAACAACAACAAAAAGTATTAAACACAGAAACTCAAAGGTCTTGCTTTTATGTACTAAATGATGCATTAAAAAAAAATTACAAAAAAAATGACTACTATGTAGCAATATCTAAATGTAATATATATATATACCCCAAAAACAGGAATGGAAGCCACTGACATTTTTTTCCCCTACTCATCTTTTCTGACTGTTTTTCACTAGTTTTGCATTTGGCTAGGGTCTGTGTCACTACTGGTAGCGTGAGGCGATATCTGTCCCTACAGAGGTTGCACAGGTAGTCCAACTCCTCCAGGACGGCCATTGCCAGAAGGTTGGCTGTGTCTCCCAGCACAGTCGCAAGAGCACGGAGAATTTTCCAGGAGACAGGCAGTTACTCATAGAGAGCTGGACAGGGCCATAGAAAGGACCATGAAGGGATCCACAGACCTCTACAGGCTAGACAATGACACCCTGACTACCATTAGGTATCGGGATTAAATCTTTGGACCCATTGTCAGACCCTACGCTGGTGCAGTGGGTCTTGGGTTCTTCCTGGTGAAAAATAATGCGGCGAGAGAATGCAGCTTAGGGATGCCCTGGTCCAGATCTTTGAATTCAGGCCTCTGTATGTTTGTTCCTAACACATTACATTATTATGCAAGTCTTTAAATCTGCACATAGCACCGAATCTGCCCTATTGAGAATGCTAAACAATATATATATTGGATCAGAATATATTTATCTGCAGACTCTGGCGACTTTGTGGTCCTCATGCTTTTAGATCTATCAGCATCATTTGACACTGTTGACCACTCTACTTTGATACCTAGATTAGAGCCTTATGTGGGGATAAAAGGAACCATCCTTAAGTGCTTTCAGTCATACCTCAGAAAATTCTTAGTCAAGCTAGGTAACTTTTCTTCTTCTGTTGCTCATTTAACCTGCGGTCTTCCTCAAGGCTCGAGGCAAGGCGCCCTCTCTTTTCTCTTTGTACATGCCACCTCTGGGATCCATTCTAAGATGACATGGGGTGTCTTTTCATTTTTACACTGACAATACCCAAATTTACCTACCTATCAAGAGAAATCATCCCTTTGCTTTTACTTCTCAAGTTAAATTATGACTAGCCCAAAATAGTTTATCCTTAAATGAAGATAAGACTGAGGTGATTGCTTTTGGGCCCTCTGACAAGTCTCCATATCCATATACTCCATCCATTTAATATTCAGTAATCAGAATTTTCTTCTAGTCCGACAATCTAGACTCAAACGTAGAGGTGATCGGGCTTTCTCAGTGGTTGGGCCGCCGTTGTGGAATAACCTCCCTTTAGAGAATAGACTTGACCCCTCTCGGTCCACTTTTAAATCTCTCCTAAAAACATATCTGTTTTCTTTGGCTCATAAATAATTTTCTATTATATTCTTTGCTTATTATTCTAAGTGTTTATACTTTGTTGCTCGTGTTATTATTGTTTTTACTTATTGTATTATTAGGAAGAGACCCTGTTTAATTTAGTTTTCTTTAGTTGTGCTGATTTTTATATTATTTTACTTTGAATCTCTGTACAGCACTTTGGTCAGGCATGTGGCTGTTTTATATGTGCTATATAAATAAATTGAACTTATTTACCCAGTCCATATCAGTATAGATATCCAGCACGATATTTTTCCTGATTGAGATCTAATGTGTTTTCAAAGTGTTCCTTTCATTTTTTTTAAGCAGTATATAGAAAGATAGATAGATATTCTGTCTAACCTCATTTGGTTAATTTCCTCTTCTCATCATTAGTAGATCTTCATCATTTAGATCACCTGTTCCTGGTTTTTAGTTATCCTCATCACCTGTCTGCCCCTCGTTATCTTTCCTATTTGTCTTGGATTAATGTTATTCGAATGGTCTATGTGTGTTTATGTTCATTAAAAGACTTCTTTATCTCCACTCCAAGATGAGAAGACCGTGATGGCTGGGGACGAGTGGTGTTGGAGAAGGTGGCTGGTACTTGTCCGTAGAGTGCCGGCATCTTCGAAGTCAAGATGGCCGGCCGATCAGAAGTTAAGGCTGCCAAGCATTCATGTGGCAAGCCCGCCAGGAGTTCATGTGTTTAGAACTCACTCCCAGGTTGGCCCCAGCCACAAAACTCGCTCCAGTGCCTGCTCCTTGCAAACACATCCCAAAGTGACCTCCAGTGCTCGCTCCTTGTCAGCACCTCCCAGAGCACCCCCCAAAGCTCGCTCTAGTGTCGTCTCCAACCACAGAGCTTGCTCCAGTGTTGGCTCCAGCTCCAATGCCTGGGGTGGAATAGGTACCAGTGACTAAGCCAACTAATACAACCGAGGATCTGCCATGGCCTCCCGAGTCTCCTGATTTGCTATGGCCTCCTGAGCTAACAGCTCCGCCATGGCCTCCCAAGCTACCAGCATGGAGGCTTTCCTTGTCTCCACCCTGTTCCTGTCCAGCACCAGTCTTCAGGGCGCCCTCCCCGATGTTACTATTACGGTGTGGGTTTCGCCTTCCGGGTTGGGGGGGGGGGGGGGGTGATATCTGTCTCGTGTTGTTTTCTGTTTAGTTCCTGTCTGTCCTCTTTTGTTAATTTCCTGTTCTCATTAGTTCATCTTCATTAATTTAGATCACCTGTTCCTGGTTTTTAGTTATCCTCATCAACTGTCTGAGTTTAAAGGAACACTCCGACTTTTTGGGACTTTAGCTTATTCACAGTATCCCCCAGAGTTCCCAGTATTTATACGATTAAAAATGGACTCTGTCTCATATAGCCTTGTTATTTGTACACGCTGTGACTATACAGATCACAACATGTAAATAAAAAATTTTTTGCATTATTTTGTGACTTATTGGGATTACTATGCTAACAGTATCCATTTACATCCAGTCTTTGTGCTAAGCTAGGCTAGCGGTGGGTGCGTCAAATAACATTTACAGAACGCACAGAAATGAAAAAGGTATGTATTGACTTATCTAACTCTGGGGGATACTGTGAATAAGCTAAAGTCCCAAAAAGTCAGAGTGTTCCTTTAAGCCCATTCGGTTCTCCCTTGTCTTGGATTAATGTTATTTGAATTGTCTACGTTTGTTTGTTCATTGAAAGGCTCCTTTATCTCCACTCCTTTGTCATGCACTTTTACTAAAGCCATGACCACCAGACAAATGGATATTAATAGGCTTATATTACAACAAGTGCAGAGTATTTACAATACTAATGTACATTAAATTGTTTATTTTTATTATTAGATTTCAAAATACTACTACTGTTTTTTTTTTTTTTTTTTTGCTTTTTAATAAAAAAATAGAAGAAAATTAGATTTAATCTAGGTATAAGTTTAATAATTTCTAGTGCAACTCACCCTACAATGTATTTGCATTGCCCATCAGCCAGATGTTCATGATCACAACAGCCATATTTTGCAGTGCACTACTTGGAGTGACAAGGACTACACAAAACAAACAAAATGGTATAATGCTGTATGGATGTGGTAAGCACATAAAAGATTGAGCTGTGGTACTCATGTAGGCAATAGGTTTAAAACATCCTGTCCTCTGCTCTTTCTACAACTCATATCAATGTGTAAAAAAAGAATTGGTGCCACAAAGAAAAAAAAAGAAAAAAAAAATCATTAAGACCAAAACTTACATCCATCAAATAAATAAATAAACCGAGAAGCAATGAGGTTTCAGTAATGTGAAATGAAATAGGAAATAAGCATTTATCTATAGTTCCTGTTTGAAGCCGGAATGTGTTGAGTGTGCTCACTGCCCACACTAACAGTAATCAATAGGCAACATAATGAACACAATGAACCCATCTGAAGTGAATCATATCTCCCTCACAGTCTCACGGTAGGTATCCACTTATTCATTAAAAAGCTGAAGAAACAAATTTCACAACATTATGAAAATGTTGCTCTTCCCCTGTGATGATTTTAACCCTCTGGTGCACAGTGGCCATGACAGCAGACAGATTGTCTTAAGAGCCATCTGAGAGCGTGATGTTGCATCTGCACCACTACTGGCAATTACAATTGACCCAGATTAACCTCTATATATATGTCAGTATGCTATCAAAACATAAATAAATCCCAAATGCCTGCCAAAAGTGAGGATGCACAAACTGAAGAAAAAAATATTGCCATTATGTTTCTAATGTTCATTTCCTTTTCAGAGCTTTGTCTTCTTGCACTATAATTTGTTGTTGTTTTGTTGATTTCGGAGTGAAGTACGACCTGAACATTTTCTGACAGTTTCCATGCAATTGGCCGGCTTATCTCAGTGAATAAATGAGCTCTTAGCAGATCTGACACTGATTGTCACCAAGCACACAGCCAATCAGGTGACCTTTTCAAAGATCAGAACGGTTGGTTATGGCTGCATTGATTAATGTCCTCTTCAGGAGGTGATCTCTCAGAGAAAAACACAGGGTGCCCTAAACAATGTCGACCAATAACGGTGTCACTACCACCATCTGGTGCTCTAATGAATTAAAAAAAGCTTCATCAGCCATCAGAGGGTTAATAATATAACAATAGAGGGGAGGAGAAGAAAAAAAGTCTTCCAAGGTCATGTGAAAAAAAGAGGAATCCTTTTCCTCCAGATCCCTTGGATGGAGAAACCGTGTGGCTCATCCGAAATGGGTATGCCTTGTAGATTAGGTCTTGGACTAGCTCTGAGCCCTGACCTTGGCAGCAACTTTGGCTCGGATTTCTATACGGATGAGATTCGGGGAGGAAAGAGGAACAGAGATTTACTTGCATTAATTCACCTTAAAAAATGCAGACGGGTTTACTCGCCACAGCAACAACAGCTGCGGGTCCCGAAACTCTGCGGTGAAGGGATCTTGCATTCATTTGTTAGTTTGTGTTTAGTATGCAGCACATGACTTTACACAATCAAGGAGCCCACAGTCTCAGGTGAGTAAGTGTGGAGTGGTAAAGGGATTGTGTCTTTGTGATATTTACCACTGTGATATGATCTTGCCGTCAGAGGGGGGCAGCTGCATACTTCAAATACCCGCCAGTTAACAATCAGATTATGGTAAATAAGCATGGATGTTTGTGCCGCCGTTTTTTGCTGCTTGTTGACAAATGCGTGAAAAGGAGAAGGACAGGAGATAGAGAGAGAGAGAGAGGGAGGAAGTGAGTCAAAATGAGCGCAAGATGAAAGAGAAATGCAGCTGCCTGGGAAATAAGCACTTATGAAAATCATGATTCCTTCTATTCCTCTTTCGCCTGTTCTGCTGAATGCCAAGGCCACGTCAAGGACATGATATGCTCATTTAAGCTCATCGCAAAGCCATTATACATTCAGGATTATGAATTAGCTTAGTTTGGGGCCTGGGTCATTAGTGAGATAGTGAATCTTTCTGCTTTATGTGTGTATGTGCGCGTGTGAACGCATTTTAGTCGGCCTAAAATTATTAATTAGGGTTCAATACAAGTTAAGGTCAATTTAGAGCATTTATGGCATGATGCTGAAATTGACTCATCCCTTATTTTCTTAAAAAATGGTAATGAACAACAATGAAAGTAAAAGGGGCCAATTTATTATGATTTAAAAGCACAAATATAAGGCATATGACTTTATAATAGCACTTACATTTAATTCTTTTGTTTTATTTGAATTGTTATTAAAATAATTTTCACAGTCGCTTTATGACTTGCCATGGCAGGGAAGTTGTAAAATTCCATATAATTTCACAAAGAAAAGCTTAGTAGGTGAGCTTTTTCACACAAAAGTTCTGTTAATACGTTTATATCTTGTGGCTATTCTATTGAAACAGTGAGTATTTCAATGTATAGAAATTGGCTTTAATATTTCCACTTTATTTCACCTCACTGTAATCTTATTTTTTCTTACATACATTTCTGTAGCAAGTAATTTATGCTTTTATACTGAATCTAGAACATCTCTTGAAGACATATTATTGAAAATCAGCATAAGGCAGGTCAAGCTTCTTGTTTCAAATGCAGACATTACTCTTGAACATGAAATCGGTGTTAAAATTGAGTCAGCTGTTTTGCTTTGCCACTAAACTCACTATGATATATGACCACTTCCACAACCGTTCCTGTGTGCGATTGTATCCGGCACACACTCATATTACAATGCTGACCTTTCAATTGCGGAAATCCACTCCAAAAATATCACACCGGTTCATATATGTATGTAAAACAGCATCGAAGGGTCCTGCAGGAAAACAGTCTAAACACAGGCATATCTCTGGAGGGTTCATGGGTAAATCATTCGCGTTCGCAGGCTTCGGGCCGACCTGCACAGCCTCTTCAGTGGACCAAAGAGGTGATTAATCACTAGCCCCATAATCATGCCCAAAGGTCCCGTTTTAATTAAAAACAAAGTTCTCTTTTCATTATTCCACTCCAACTGAAAGAAGATAAGACCCCCTTCCCCCATAACATATTACAGCCGGGGCCCCCACCTCTGTCTCTCTCTCATCAGGAGACGGAGAGACTGCAAAGAGTGATGAAGAAACATACCAAAGCCACCATCTGAGCCAAAGAGAAAGTCACAGAGATTTAGACCGGTGGGACAATAAATTGTAAAAATAGACAGTATAACCACAAAGGTTCATTCCGCATCAAATCAACCAAATTTCAGAAGCTTCCCGGGCTCAAATTTTAGATTTTGCTCATTTTTTTTTTTTTTTCAAAGAAAGATAAACATGTATAGTTATGGAAGCCAAAATATTAAATGTCATGGATGTGTATTTACTGAGTAATGCACTTTTTATAGAGGTGGGTCAAAATCCAAAATTACAGGGGTGCAAAAAATTACTTTAGAAAGATGGCAGCATCATAATGTTTTTTTTTTTTTTTACAGAAAGATTGGAAGGTAGGTTAATAAAATCTGTTTACTTTACTGATATTGGTTGCATTATGTTCCAAAGGTGATCATTCAAAATAGGGAAAAAACACTTTTCAAGTTATTCTTCAAATTTTGCAAGTCTGTAACTCAAGAAGTATTAAAGATATCAGAATTCCCTTTTAAATATTGGGTATTAACACACTTTGCTTTTGTGCATCTTCATTTGTAGGGCCCTGTTTGGTTCAGTTCCAGAGACATTGGAATTTCAATATGACTATAAGATAGCGAATTTGAGTCTCGGGCTGGCAGGAATTGTAGGTGGGGGGAGCAAATGTACAGTCCTCTCTCCACATTCAATACCACGACTGAGGTGCCCTTGAGCAAGGCATCAAACCCCCAACTGCTCCCTGGACGTCGCAGCATAAATGGCTGCCCACTGCTCCGGGTGTGTGTTCACAGTGTGTGTGTGTGTGTGTTCACTGCTCTGTGTGTGTGCACTTTGGATGGGTTAATTGCAGAGCACAAATTCAGAGTATGGGTCACTATACTTGGCTGAATGTCACATCACTTTCATTTAATATTTTGGCTTTCATCGCTACACATGTTTATCTTTCTTTTGAAAAAATATTAGCATAAAAAAAATATCTGAGACAGGGACCTCCAGTTGAGTTAACAGGGAATTACCCTAAATTCTATTATTGAAAACACCTGCATATTTAGTTGTGTGTTATAAGTACTCATTTATTTTGTGCAGGTTATAAGCATTTCTTATATAGGCTGTGCATTCAAAACAAGCTGAGAACTGTGTTTTAGAAATGACCTGACTCTAAGCTCCACCCCTCTTTGCTACTGTTGCTAACTCAGACAAGCATGATTTTCAGTACATTGTGCTGACCAAGAGGTAAAATTGATTGAATATTACGGTATCAAATAAGAATCATGGCCCAGTGAAAAGTGGTTTGACTTCAGGGTCTCCCTAAGGGGGGAAAAAGTCCCCGAGGCAAGGGCTTTCTTTAAGAGTGTCACAACAAACATCTTAACCGTCAGCCTTACCTAAGTGTTTATACATCTTTGATAGTCTGTGGCAAAACATGGCAATGGATACTCAGTTGCTTTAGTTATAAAATCACCCACAACAAGCAACATAACAAACCATTGACGCTTTAAAGAGGTTTCATCTTTACTACAAAAACAGCTAAACTACAAAATTTGTAATGGAGATTATTACTAAAGAGGTCTAGGCAAACAACATCTTGTGGGCTAAGCAGCTTTACAGAATTGGAAACAAGAACATTTAAACCAAATCACACCAAGGACAAAAAAAAAATCAGAGAGAAAAAGAAGAAAACATCCAAGACTGCCACTATAATCCATCAGTCATTCTTGCGCATGAGACGAAAGCCTTGCATGAGATAATTAGCCTAATTAACTCAAGTGCACAATGGAAGTGATAAAATATATATGAAAACATAGTTGTTGATTTATTTATTTTTTATTTGTATAGCACTGTTTTAAAGAATTACTTTCGATATCTAGAATACTTTATGTTGATCAGTAAAATAAACCTGTGTTATTATTTTTTATGGTAAAATGGTCATGTATGGGGCTTTGTTGCAATATATAACATATTTTAAAGGAACACTTAAGCAATTAAGGGGAAATACTTAATGATAACTTTAGAATACTTTAAAGTGGAACCTTAGGCCTTTTACAGCGTGAGCTTACATTGAAAAAAATATTAATTAAATTAATTTTTTGAAGGGGTCATATGATGCGATTTCAATTTTTTTTTATTTTTGCTATCTCTTTGGAGTGTTACAAGCTCTTGGTACAGAAAGAAGATCTGTAAAGTTGCAAAGAATAAAGTCTCAAATCCAAAAAGATATTCTTTATAAAAGTTAAGAGTCAAATCTACCCTCCTAAAACACCTCGTTCTAACACGCCCCCACATGTCTACATCACGATGTGGGAGGATTTGTTAAAGAACAACAATCATTTGAAATTTAAATCTTTTGTAATACTGCAAAAATATTTACTTATTGTAAATTATCAATTACCAAGTACCATTTTATAAAAGCTTTAAAGAACTTAAAACATTTAAACATTCTCAACATTTAAAAAAAATTCAAATGCAGCTGATCAGAGTGCTGAAGTACAGGGTTTAATAACATAGCTGGCGCCGATAGCCTAGAGTAGAGTGTGTGCGCTTAACTGCTGTGGCTAATGGCTAATGCATCCCTTGGAAATGTCTGTCAAATCACTGAAAATGTTATTTTATAAAGCAGCTCGTCTTTCATCTTGAGTCACCTGGCGGGGAGGATACGGTGAGTTCAGATGTGTGATACAGTTCTCTAATTAAACGGAAGCCGTGTGTAGGAATATATCTGAGCTCCCGAAATACAGCGCGACGAAATTCACTGGAATATTTGCCTGGGATGGTAAATGGGGTTATTTCAGCATGGATAGGCAAAGATGTGAAAACCTGACATGTGTGTCAATCACCTCAAACGTCTTTTTTTTGCCATCGTCTAAAGGACAACATGTGTAAGAGCATTCAAATTTATAAAAGCTTTTACAGCACCACTCCATCTGTCTGTTCTGATGTAATAGACAGATAAAGGCAACCCGCGCTTAGGACATTATGATTTAATTCGTGTGAGCGACCAAGCGGTCCCCGTTTTCCACAAAAACCAGCTGCAGCTTAAAAGAAAAGACAAAAGTGAGTCCAAATGTTAATGGCGAGCCATGTGTTTCTTACTGGCCCAGATCTAAATTGCTTTGTGATCTTGCTCGTATCTTGAACGAATACAAGCCACATCTAGGCCTTTGCGACTATGTAGGGAGCGTGTGCATATCAAAAAGCTTTCGGCAACCATGTGCTCTCTCAGGGGATGAGGGCTGAGAATGTATTATGAAAATTGAGAGGAATAAGAAAAGGATTCTTACCTGATTCTGGATCACCTGTGGAAAGAAAAAGTCAAAAGTACAAAGTCAGAGGCACCGTTCCAGAACTCGGTTGAAAGATTACAGATGCATAAAACAGAAGCTCTACTCATTCTTTGATCTAGTCACATTTTTGGTCCTTGCAGAAAGTAAATCACTAATATCTCAAGACAATCGAGACTTTTTGAACTGGCTTGCAGACTGATTTGCATGAGAATGTGAACAGCGGCATCTTAAAACAAGCTGGCGCTGTTATGGAGATAGCACAAAGGGGGAAAAAACCGGTTGAGTTAAAAATAAAGAAATTAAACCGTAATGGATTATGAGGTCCTATTCATCACACCAAAACCACATACTCCTACAGTACGGAACAAAAATAAATAGTTTTTCCTAATGACAGAATACCTACAGTGTAAGTTCTTTTAGTGAACACTGAAACATCACTAATTTACATAGCACATTACTCACATTGAAAGAATTCATTTTGCTCTGTTTGCAAACTATGAATACAAAATCACTGTACTTCCACTGGCAGCCAAAGCGGCTGTAATTCTGAGGAAACCAGAAGAATTTGTGCTAGTAGTGAGGGAGTTTGCAGGCGGATCAATGGAGCCTTCCAGAGTAAAAAATAATAAATAAAAATTGATCTGTTTTATGTCTTAATCAAACACTTCAAGTGTATAACCAATATTTAATAAATTCAGAGGAAAAGTAGGTCCGCCTAAAATATTATGTCTCCTCTATTGCTCTGTGCACATAAATGATATCAACCAGAGCATCAAAAGAATTTGCCCAAAATGAGAATTACAAAACAAACATATAAAACATATATTATACAAACATATACAAACATATAAATATATATTATATTTTCTGTTATGCATTCAAAAACAGTTTCTAGTTTGCCAAAACAACAGTTGATAATACTATATAAAGTCTTTGTATATAATGCATTATAAATGTAGTTTTAATGCATTAATTATGCCTTATAATACATTAACTAATTGTATTATCTCATGAATAACTGTACCTAGAGTTAGAATACATTATACATTGCTACACCTATTTTAACTTTGGTTATAATTAGCATATATATATATATATATATATATATATATATATATATATATATATATATATATATATATATATATATATATATATATATTGCATTACACGTAAAGTATATGTGGCAGCCAATTGTTTTTTGTATATTATTGTAAAAAAAAAAAAAGTCTAAAAAAGCTACATGAATAGTTCTGTGATTCATGATTGTACTTTATCTTTCAAAATAAAATGACCTTTTCAAATCATTATCAATAAATAGCAAGTGCCCACTGTGACAACTAAGGTCATATTATGTAACAAAAACCCAGCTATGTGAGTTACATGAACTAGAATAAAAATATGTGACAACTCGCGTTTCTCATACATCTAATTTCATACCGATTCCAGCAGAACATGTTTGACAGACCCACAATTTCTCCATCAATGAACAAGATCCATGATTTCGTGACAGTTCATCTGTTAGAAATGAACGGACTTCACTTTTGCAAATATAATTTTTTAAAATAAAATAAAATAAAATATCAGTTTGTGTTTCTATCAGTGACTACAGAAGTTCTCTCAGCAGGTCAGATGCCCTGTGGTTTACTCGCTCTCTGAGATTATATACCTCTACAGTAAATGATTCTTAGGGCCTGGAAAAAAATCATCTTTAGCCCTGCTCATTACATGTTCCTATTGCTAAACTAAAGGAGAGCTCACAGCAGAGACAGTGTCAGTACTACATACTGTATCAAGACTCCAAAACGCCAACATCAATGCAAATATACATTAAATAGCCTTTGAAAAATGGGTTAAAGCTGTGTCAGTAAAAGCTACTAGCCGTTGTTAACGTATGTAATTACAAACATGCTTTTAGTAAATGTCACATTTTCCCTAGTCCATATGAGCGTCTGCCTCAGCTGGAGTCATGGGAAATGATAAATGTACTCACTCTCTAAGTCCAGCTGGCAACAACAGCCAAAGTGCTGCCAAGATTAGCCATCGTAAAGAGAGCAGTCTTGTTGTTAAACAAGTACATTTGCCACCTGAAGCAGACATTTATCATTTAACGATTTGTCGGCAGTCCGTGTCTTTACAAATATTACAGTTAGAAAAGTGTGATGATAAAATACAAATACAAAATATATATTAAATAATATACAGTCAGGGAAACATAAATAGAAAATAATTAATAATAATAATAATAATGAAAAGTTATTGTCTCCTGAATTCTTGAAGTTTGTGGACATTTTTAACACTGTACGAAATTATTTTGTTGTGGACTGCAGTAGTAAACAGAGAGAGATTCTGGTGGTAAAATGGACAGAAATTGTGCCCCTTTTATTTCTTTGGCGCTCAAGGTTTCAATTATGTGATCTTCAGGTGTGAAGAAAGTATTTTTCAAATGTCACTAGGATGAAAAAGTTCTGCAAGGAAGAGTGGGTCGCAAAAATCCTCAGCAGCAGTGTGAATGCTTAAAAATAACTGTAGGAACTGTTGCCGTTATTGCTGCTAATAGGAGAGTAACTAGTCACTGACTCTAAAGAGGCAGTCTCTTTTTCCCATCGGTACACTAGTTGTTACATAATTTTAATGAAAACATTAAATATGTATAATTTTTTTATGCTTTATGTTTTTGGCTGAAAATATGATCACATTTAATGTAAAACTGCAAACAAACAGAAAATATGTCAATGGACTAACATGTAAGGGCTTTTCACATGTGAACTAGTTAACCCTGGGTCATTCTTAGGGATGGGTACCGAAACCCGGTATTAAAATGAAAGACCGTGGTATCAGTAAGATCTGATGGTATCGGTTCTGCTTTCGGTACAGGAGGGGAAAAAATGTATGTACTATGTATTTTTGCTTAATAATGTAATCGCGCACATTTTATCTCACCAAACATTTCTAATGTGCGATCATATTAAGACGTTCGTCTATGAGATCTGCGAGATCTCTCATGCGCGCCGCGGAGGCTGTCTGTCAGTCACACACACACACAACAAGAACAAGCACGGCGTACACACACGCATAAGGGGCCGTTCACATATCGCGTCTTTTGCGCGCTCAAGTTCGTTATTTCAAATGTAGGCGCACGGTATGCGTGCTCATAATGTAAGCGACGCGGTCGTGACGCGCACACGGTGCGACAAGCTTGTTTTTTCCAGGCGTGTCCGCACCGCATCGAGTTAAAAACATCTCAACTTTTGCAAGTTGAGATGCACCGCAGGTCATGTGACTTCCTCACCTTTTCCGTAACAACGTTGAAAGCTCAGCCAAGATGAAGGAACAGCTGATAGCTGTATGTGGACTTTTAAATTAATTTAGTAGCAGTGCTACTGCAAGCAGTTTTTAGTGCTGCAAATCCATTTGTCCATTTCTGAAATTTCTGCGTCTTCATGGAGAGAGCAGGTCATGGTTGCTTAGCAACGGCAGACTCCTCAGGAGCGCAAGTGCCTGAAGTCTTTGGGGATAAAAAATCAGAAATCGGGGCGCCTAGCGTTTTTCACGCATTTTTAGACGCGATATGTGAACGGCCCCCTTACAGTACGAAAACTCCTGCTTTATACAAAGAGTGACGATGGCGGAGACAGCAAAATGTTCCAAAGTGTGGTAATCAGTGGCGTAGCCAGGGGAGGGGCCATGGGGGCACTGGCCCCTCCTGAAAACTGATTGGCCCCCCAAGTGTGCCCCCACATTTCTACACGTCTGTCACTCACAAATTCAAATTATAATCTTTCAGTTTAGTAAATAACTCACGATTGAGTCGCGATGCTTCTCAACGAGGACCAAGAATAGCGAGCTGCTGTTTTCCAACGAAAAAAGCACCTATTTTAAATAGCTTATGTTTTTTGATTAGCGAGTTGTTGCAGTGCAAGAAGTGTTTGGTACTAACGTTAACGTCTTTCGGTGTTAGACAGACCAGGTTCGATGACGATGTTATCTCCTAGAGCAGACCAAGATGCTAATCATTATATTTACTATGCTCCTCTGATGCTGAATGTAAAAGGGGTTTACTGCGTTACGATTTAGTTATTTTTCGGCCGAACGAGCCGATATAGGCAACAACGCAATTTAAAGCAATGGTTTAAAAAACTATAATAGCAATTCTAATAAAGTCATTATTGAATCATGCAGTCGATTAGCGACTTTTTTCACTCAAGTGAGGTGACGAAACAAATCGTGTAATGTTTATCTAACGCTCCACACTTTAGACTTTCTTTTAAAAGTCTATATGGGTGAGACACATGCAAAAACATCGTTTTTTTACTGGTCAATTTTGAGATTTGGGGCTGTTTGTCTTCAGTAACATGTCTTCTTTTAGACTTGTGGTGAAAAAAAAGTCCAAAATACACATATAGGTCTTTATTTTTCTACACCTTTAGTCTATTTGCGTCTGTAGATTTCTAATAAATTCAGTTGCCGTTCTAAAATCACCTTGGTGCTCCGCGATTGCTGTCTGCACCCTGGAAAGCTCTCTCTCCCCCCCTTCACAGAAGTTATTGACAAAACGTCATTTGATGACACCCAGAAACATTCAAAAAAAAAATAATACATAATTATTTAATGCATGATTAAATAGCAAAATAAATAACTAATACTAAAATAACACTGGACTAATTAAGCTATTCTAAACTGTTTTATAGGATCCACATATTTTACATTTTACCTTTTTGAATATATCCAAAGTATGGATATATGATATTTTTAAATCAATATGCTCAAGATTAATTAGCCTTGACATAAGTAGATTTTGTTTATTCATCAATGCAAATTTACTGCAACTGCTGCTATGCCAATTGAATGGTATGTGGATAATAAACAAAAACATATTATGAAATTATATTAAATTTATATTAGTTATATTAATGAATTGTGTATTTATTTCTATGAATTATTAATGTTATTCTGCATTTATATAAATAAGGCTATTATATATATATATTATATAAGGCTATTATAAATAAATTATATTATTATTATTTGTGAGTTGTACACTATTCATACATTGGATTATTTTATTTATTACAGTTTTTCTTTCACTTTTGTAAAGTGAAAAGTTAATACAAATTGTATTAGATTTTTTTTTATTTAGAGCAGTGAATAACTGCTATTAAAATATAATAGGGTATCCCTGTTTATTACTGATTTTAAAGGTTACTGAACTCTTGAAATGATTTGCATATACAGTTCAAACAACACAAGATTGGCCCCTCTGTATTAATCGTGGCCCCTCTTGTGCCCCCCAGTTGAAAAAATCCTAGAATCGCCCCTGGTGGTTATACTTCACTAGAGTTGATGCAGACAATGCTGGTTGTCATAAGTGCAACAACATTTTTAATGTAAGGGCGGAAACACAAGCAGTCTGTCAAAGCATCTTTCAAAAGTGCATTATGTGCAGACAGAGAAATGCAAAGTTTTCGACTCCCTAACACAACACAAAGTAACACAACACAAAGTACCTATAAGAATACCGTTAAGGTACCGGACCGTTAAGCATTATCGGTAAGAGTAGTAATAATGTTAAAACCTTAACGATACCCATCCCTAGTCATTCTACGCCCTGGGTAAATGGAATCCTTGGATATCTTGCTTCACGTTTCACACTGCTTATAATCTACCCGGGGTCAGTGTCATTGATTGGACAAATGCAGCATGTGAGCTTTTTACATATGGCTCTAGGACTGTGCATTATCATGTTATACATTGCAGACTGTACTATGATTTTTTTTTCCTGAACTGACTTTTCAATGAACTATTAATATAAGCAAAATATAACGATTGCAGTTAATAGTGTTCACTGTCTGTTTGATTATGTGTAATTTGTAACTAACTGCATGATTCTTACTGTACATTTCTGCCATAGTCAACACTAATAACCTACTCCTAAATATAACGTAGAAACTTCAAATTTTTTCTAAAGCTGCTTTTTCAAATAATTCAATTTCTGACACACAAGACCTTTGTTCTAGCTTTCACTGAAGCACAAGACGCTCTTTAGATAATTCTCAAATCATGCTGAACATCATGATCATCAGGTTTAACATAAACTCCTGGAGTTCATGCAGTTTGAGTCCTGCTGTCTTTAGAGCAAAAGGGGGAATACTAAATAAATTAAAACTCATGTTAATATTTTACTTCAGATTTCACTCCAAATTTAATGCTGCTAATATCATTTGTAATGATATAAAACATCATTTTCACTAGTGGTCTTGAACGTCCGTTCAGTGTACAGTTAAGATACACATCTCTTCTGTTATGGTAGAATCAAAACATACTTATATCTTTTCAGAAGAATGGAAGCTATCTGAAAACTTTTAACAGACATTTTTGTCAACATTGACAGCAGAAAGCTAGCGGAAAAAGCAAAAGAAGAACTAAAGCCTAACCACTAGCTGACAAATGTTTATTTTCAAATAAAAGCACTCCACACTGCTGCCTGTCATGAGGGTGGGCACAAGGCTCTCGCTGAAGGTAACACTTTGCTGTGCTGAATTAGAAATGTTTTGATTGAAGAGAAGGGAACTCAACATCCAGTATCTAGAGTTGAATCAAGGAACCATTACAGTGCAATGAATTCAGGCAAAATAAACATCATTGGGACGTTGTTGCAACCATGACACATTACTGTTTACCAAAACATTTTCTTTCCAATTAGCAGCTTGCACTCATTACTCTAGTTTTGGATGAATAGACACACTGAATAAGGTTACGGCAGTATCGTGCAGAGAAGTTTCACAAGTGATAAAAGAAAAACTGTGAAAAAAACACTTTCCATCTGTTCATGTTTCTGTTGTATAGACCTTTGATAATGCTAGAGCCCCCAATCCCTCCTCTCAAGACAAATGACTTGTTATTTGAGGACATCAATCTTTTCATTTATCAAGCCGAATTAGTACATAATTATTTCCTGGAAATATAATGTTGTGTGATAATGTATGTCATACCAAACATTATTAAGGGGAGACAAGAAAATGTTCTCTCAGGCTGATATTGACTCAAATTGATATTGTGAAAAAGACTTAATAAATAAATTAATTTAAAAAATAAATTTAAATAAATAATATATATATATATATATATATATATATATATATATTTTTTTTTTTATATATATATATATATATATATATATAAAGGAACTGGCAAAATGTAAGTTATACGCAATATTAACGGGGCTGAATCACAGTCATACTGATATATGTAACAACAGCACAATTGCGATGTTCCTTAAAGGGGCAGGTCACCCAAAAATGTAAATTCTGTCATTAATTACTCACCATCATTTCGTTCCAAAACTGCAAGACCTTTGTTCATCTTCAGAACACAAATTAGGCTATTTTTGGTGAAATCCGAGAGCTTTTTGACCCTGCATAGACAGCAATGCAACTACCACGATCAAGGCCCAGAAAGGTAATAAAGACATTGTTAAAATAGTCCATGTGACATTAGAGGTTCAACCGTAATTTTATGAAGCTCCAAAAATACTTTTTGTGTGCAAAGAAATCAACTGAGAACGATGAACTATTAAAAGAAGAACGTTCCACATCAGAACACCTGCACCTGTGTCAGCAGCACCACACACGTTGTGGTCTTCTTGTATTCTCGTAGGTTCGTAAAATTACTTCCTTACTACCTTTCTTCTTTGAACGTGGTGGAATAGTTGCTGCATATGCTCTCTGATTTCATCAAAAATATCTTAATCTGTGTTCTGAAAATGAACGAAGGTCTTATGGGTTTGGAACGACGTGAGATCCCTTTAATTATTAATTGGGGTTTTTCTCTCTGTAAATGGCTAGAGTACTTCCAAATGTTTGTGTGTGAGCAAAGCATACTTTATCAGGACCAACATCCAAATTCCCTCCAGTTTTGCAGTCAATATGAGACCCCGGCAAATGTGACAAAAAAAAAAAAAGTCCCTTTTTTCTCCAACTGATCAATCTCTTAGCATTTGATCTGCGAGCACAGCCAGAGGCCGAGCTGAGAAAAATGAGCCTGAATCCCTTCAGCAGCAGTTCGGGCTGCATTAGTTTCTCTGTGTAGAGCTGCAGCTCAAAAGACAAAGGCTGGAAACAAAGGTGCATTCTGGGTCATCTGCTCCTCTCGTTCTTAACTTCAGATTTATGGGCTTACATTTTTTTCTTGCTTTAAATGGTTAAAAGTATAACGTAAATAAAGTCTACTGAAGACTACTGTCCCGCATCCTTGCTAGTAATTAAGGTCACTCATTAGTACCTAATAATTAACAAGCTGGGTCGAATTCCCCCCACCCACACTGTAATTAAAAGTCTCTTTTACACTTCAGAGCCCACAGGGGCAGAGTCTTCTTTCTCTGCTGTCTCTTGTGTTGACCTCAGCTGACTCTGGGGCCAAGGGAACCATATAATCCTTCGGAAAAGAAGTAAAGCTGTACAGTATGTCTGAATAATATAAAGGACCTGACTGACTTGAGGTCAAATTACTCCAGGTGGGCAGACAGCATGCTTTTGAGAGAAGCTCAAACTGCCATCCAAACTGTTCTGTTCAATAGCATATTAAACTGCTTATGTAGGTAGCATCACTGGCACCGTGCTCCAAAAGGTAGGCAGCATAATGATTCTGATGTCGTATACTAAGAAAGAATAGCATGTCGCCTTCTCAAAGCAGGCTGGGATTTCTTATATATAAATGAAACATTTAAATATTTTTTGCTTATTAGAGTAGCTTGTCAGTAGCTTAGTAACAAGCTAACATGAAACTCTACCGGAATTAATTGTGAGTCATGTCTCCAGAGTGCCATTCGTGTGGCATGCTGAGTTGCTGCCTGCGCGGAGAGCTCCGAGTCAGTCACTTATGAGGATCCATTATGGTTAGGATGCTGCCTTGGAAGGCAGCTGTTTATGAAGGCATCAGATAGTGAGGCAGCTTGCTAGGTTTTGGAAGAGGGCCAATTTAATCCTTAAAAAAGCAGCAGAATAAACAAGCACGATGCATTACAGCATGTTAGTGTTTGTTTGCAGTCTCCAGATTACAAACTCAAATACTGAAAATAAGCATAACCGATTTGACTGTAAAAAATACTATAAAAATGTTTTTAATTATTATGAATTAATGTAGTTTAAGTTTTGAAATTATACCACACTGGCATGAAAATAAAGTTGTGAAATACCACATAGAACTGAAATATATTTTTCTTTCTACAATTTATATATACTGTTCAAATGTTTACAGTCAGTAATATATTGTTGTTGTAGTGGTTGTTTCTGAATGATGTCTCTTACGCCTATGCGTTTCCCATGCAAAACCAAATTTATATGTATGTATGTATCAAAATATCAAAAATGTCCCAAGTATTTTTGATATTTTGATGAAGACATACATCCTCATATGAGCTTCATGAACCAGTCATTAGCAAATCCTGCAGTTAGCGAACCCTGCTTATCTTACACAGGCCTGTAATCACTTGAAGTAATTAAGATTGACAGGTCAGTAAGGAAATCAAGGAACCAAGCTGCCTTCTGTTATTGCTGCAGACAGGGAGTGTGCTCTGTCTAAATTTGTTAGATAAATATGACTGACTGAAGTCTTTTTTGCATTTCAAGCGATGGCACGGTAGACTACTCTAAAAATAATTGCAGTTTTAAAGCTTAGACTGACTACACTGCAATTCAGCGAACATGCAGCTAAAAGAATGTGAAGTGTATAATAGATAGTGTAATGACAGTTATCAGCCGCCACAATGAGTCGCTTCAGCTGAAAGAAGAGGCAAGAAACATTTCAAATGGGTACATTATTTGCATTTCAAGTACACACCCATAATAATGAAAGAAAGAAAGCAATTTGGACATATTTGAAATTAAACACACATTCAATCAACAGCTTTCAGTCAAAACCGCTCATCTTTTTTTAATAAAGCCAAACAGCTAGAATGACAGCAGAGCTCTGGCTCTGTGCATTCTGGGTACGGTTTGTGACCGCACGACACCAGGACCAAAACAAACATGTGAGGGAGAGCGTAAGAGCGTTACCTGCTGCAGGAGTGGCCATCAGAGGAGCTGCTCCTGGGGCTGGGCCAGTGGACAGGACAAGGGTGAGGAGACGCACATGGAGAACACACAGATAGCAGAGAATGAAAGGGCACAGAAACCAACGGGACAAAGAAATGGAAGGAAAATAAGGTCGATTAAATGAGTTGTGGAAGCAAGGGTTAGGTACAAAAAGAGGGGAATCAAAAAAGGAAAAGAAAAAGGAAATGGGAGAGGCCCCATACCTTGGCTCTTTAACGTCAGGTGCGCCAGACCTTGAAGGAAAAAACAGGAAAAAGGAAAAAAAGAAATAAGAGGGTCATAAAAAAGGTACGGGCGGAAACGAAAAGCATTGTCACAACGTTTGACTGCAGTTTGTGACAGACATCCTGAGGCAAACACGGATGCCAAACCAAAGGGGAGAGAAAAAGGGAGGAAGGGAAAATAAACACACACTTCTTCAAGGGAGGGCAGTAAGAGGTGTTGAAGGGGAAAGAAAGAAAGGGAGGGAGGGAAGGGAAGGGAAAGGGAAAGGGAAAGGGTGAGGAAAAAAGCATTTCAATTGGCACAAGTGCCAAAAAGGCACTTGCTCACAAAAAAAATGCTTTTTCTCCTAATGGAGCACATATTTAGTGTTTGGCAAGATAGCATTCCTTAGATCACACACTTCTATGCTATAACAGTTACACCCATAAATGTTGCATTCAGAAGCCACAGACTCATAAAATAGCAAAGAGAGATCAGAAAGCAGTGGGGAAATGTCTCATAAAAAGCAGCAGGGACCAAGATAAATTCTCCCAAGCGCACAGAGGCAACCCGTCCCAGACGGTCTATCGTCTTAGTAACAGACAAAAGCCGGCGAGTTGATTTCGCCGCTGTAATAACGTATGCAGCCTGACAGCTCAATACCAATCAATTACACACACCGATGCGGGAGCCATTATCCGGCAGTTTGCGTTCTGTAATCACGATGCAGTGGTTGCTGTTTACTCCGACTAATGCGACCGAGAGTTGTAGAGAAACAAGAAGACAATCAAGAGGAATTGCTATGCAAATCCAGAGGAGAGCCAACCAAAATCGAGGGGTCAGGCCAGCGAGGAGATTCTGTTTTACATCAAATGCCGTAAACAAACTGGAAAGCAAGGGTACACAATCGAGATCACAAAAAAGAACACATCAGCTGGGAGCTTTGTGGAAATCCACATTAACTCCATTTATGCCTTTATGCACTTATTCTGTGTTTTGAGAATACGATTACCTTCAGGAATGCCGCATTTTAGCTGTGAACGCTCTCTGGTGAACTGAACTGCATTCAGTGCGATATTTAATTGAAAAGGGAGAATGTTTCCTTCAAATTCCTAATGCACCTCCAAGGAACCGCATGGCAAAAACAATCCCGGATTTAAAGAGACCAGGCCTGCTTGGAGCTCTCATCGCCTATGCGTTTCATTTCCGTGAAACAAAGGAATATTATGATTATAGAGAGCAGAGTTATAGGGTCATTGTTCTCTCTGATGTTCCTGTGTGATTCCCTGACAATTACCACGGTTCCGTCCCTTGCCCTGCTACTTCTATGCTGCACTCTATTAGGGAGATAAGAATAGATCATTGTAACTGGGAGTTACTAGTCATTGTGCAGCCAATTCCACAAAAAAAAAAATATCACAAATTAAGGGAGCGTAACGATAAAAGACGGTTTGGTTTTTTGAGAACAGAACAAGAGCTGAAACTCGTGAAGAATAGCAATATGCGAAATTGCAAGGGATACGGTAAACAATGATACTGAGACAATATTTAAGGAAAGCACAATGGCGGTATCGGAACAATATGTGAGGCTTATGTTAGTGTTTTAGAACAAGTAACAGCCTTGGGATATTGTTATTGCTCATTTAAATATTCAAAATGCATAAAACAACAACTCATAGTTGTATTTTATTATCATTTAAATATTCTCTATGCTCATTTAAATATTCAAATATATAATATGACTATTTAAAGTCATTGTATTATATTATATTATAGTATTACCAGAGCTGGGTAGTAACTGATTACATGTAATCTGGATTACGTAATCAGATTCCAAAAATTAAGTACTTGGTAATATACTTGTAATCAGACGGCAGTTACTGTTAATTCATAATGTATTGTTTATCTCTAATTCCCCCCTTTTCCTTTTTTAAATGTTCATTCCTAAATTAGCTAACCACCTACAGTATATACATTCAGTAAGTCTTCCAGAAAGTCTTCCAGAGACCAGTCATTGGTCAGGTGGCTACAGGATTTGACCACTGGATTTAAAAACATTGAGTTTTAACATAGCATCCATTTCTGATGAACACTTTGCTTTGTCTTTGAAAGGCTTTTGTCTTTCCAACACATTAAAATGTGAAAGTGTTATTTCTCAAGTACATGCAATGCAGGCATTCCCAAATCTCACACCTTATATATTTACTTGAAGTACCTCCTGAGATTTTAAAATTATTATTTTAATAAATAAGTAACACATTTGCATGCTCACGGTTCTCTGATTTTGGATAATGGTCATATGACATGCATGTAAACAAATTATATATATATATATATATATATATATATATATATATATATATATATATATATATATATATATATATATATATATATATATATATATATAAATATATTAAATAATATATAGTATGTGTTTTATTTTGATTGATGTTATTTTAAAATTATTTATTTAAATTTTACTTGATTAAATTAATTATCAGCTTTTCATCATTTCATAGTTTGAAAAACCTTGGCGTAACGTAATGTTTAATGCATGTCATGCCCTTTTTAAATCAATGTGATAAACGAGTCAAGTCAAAAGTAATAAAAAAGTAATAAAAAAGTATTCTAATTATATTACCTAAAATGTTTAATGTAATGGATTATGTAACTAATACATTTTTTGTCATGTAATTTGGAATCAGGAATGAACTACAATTTGTAAGTAATCTACCAAGCTCTGATTATTTCCCTTGATCATTTAATCACTTCAATATATAACATTGACTATTTAAAAGTCATATACTGCATAAAACTGTAGCTGTTCAGAAAAAGTTAATAAAAGTACAGTTTAATTGTAAAAATGAACTTACTATAAAAGCCAACATCCCTAATGTGATGACAAAGTTCTTCGTTTAAAGAATAATTTCAGAAAATAGCTAGCATGAAATACTTTTTTGCTGACATGTGCTGCAGCGTGACATACTGTTCTCCATCTAAAACCATTTAAAACAGCATTTTGCTAATTCTTTTATAATTATAATTGTTATTCATGCAGCTTTTATGAGCTCATATTAATTGAGAGGGCACATGGACTATTAGTACATTTAAGAAGTCATTTGTCACACCGCAGAACCATTTAGCTAAAGAAAATGAATAAAGGTGATAAAAATGGAAAAAACTTGAAATAGTGACCAGAACTTAAAATACACACTGTGCCTAATATGCTAATATAAACTGTAACCGAAAATCCTTTGTTTGGTTCTTGAATTTGTACCTTCTGAAGAAATATGATACCTTTAAGTAAATAATGGGCCACTTGGATTCAAATGCAGAGCTCATTAAAGCAACTGAATTCATTTTAATCGTATTTAATCCAACAATTTAATAAAGGTTTATAAACCTCAAAACATTGACATCAATGAGGCAAGCCACTGCCAAACCTATATCCATCTATACACATCTCTAACAGCATCTTTCAGTCTATCTATCTATCTATCTATCTATCTATCTATCTATCTATCTATCTATCTATCTATCTATCTATCCTTTCAACATGTCGTTCTTGACGTGTCTGAATACAGTAGTTATCTGGTCTGGTGAGATGACACGAAGCCAATATACTAAAAGACATTGCCTTTGAAGATGATCCATCATTTATGTGCCTCTCACACTTTTAGACACATAAAGAGAACCTCTTTTATTTATAAACGACCCCACATCCAGACTTTCTTCTGCATGTGTTTTATCAGTTTTTTTCCCCGCAACCTGAAATGGTGTTCTCATTCATTCTAATTTCAGTTACAAAAGCCTCTAAAAGTGTCAGTCCCGTGATTCCATCCATCACTAGTCACATCTCAGCTGTCACATCTATTTCGTATAACAGTTTATGCCACAGTGACTTCTCAAATTTGAAAAATGAAGATGAAATTACCTACAAACTGACTCATTATGGAGTACAGTGAAAAAGCCAACTGCATCGACAGATAGCAAGGGAGCACACAACCACCCAGGAATTAAAGAGCAACACACACCTTGTTAACAAATATTTAAACAACGATTGGCGCAGCAAAAATAAATAAAAAACATGATTGCGGAGCTACTGTGAAATGGAGGCATGTGCACTGTGTTTACATTCATATTTCTTGCTCAACAGCCTTAACTAAAAAGAACAAGCACACAGTCGGAAATAATTATCGAAATATTAATTGATTTCGGTCTCTTAGTTTTATTACGTTTTAAAGCCGTACGCAGTTGCATTAAGGAACTTTTTCATTTAGCAGTTTCTCCCACAACCGTCAATTTCACTCAAGCTCTCTGATTTGTGGGTGGGTGGGGGGGGGGGTAATTTAACCGAGAGATACAAAGCCGGACAGTAATGGCTCATGGAGAAGTCTCACTTGCTCACTGTAATATGAAACAGGAGCTCAACGGCCAAGGTGTTGGTAATTTCAAAAAGGGCATATGTTTCATGTAAACATTTATTTTCAGAGAATGCAAATGCACGGCGTCACTGCCACAGCGCTGTCTGACGTGGAGAGGCCTGCTGTGGACGTCTGCATTGAAATGCGGTGGCCCATCTGCGTTGGCATAGCAACAGGCTCCCGTGTCTCCCTTAGTATGACGTTGTCGGCGCAACTAACCCACTCCCTTCCTGCCTGCTCCTCTCTCGCATTGCTTCTCCTGTTCCTGCTCTGTTATCACGGTCGTTCACCTCCACCTGTCTGGCTTAATCTGGATGAAAGTGGTTTTCAAGAGTTCAATTTGTTTAAATAGGTCAATAACAAGGCCATAAAAGTGTTTACCTCATAAACAGTTCTCTGGAAGAGGGGAGATATTTTTTAAGTGGCAAGCGAGTATCGAACTGCAGGCTGGAATAATAAGAAGCGTGCTAATAAAATAAATAAATAAATAATTCATGGCATGCAAATCAAAAGAGCTTGTTTAGGTTAACGTGTTTCCATTACAAGGATTGTTTCGGCCCATAAAATGCATATTGCAAAATGTATGGGGTGATTTAATATGCATGTCGTGGTGAATATAGTACATTTCAAGACAATCAACTAGAAAATTATTACATTGCTTTGCGGTTGCATAACATTCATCTAAACAGAAAGAAAGTAAATACGGGCTTTGCTCCACATAATTCCATCCTCACATTTTGGCCTATCCCTACGTTGCTGTGGAAACAAGGCGAAATGATGCTTGCTAGCTTACTGAACCCTATGGAAGTCAGTTTCTGCTACAACAAAATTATTAAATAAAATCAGCCCACAAGAACTACATTTAGAGAACGCTTCAAGACAATATGATTATTTCAAGAAATTTTAGAGATGCATCTAAACAGAAACTCAGTTTGACATTGCGTTTAAAAAATGACTTTATTTTCGAGATATTATAAGATAATATATAACTAGATATTATCTTAAAATAATTTAAATCAAGACTGAACTCTCAATGAAAAACAATATTAACTCAATCATTAGAATGGACATCATAATTTTGAGATTTCTCATTATTTCGAAATATCAAATTTATTTATTTATTTGCGATTACTTTAAGATATCATTATTTTAACATACTATAAGAAATATTACTTAACAGAAACTACCGAAACTCAGTAATTTGACATTTTTAAATAATGACATCTAAAAATATTAAATTACTATGTAATGCTTTCTGAAGCAACTCAAACAATGATATATTATCTTTAAAGGGACAGTTTACACAAAAATTCTAATTACCTCATTATTAATTCATCCCCAAGCCATCCTAGGTGCATATGACTTCCTTCAGATGAACACAATCAGAGTTATATAAAAAAAAAACTTATTGGCTCTTCCAAGCTTTATAATAGCAGTGAATGGGGGGTCGAGATTTTGAAGCCCAAAAGTGCATCCATCTATCATTAAAATTGCTCCACACGACTCCACACGGGCTTAATGAAGGCCTTCTGAAGTGAATCAATGCATTTGTGTAAGAACAATATCCATATTTAAAATGCAGTGAAGCACAGAGGAGAGATCAAAACACATTCACTGCCATTATAAAGCTTGGAAGATCCAACTCAGATTATTTTAGTCTAAAAAAAGAAGAAAGTCATATACAACAAGGATTAAGGGTGAGTAAATCATGGAGTAATTTTCATTTTTGGGTGAGCTATTCCTTTAATGTAAATCAAGATTATTGTGAAATCATTTTAAGAGAACATTTCATTTCATCTTGAAAAGATGAGATTTCAAAATAACCAGATAGAATCTGCAATAACGAAGTGTTATCTTAAAATAATGACCTGTGTGCTGGATTTTTGTATTTGATGTGGCAGAAACACAAACGCTGTTCGGTAGAGCAGAGCATTATTGACACACACAAGATCACAAATATCATAAAAAGAGAAAAATCGCATGCTGCCTCCATCATCTGTGAACACTAAGAATTCTCAGGAAGCAAGCGACTGTCAGAGTCTCATAAGCTACTGGTGACAAGATGCTTTGCAAATGCTCAGTATATAAAACTCTGAGCCATGACAGATTCTCTATCTACTGCATATCAAAACCTGATCTCTGATTAGCTCCTGCATGGCACTGAATGAGAAACTTCTGAATATGCGGAGAGGGGATTAGTCTGCAACTCCTGGAGGCTCTCCTTCAGATGGAGGATTATATCAAGGTCACTGAGGTACTGGGAGGATTGGGCATGGCAGTGCCAGCTGTACCCACTCTTCTGACATCCTTGCATGTCTCTGCTCTCACAGGCAGCTGATGGTCATGGTCACTGCGGTCAAGCCTGCTCTGCGTTACCTAACTGGAGCAAAAGTTGGATGCAGAAGAGCTGAGCATTGGTTTACACTCTGGAACTGGCACCGATGCCTAAGTGAGCAGCAGTGACATAAGAGCATTTCCTCTAAGGATGGAAGCAGAGGTATTGATAAGGCTTTGAACATCCTGAAGCTGACGGTATGCATGAGAGCATAACTGAGGCAACTCAACATCCCAAAACATTCTGTCTACACGTGCACCGTCAAGTCATATGACCTTGAAACGGAGTAACAAGTGAAAATGTGAGTAAAGCACGACGTCCTGCAGGGATGTAGAGATTTGTTTAAAACCTTGGGTAAATGTAATCCTGGGTTCTCGATCTACTTCTCACTGCTCTTTCTCTACCCTGGGCTAGTAATTAATCCTGGGTAGCCATGTTTCAAAATTTCACACTATACATTTGTAAACACTGTTATTTGTATATTAACACTCTTATTTGCATATTTGCTGCATATATCATAGATAGATAGATAGATAGATATACAGTAGATATAGATACAGTATGAGGTCAACAACATTGAAAAGTTTCAATCCAGTTTGGCTTTGGTTTTAAGTCTCCTGAAATGTATCAAAGCAGATGCTGAAAATTAAACAGCTAAACAACAGATGCTGAAATTAAACAGCATTTCTGTGGCTGTACAAAGTGCATTAATACTTAATGAGATGTTTGTTTAGTTGGTAATGCTTTTTATAAGAAGGTTCATTTCATTAACACTAGTTAATGCATTTGATTTTTCAGTACTAAAATACTTTTTTTCACAGCATTTATTAATCTAGATTAATGTTAATTTGTAAATATAAGTGACATTTTTAGCATTAATTCATGTTTATTCACAACACACTAACAAATTATCATTTAGACAAGAAAGGGTTAGAGTCAGACTTGTAACCCACAGGTCACAGGTTCGAGTCTACCGACAGGGATTGTAGGTGGAGGGAGTGAATGACCAGTGCTCAATACCACAACTGAGGTGAAACCCTTGAGCAAGGCACCGAACCCCAAACTGCTCCCTGGGTGCACAAAAAATGTGTGTTTCTTTGTTCACTAGTCACTGCTGTGTGTTTGCAGTTGGATAGGTTAAATACAAAGCACACATTCTGGGTATGGGTCACCATACTTGGCCACACATCTTTTCCTTTCCTTTGTAAAAAATTATAAATTATGGTAATGCAACCTTTAAAAAGTTTGGAGACTAAGATTTTTTATTTTGTTTTATTTTAGTCTCTAATTCTAATCAAGACTGCATTTATTTGATCAAAAACATAGAACAACAGATAGAAGTTAAATGTTGAATTATTATTACAATTTTAAATTTACAATTTAAATTTTTTATATATCTTAAAATTTATTCCTTTGATGGCAAAGTGAAATTTTCAGCAGTCGTTACTCTATTCTTTAGTGTATTTATCAGCATGTATTTTAAATATAACATTATAAATGTCTTTACTGTAACTTATTAATCAATTCAATGTATCTTTGTCAAAAAATTAATAAATGCTGCAAAAGTAAGGTTCGTTTTTACCCCTCTTTGATGGCTTCCTAACTATCTTACCTAAAAAGTCTTGTTTTCTTTTACTGTAATTTTTGGTGCTCCAACTAGACAAGCACCAAACTGACAAGAAGACATCACAGAAATCCATGCAGATGGTATTTTCAGCAGCGAGGCATCTGACCTAACACAAAAAAACAGATTTTCTCATATTGCTTTCTGCTACAACACCTCCATCTTCCTGTGACCACCCAAACATGAACAGACCCATCCACAAACACTCACTGGATCTCCATGTGACAGAATTTTAATGCCGTACATACACAAACTGATGGGACACTTAAATCGAGCTTTTCAGATGTCACACTGCATTCCAGAGAAAGTGACAAAAAAGCGGAGTGGATGCGAATGTGCTCGAATGAGTGTCATCTTTGCTTTCATGTGTTCTGCGCTGGAAACAAAGTGCTGACACTGTGTAGAAGCTTTAATCCAATAAAGACACAAGCACTTGCTTTATATGGCACATCCCTGTCCAATTCTTGCCATTTGATGTCCGCATAGTACTAGCTCTTGAGCTCTTCACAAGGGAAACGGAGGACGATTAAAAGTCTAGGCTAAAAGCACATGTTGTAAAAGAAGGCCTCTGTCATCCACTAGTGTCACTGTGGCCTTTAAGATAACCTTCCTCTGTTGAGAACGAATACAATACAGACGCCGCCAATGATCACAAGTGCTTCAATAACATCACTGAGTGTACGTTTTAAATAGAGCAGACCTTTTCACAATAGACTGCTCCTTTTTCAAGACCTCAGACTTGTGCCTCTATTACATCGACATTTTTTCGCCATTTCCTTTCTTGCTGTTTCGATTTTCAAACTCCTCACAAAAAGATACACTTTCTAAAACCCTGACTTTCTTCAGTGTATCAGTTAACGCTGTTTTAACAGCTACTGAATAATGCAGTACCTCATCATTTTCGAGCCCAGACATCACATCAGCTCCGAGGCACAACCTAATACATTTGAAATAACCAAGGCATCATGGATCTCTTCGATCAGAGAGTCATTTTTCATCACTAGCTTTGAGAATCAAGATTGAGTTGATGAATTTACCACGGGCCTCAGACTCAACCCATCCATCCACATAAAATATCGAGGTCCTTGGAGCTAAAAAAAACAAAGGGCGGACATCACAAACCATGGCGGTTAAGTTTTAGCATTCACACGGAAGGTGTCGGAAGAATAATATATACTTGGGATCATCTCCAGCATTCAAACTTGTGAGTTGTGAAGTGTCAAGCCTTGCAGGATTCATCTCCTACACCTAACTGCGAGGTTCAATTTATCTTCCCCATGAGCTGTATATGGTAGAGCAGTTTTGTATGACCAATGCCAGCTGCCTTAATCCTAGCCTGGGTTGCACTTACGTGGCCTAATTCAGCAGATCTAATTCAGAGATCATTTAAAAGCTGCAGGACTGGAGCCCCGAGCCTCCGGCCCTGCAAAACTGGAGACCGCGCATTAAAAATCCTCCATATCATAGACGCTCTACTGTTTACTCGCGCATAGCCGGTATGGTGCGTGCAACGGCACAATCTGTCGCTGAATCTGGTCTTTGTCTCATGCAGGTGAGGGATTTTAGTCCACTCGAGTCAGTCAGCAGAACTGCAGTACAAACTGACAATGCAAGGAAGGATGACACCAGCATCACTTTCAGCTCTGGCATATATCAAATATCTGAAAAGACAAAACATTGGTCTTACCTCCGAAAACTTGCTGGAGAGCTGCAGCAGGAATGATGGGGAAGAAAAAAGAGAATAATAAATCAATAACACAGAATTCACCATTTGTCACTGAGGCTGTCGAAACTATAATGAGAAGAATAAATGCCCTTGGTGAAGTTGGTACGCGTGTGTTATTGCTAGGTGAGACTTTCAAAATATCAAGTTAGGTTATGGTTCATATTTAAGTAAATAGATCTTGTTTGAATATCAAATCCTGCTATTATGAACCAAAAGTTACATGGAAAACAGCTAAAATGCAAACTACTATAAAAACACATTTAATAAAAGTGTGTAGGCCTACTTGTAATCCTACACTTCATAAATATTCAGGTGTGGGAGCAAAACATCATGTGGATCCAAGAAAAATCATATGCATCAGTAAGATAAGCGTTCAAGGAACTCAGAGGGTGAAAGTCATTTTTAAGTGGTTAAAAGAGTATTACTCAAATATCTGAGGGCATGTGAACTAAAATACCACCTGAGTATACAGTAAGTACGCATAAATGTTATTGGCAGCAACTTTAAAAAGCTCATAATTGCATCCTTGGGAGTCTACAGTAGATTTCAGTCTGACTAAAACATGATAAAAATGCATGCACCGCTTGTTTGAGTCATAAATCAAGTCATACCCTCAAATGTTATTGTCATTACTGCAGATGACTGTTTATAGTAGATGTCTAGATGATTAGACTCATGGGAGCTGGGATGCATGTTGCTCATGTTGGTTTCTGAGACACAATGATTAAATCTATAAATGGGAGTTTCTTCAAGTTCGAAAGACTTTTATTTCCCAGGGGTTGATTTTTATTAAAACTAACAACTAACAACTTTTTTCTTTGTGCTATATGAAGGTCATATTAAACCTGTCTTGAAACTTTTAACCAACTCTGCGGCCCAAAATGCCTACTGTACTTCTCTACTATACAGTTGGTGAGAAACGGAATGCATGATATTCATAAAACAGTTGGTGAAAAGAACCATGATGACAGTTTGTAAACTCTGACAACATGCATTTGATTCAGACGGCTTGTGATTTAGAACACACCCTGTATCATAGTTTCTTTTTGGTAAAGATTTTTACTTTTTTCCCTAGGAACACTAAAATATTCTACCCAAATCAACTGAAATAAGAATTTGTATTACAATATGTAACCCCACCGTAAACATATGAATTACTATGTTTAAAACAATGATAACAAAGAGTGAAATGATTGGTTTGTCAAGTACACACACAAAAAAAAAAGTGTCCAGTTTTGATGAGAAATTAGACTCGTATCTAGTCTGTGATGTGTGAAGAAATCAAAGCTAGAATGAACCATATAAATAGAACATTTTCAACCCTTGGGGTGTAGAAAATTCTTCTTAAAAATTGCCTGTAAATGTCTCATTATGCTAAATTATCACCAAGTGGTGTGTTTCTCATTAAGTCAAGTATCTCGGTCTTGTTTTAGGAATTGATTGGTCATTGCTCTCATTGATCGGAGCTTATGCACCATAGTTTTTGATTGAAAGAAAGCATTATTTGTGGATAATTCTGGCAGTGCTCACTCCAAAACTGAAGTAACAAGTGCAACAAGGTGGATGAAAAAAAATAAAATAAATTGGGGGGGGGGCTGTCTATTAATCACTAAGTTTTATTCTACTGCAATAACACTAAATAGAATTTTCGGGAAAAAGAAAATCCCATCCAGGTCAAAATGACTGGAACACAAGATGAGGGTTAACCATGTGTCATTTCAAATCAAGCTTTTGCAAAAAATAAATAAATAAATAAATTGTGACTACATTTCAGTCTTAAGTGTCAATTTTTATTGAAACTGAGAGTTATACATAATCTGAAAGCTGAATAAATAACCTTTCAATTGATGTATGGTTTATGAGGATCTAACAATATTTAACTGAGATACAACTATTTGAAAATCTGGAATCTGAGCTTGCAAAAAAATCTAAATACTGAGAAAATATAAATAAATTCTTAACAATGGATATTACTAATCAAAAATTGAGTTTTGATATATTTACGGTAAGAAATTTAGAAAATTTATTTATGGAACAGGATCTTTACTTAATGAATTTGGCATAAAAGAAAAATCGATAATTTTGACCCCTACAATGTTTTTTTGGCTATTGCTAAAAATATACCCAAGTGACTTAAGACTGGTTTTGTGGTCAAGCGTCACATTTGACCAAAAAATGTTCAAATTTCATTCACACCATTTTCCTTGCTATTAAATGTAGAGTAAATATACAGTACATAATCTGTGATGTGTAGCAAATGACACTGGAAGGGGAAAAAATGGCAGATTTCTTCTTCTGCATGTAAATCAACTGTTGGACAATTTAGCAGACAAATTTAGGAGAAAAATTAAAATTAGAAACAAATATAACACTATTTACTTTAAATAAATTCGTCAAACCATTGTCATTACCATCAAGCAAAGTGACTTGCTTTTATAGCACTTATAGCAACAATATATATTGTATCAAATCTGTTTTTCAGAAAACAATGCCTTCATATATACTTGTTGTAGATAAATGTTCATGTTCAAGTGAAGAGAGAGAATGTACCATGCTTTCCTCCTCCAAGGCACACATTACAATATATGTAAATTACAAAGCTAAATATTATCTACTTACATAATATGAATAACACTAATCATGTGTTCATTGTTTTAATTATTCATATGAATAAATCTGGGTAGAGAAACAAAAAGTAATTTGGGACTCATTAATACCGTAATTTGAATGTAATGACGTTGAAAACACATTCTCCAAGAGGCCAAAAGGTCAGGTGCTTCCTTAATGACATACTCGAGACCACAGGACCGACTCAGGCGAGCGCAGGGCCAAGCGAGGCACGGAAAGCCTCTACTATGAAATAACAGGAGTCAAGGGAGTACGTCAAAGGCTTGCTAGGTGGAGCTAGCGTGGGGCTGGATGGTCTAGTCATGGAAGGTGAGTCAGATCACTGTTGCCACTGTGATAATGAGGAGAAAGTAGCTGTGAGAGGATTTGTTTGCAGCTCTTAAAAGGTGGAGGGCAACAATCCTCGCTCTAAAACACTAATGAGAACACATGGTGGCTTCCACATGGCCATTGAAAACACAGACCTAACCCTGCAGCCAATTAAAGAGGGATCTTTGCGAATGTTATTTTGCGATCATCATTATGTGGCCATGGAGACGCCGGCATGTAAACGAGCACCTGGGAGAGGGAGCGCCGCTTTATTATCCATTTTCCTAATCTCGGTCACTCAGTGGCTACAAATTAAATCCGAGGTTTCCAAGCAGATCTTAATGGACTGCTTTATCAATGAAAAGGCAATTAGGACTATGTCTGTCAGATACCACAGGTGCGAGGGGGACGTTAGCGCACCCCAACAAT
Source organism: Carassius gibelio (assembly GCF_023724105.1). Classification (NCBI taxonomy): domain Eukaryota; kingdom Metazoa; phylum Chordata; class Actinopteri; order Cypriniformes; family Cyprinidae; genus Carassius; species Carassius gibelio. The sequence goes on along the minus strand of NC_068416.1, from coordinate 14,131,309 downwards.
GTTTGCAAAGGGAAACTGAAAGCACATCAAAAGCTGGGACAAAAGACGACACAAAACCCTCAGTGCAAATGCTGCTCGATTGCCTGGAGCGAGACAGTAAATCTCTTAATCACACTGTGTTTGTGGGAGCTGCTTGCTTGGCTCTGGATATCAGGCCATGCAAAACTGTCAGCCGTCCATAAATCACGAGGGCCGCTTTAACCTTTACAAGTGCTCTCCTCGGCTCCCTCAAATTGTTCATGGCGACAAAGTCCCGGAGAATTGTAATGAATCGAGCATGGCCGTGAGGGCTGACATGGTGACAGTGTCTGGAGCTTTTCAAAATGAGCGTGCGAGGCTAGTGCCACGCGGGTTTTTAGCATGATCTCAGCCTGTCAGTCTTAAAAAGCCAGAGTGGCATGTAATCTGTCTCTATTTAGTGAAGTGATTCTAATCCCTCTCTTGATCTGAATCAGATCCTCCAGTGTGAACTCGAATGAGACGAGGCATCTCCATCTACCACCACAATAGGGGAAGTGTCTGTTTACAGTAGCTAAATTATGCAATCCACAGACTTTTTTGATTGTTATTGCAGTAAATCAATAAAATAGGTGTCAGCAACTTAACAAAACAGCTTCTCATCTGGAGCATGGCTTCTCACCAGCAACTTATTGGCAGCTAGTATTATTATCTGTTTTTGTAACATAGCATAATTGCAGGTGAAAAAGTTATTCTTTTTAATCAGGCAAAAATAACACACATGCTGAAAATCACTTTCACAATGTCTCACTTTAACTGTACCTTAAAGCTGGAATGAGCAGCCTAGTCCCCTGCCAGCTTCAAGAAACGCATAGGGATACCTCTTTTTGGTGAGCACCTGTCTCACGATTGTTAATGCATTCTTTAAAAAAACAAAAATTTTATGAAAAAATTATTCCTAAACTACTTGTTCACTCAATCTCAATACCATTGCTGTTTAAGTCTCCAAGGGCACAAAAGTAGGGGTAACACTTTAGTATAGGGACCAATTCTCACTAATAACTAGTTGCTTATTAGTAGTGTAAATCAGATTTTTTTGTCATGATACGATACGATATTGATGCTCACACCCAGTGATGCGATATTTTTCGATACTTCAAAAGATTCTACCATACGATTACGTTTCAATCTGATACAGGAGTATATTGATCGATATATCTCACAAATGCAACCAAAATATATAATAAGAACATTTATCTGAAATTTTTACATTCTGTACCTCAGTTGGAACATTCACAAAAACAACAAAAAATAGGCCTACACATTTTTTTAATAATAAAAAACAATTGGAAAACAATTCTGGCTGCTACTATGGGTTCAGTGCTAAAAATCTTTTCTACAGATACCACATTACAAGCAATAGCAGGAAATAAATGCAATGCAACAAAGACATAAGTTCAATAAACAGTGCTTTTCAGGTTTGAAAACTACATTTCCAGGTATGCTACAGAAATGTAAGGCTAAACACATGTAAAATAAATGCACAGTCTTCACTGTATAAATTAAATATAGATTAATCATTTTTGATGTTACAACATGATGTTATTTAATCAAGAGCAGCGAGCACTTTAAGCTTTTGCTTTCACTTTAAGAACAAGACACGGATTTAATATACTGATACGCATGCCTTTTCTTTCTAACTGTTTATGTAGAGATATATGTCTAAACGACTGTGTTTACTAGGATATTCACCAAAACACGCATTTTGATTTAATTTTTTATTATTAATTAATATGATATTAATCCATGCGCAAAAAAGCTGAAGATTTAGGATTTGACTGGTCTAGACACTGTTGTCTGTTTGCTAGCTTGCGCTTAGATGTGTGCGCTGAAAACTTCTGTTCCACCAACAATCCAGAGCATCTTTTATACTTCGGGCAGGGGCAGTCCTTATATAAAGTCCAGATAAATGAGTTTGAGCGAGAATGCACACGTTGGCGATAATGCATAGACGGACATTATGTGAAAATGCGAACAGTTCAAAATGGTCCCTATACTTTATATGTATACTACAGATATTGATATATTATGTGTGGCATCGATGCACTGTATCATCAAACATCGTATCGATGTATCGATCCATATCGATGAATCGTTACAACCCTACTTATTAGCATGCCTATTAATAACATATTGGCTGCTTATTAATACTTATAAAGCACATATTCTGCATGACCATGTTCTACATCCCTAATCCTACCCCTAAACTTAACAACTACCTTATTAACCATTAATAAGCAGCAAATTAGTAGCTTTTAAAAGCAAAAGTCATAGTTAATGGTTTGCTAATACCAAGAATTTGAGCTTAAAATAAATTGCGACCAAAGTAATATTTTTACCCGGATGTCTACTTGGTAAACAAGTGCACTTTTGCTAAAATTGTAGGAGTGAAAGTCTAAGTCTGGGCCAAGGTTATAAGAAAATGTATTCATTAAAGGCTTCTTTTTTTTTAAGCATAAAGGCTGGAGTATGAAGGCATGATAAAATATTTACAAGAACAATCTAACCTTCATATATATATATATATATTAAAAAAAATGTTTGCTTAAAAAACATAAATAAAAAATATACAGTTCTTGTAATTGAAGAAACAGTCATTAATATATAATTTGATAATGTACTGATCCTAGCATTATGGTCTGATGTTCTACACCATTTAAATTACATATAAAAACATTTTTTTTAAATCAGGAACTAATAAATGTTATTCAAATTACATCAATGACACTTAAGAACTTATTTAATGAGAATTATGTAGCAAGTAGTAAACTAAATAAGTAACAAGCAACCCTGATGTTTTGTGGATGAAAACCATGAACTCCAGGAATACCCATTTGTAGCTCAGCAGTCTGCCTTTATTTTCCACCATACAGATTTTGAAAATGCAAAGCCACACAAGCAAACCAGCAAATGCACTTGAGTGCACAGGGAAGGGATTTGGAGTGTCTTTCCTAGGTCTAAGAGCAAATCTGACAAGCTCCACCAAGCTCCTTTTATTAAACAAAGAAAGCAAATGCAAGCAATATCTAACACGAAGATCCTTTCCCCTCTGAGAAGTAGAGCTAGCATTAATTTTGACCTTGCAAAGACCTGCCGCAAAAATCAGGTGGTGTGTTGACAGATCATGTAGACCTACTGATAACCGAGTGTTCCTCGCATGAAAGAAAATAAGTGGGTGAATCATGAGGGACACTGAGTTGGAAAATTACGTTTCATATGAATTCTCATCCTCCTCCTGTGCCAATTTTTTTTTTTTTCACTGACACCAAAGATAGATGTCAATATCTATATATCTATATGTAGAACTGATATTTGATCTTCCTGTAATTCAAATATATCCAACATTATTAGTAACACCAAATTCATTCGAACAGTTCGAAAAAAATCGGCATTAAAAGGAATACTTCACACAAAAATAAACGTTATTTACTCTTGATTCGGTCAGCAGTTTCAAGTTAACAGCTCACTGGAGGGGAAGATTATCAATAAAAAAAATCTTCAATTTCAGCCCGTTCCTCACAGGAAGCTATTATAAGGTTTCAAAAGACAGGGACTGTGTTGTATTGCAAATGGCCACCAAGCAAAATTAACAAGGCAGCTGAAAAGACTCCATGTCCTGCTTTAATTACTTGCTGAATTGCTGCCTTGTGTGTAAACCATTATTTGGCTTCTTGTGCCCTCTGCCAAGTGCGGTAAACTATGGTCCTGATTACCGCACAACCGGGCTACTGGCGAAAACACACAAGCCCTGAGCCGGGGGAATGTAGCTAACCTCACTCGCTTGAGTTTTGGCCCCAAAAGAAATACAAAACTGCACAATGGCAGCAGATGCCTGTCTGAAAGCGAAATACAGACATGCTTGCATCCTTGGCACACACAGCTCGATGTGGAGGGCGACCCAGACTAATTTGTGTTGATAAATAAGACAGACTCTCTGTCTACATTATTTAATCCTGGGGAGCGGATGGCCTTGTTTTCACAGTGAAAGCTTGTTCCCTGTACACTTAAAGAAAAGCCTCTGCGAATCGAGTCTCTGATACAGACTAAAATGCCCACAGAAGTCCAACGCTACTGCACATGAAAAGCTTTTTTTGTTTGATACAAACTAGACCTCTTCGGGCACTGTGCTCTTGCTTTTAAAGAAATAATAAGTAGACTGTTCGGGTGGGCGGTATGACCAAAACCTTATATCACTGTGTGAGTAATTTTATATCATGGTAACCATATATATAATGATAAAGTTATTTCTGCAATATTGAAACCACTGTCACTCAAACAGTATGGCACTAGTATTGCCAAGGTCATGGGTTTGATCCCCAGGGAAGCCATTAACCGATAGAAGGTAAACACATCTACCAAATTCATAACTGTAAAATAAAGTAAAGAAAATCATAAAAAAAATACCATGACTATAATGAAAAGTTAATGAATATAATGCAAGTTATTCATAAATACAAGTTATTAAAGATGCTATAAAGATGAATATTTGGTTAGCAAACAATTTAAATAATTTAAAAATACAAATATTATAAACAATGAATCAGTGAATCAAATAAATTATACTGATTAATAAATTAAAAGTTATTTTCTTATACTATTAAATACATTTGCACATTTTGGTTTGCTTTGTACTAGTGATTGGACAAACTCATGAATAAATAAATAGAAATTAACATAAAATACATTACAAAAAAAATTGACATTGATATAACAATAACAACTATAGCTCGATATACTGAGTGAATGTTCTTTTTCCTGAATAGATGGAAAAATTGAAAAGAAAAGAAAAGAAAAGAACAGAACACTGGAAGCACCCATCTGTGACAGTTTGCAAAGTATATTATTTTTGCTTGCTATAGTTTTTTGCTTGGTGTCAGACTCTTCAAACCACAACAAGGATATACCGCAGTATAAACGCTCCAGCAGAATCTCCTCCAGCTTTTCAAGACTGTGGTACCATACAAATAAAAGTAAAAGCCTGCTTTCGTCATCTCCAGACATATAAAAGCATCCCGTTAATGAGGGACACTTGTGCCTGTATTCCATTCTGCTTATTTGCCTTTTAAAATGGTAACCGTATTGATTTTAAGAGCTCCCAGCAGGCCCGTGTTAATGCTGTATATATATATGTGGCGATAATACAGCATCTGACCAGCACTGCAGTTTATGTACCACTCATGCATTGGGTTGAGATCTCATTAGCATGCTTGATGCAGATGCAAGAGAAAAGATGCACACACTGCTGATATATCGCTTTGGCCTAGATTTCCATTGTGGCTAGGGCAGCCTTAATTGATACTGACGGTCCTCTTAGCTTTGAGGGTAAAAGCCTGCGAAATTTCACCTGGGAGGTTTGACAAGGGCACGGCGATGGAGACCACTTCCCACTCACAGTCTGGGAATATTGTTAAATATGAAAAGACACGCGTGTAATTAACCGCCACCGTTTGATGAGTCTCTGCTAATTCTTCAGAGGATTTGTTATATCAATACTTAACTAGAAATAATAATTACACCGTGACTCTTGATTATCTATGCATTTTTTTAAATACTTAAATACTCCTCTGTGTTTGATAAGTCGGTCTTCCGATGGATAATCCCTGGAGTAAAAGCAAGGATTTAAGGCGTATGAAAACCAATTGTTCCTTTTAATATTGTCCTTTACCAGTGTCGAATCCAATTTGCTCTATCAACTTTCAGGATGATTTATTTTTCTGTTCTTAACGTCTCCCCGTCCCACATATCTCTATTCTTTTGAAGCACCAGAATATTTCATCTTAATTCGAAACGCACTTGCTGGACTCCGTCACGCTGGCGTTCTCTCGGTACAGAGCAAAGCGCCGCTTCCCGCCGACTCCACAGTGGGTAACCTGAGACTGCATTAAGTGAAAAGCCAAGCGCGAGCTGCCACGGTCTCTGTTCAATTAGAAGGAGAAAACGGGCCAAATATATTTCTGTATGAAGTCATGAAGATTTGGCCTCGGGTTTAACACTGTACCGCCATATGACAGACTGTGTCTTCTCTGAAGGGCAGAGACATTGCTGAGTGGCCCTAATTAGTCTACATATGTCACCTAGAACGGTTTCTATGGCAAATTGCTCTCCCATGCTCCAACACATGTCCATGTTTTCATCAAATTAGTACTGGAATATGCTACACAAGCATACAGATTGTACACAGCTAAAATTACTAATGCAAACACAGTTCTGATCATTTTCTGGTGGAATACATCAGTCCGGAAGGCTCGGATATGATTTACTAGTGCTTTGTATTGGATTTCACATAATAATACGGATCTAAAATGAAAGATGTCTCACTGTGATAATGCTGGCATGATTTAGTGGATTATTACTTTGGCAGGTAGCATGATTTTCATATAAAATCTTTAAACTAGATTTCCCCCTCTTTATGTTTAGCTACATTTTCCAATATTTAAAAGGCTAAAAGAAACCATGTTATTTAAATAAAGCTTACAGCAGGATACAAATAATGTGCTATATGCTTATCTTTCCGTCGTATATGTTTGAGATGCTTTCCCCCCCATATCAATCCTTTATTTACAGTTAAAATAAACTGTTTTTTTTTGTCTGAACATCTGTAAACATGCAAACCCTCTGAACCTGGTCTAATGAGATCTACATCCAAAGATACCTCATTAGCTATAAATTCTCGAGGCATTTTAAAAAGCTAATGTGCAGTAATACCAGACCATCTGAAACACACCACAGTAAAAGTGTTTTTTCAGTGCTTCATTAAAGTCAGCATGAAATGAAAATTCAGCCTGTTATAGAACCCATTCCTTTTTTTTATTTTTTGACCTCATCATTTTAAAATAAAAATGTCATATTTCAGTATGCTGTACTCTCCAATCATTTATTCTGCTAAAACTTCACCTTTTATCACCTACCCCCATTTTAATGCTACACCCACATCTAAATCAATCAACAACCGATGCATAGAAGCAAGTCTGTTCCTGTTACACCTGGATGCATGTCACAACATGGAAGAAAAGATCTGCCGCAACTTCCGTTTAATCACAACTTCAAAGGAATGGTTCAGCTACACTTTCTTTACTCATCGTCATTCCAAGCCTGTATGAATTTATATTCTAAAAAATGCAAAAGGTGATTTTTTTGGAGAACATCCTGTCCACTCTTCTTAACATAATGAAAGTGAACGAGACCTCAGTGTCAAGTAGCAAAAATGTAAAAAAAAAAAAAAAAAGAATATATATATATATATATATATATATATATATATATATATATATTAAAACACCACAAATGCATCACAGATGTCGTCCATCTGAAAACCATGATATTCATAGACTTCTAAAGTCATATAATAGCTTTGTGTGTATTTTGAACACACAGTTTAACTCCTTGAAAACTGAAATCTGCCCTAAACTTGAACTCACTGGTTCACTGATCAGGTCACATTGGATAACAGTTCACTGGAGAGGACGAATATCACTGAATATAGTCTTCATTTAAGTCTGTTCCTCACACAAAGCTCTCGTATGGCTTCAGAAGACTTGAAACATACAGTAGTACACAATTCGTATAAACCACTTTTAAGCTGCTTTTGCACCCTTTTCAAATCTTCAAAATCCCATCATTGTAACTAATAGAAAAGAGTGACCAGAATATAGTTCGAAACGAAAATCACCCTCATTTTGTTCCAAATTTCCATGTTTGGCTGAGCTATTTCTACATTTCAACATCGTGCTGCAGTTGCACTGTAGATATTGCAAACATTTTTGCAGTCCAACTGCAGTTTAAGAGCAGAGGATGAAGATAAGACAAACACTCAACCAAACGATTAGAAAACAGGCAGACCAGATCAGATAATGGTTAATAATTTCCAACTCCTGAGCCCTTGAGTTCCTTAAAAGCAAACATTTTACCTTGACAGCAAAGCATGTTATCAAGTAAGAAATTGTGATAAGTACATCTTCAAGTTATGTAAGGCCTTGAAGCACATCACCTTGCTTACCTTCAGTGCAGTATTTCCCTTTGTAGCCAGTATTGGAGCAATCGCACAGCACCTCGCTGTCACGGATGGAGCAGCGTCCTCCATTGCTGCAGGGGTTTTGTTTGGTACACAGGTATTCCAGATCATTCTTCACACCCTGACTGTCCAGGAGAGCAGGAGGAGTCTCTCCTAACATCAAGTTTGCTATCAGGCCTCGGAAAGGCGGCTCGTACTTGACCGTGCTGGACGTGAGGGCCGAGAGGCGCACATCCGGTGGGATGCCACCCACGTACAAGTCGCTCGCCACCATCATTTCCCTTCGCTTGGACTTCACCTCCGCCACTTTGCTCTCCCCGTCCATTGCCAACATGGTCTCACGGTAATTCCTCGTGAGCAGCACGCGATGCCAGCGCTCATCGTTGACGTGTGTCTCCATGTGCAACGAGGCCGGCTCGCCGCAGTGGATGGCGAAGCGCAACTGCAGACGGCCGTCGTTGATCAAGAGCTCCAGGAAGTCACAGTTGCCGCCATCGTCCAGGTACAGCACTACAGCTTTGCTTATATTCGTCTTCATGGTGAAGCTCAGCTCGCCGGTGGCTCCCGCCTCCCAGGGTCCATAGCGGACCCACTGACCGGGCAGACCGTCGAACTCCAGAGCCATGGTGACTGCGATGGCCACCATGAGTCCCAGCCAAACAGAGGCCTGCGAGAACTTCGCCCTGCACCTCCACTTCCGCGTCATCATCTTCCAAGCGTGCTCCTAATCCTCCTTTTCTAATGTTCCGTTTCTCTTAATCCACTGCAGAGGAGAGATTTATTCCCAGTCTAGCGTATTAATTTATCTGGCCTTTCCAAAATAGCACTGCAGAAATAGCAAGGTCCCAGTTTTCTAAAAAAACCCTAATATTTTAGAGTTTCTTTTCACTTGATTCTCCATCTTGATTCTCTTCTGAATAACTCCATTGAGGAACACTTCTGAAAGAACATATATATGTATATATAAAACTCACACGTTACTTAGTGCTTTGAAATCTAAAACTGCCCTAAAAATCTAGTTGACTCGACATGTTAAAAGACCGATTTATGCATCTCACCCTCTAGCAAAAGTAGGATTACTGCTGTGGTTGTATTTTTCGTTTTGTGGGTAGTAGGTCAAATACATGATTTCTCTCCCCAGAAAACCTCAGCTTCCTTTAGAGAAGTGCATCTGCATTCCACCGGTAAGTCGTCACCACCAGAAATCCAATGTCCAGGCCTGAAAGTTGAAAAATAAAACAGACAGTATGTTAATTTATGACCAAACTCACATGCACTCCTAAATTTTGTCTGTGACTCACATCAAAGTACAATCATTTCTTCATGCCGTTGGTTGTGAATTTCTATTAGGAGACCAGTTTGATCACAAAATCAAGACCTAGCAGTTTTATTCCCTCAGCTAAAATCTTTGAGCATAATGAAATCAATCTTTAATGCACTTTGCATTGTAACAGACTGGGCTAGTAGACAGATCCCCTCATTGGCTTTGCAAATTTGCCGATCAGTTCACAGATGAATATTCACAAACCAGCTCGCAGCTAGTGTTTTAAACAGCTTTGAGCCCCCTGAAGCCCTCTCAGTCAATCAACACCTCTCTCTTTCACCCATATAGTGGCTGAGCATAGTAGTTCACTAGACACAGCGTCTGACAGCAGAGGATGACAGATAATAAGACAGAATGTGAGCGTAGTACGGGCATCAGGTGAGGAGTGTAAATGATGCATGTTTATTAATGAGGAGTATGCAACGGCATGATCACACCACACTCCTTTTATTTGTGCGCTCTGTATGTGTGCCGAATTCATTAAAGGGAATATGCAAATCTGTGATAACTGCTCAATGCTTACAGCAAATCAACAGTAACGTCTGATATTGCGGGTCAGTTATGAGTGCTAGGCTGTGGAGTTTGCAGCAGACTACTGCAATATACGGCACACTGTAGGAATTCCACAACATATAACCAATCACATATCAAGAGTCCGGATATATTCATAATCATTTTATGAATTAGTACTTGATCAACAGAAAACACAATAGCTATTTTAAAAAAAAGTGTTTAATACTTGGTTTCCATTGGTAGTTTGATGTAAACTGAGGCAAGCATTTCACAAAGTTTTTTGAATATAGTATACATTTATAAAAAACAAAACCCAACAATCAATCAGGAAATCAATGAATCAATCAGTCAATCAATGTTTGTCATTACTGAAAGAAATACTACTACTACTAATAATAATAATAAATAAATAAAAAAATAAAAAAATAAAGGCTGTCAAATTGATTAATCGTGATTAACTGCATCCGAAATATAAGTTTGTTTACATAATACATGTCTGTGTACTGTGTATATTTATATTTATATATACATAAACACACACACATACACACACAAACAAATGTATACATTTGAGAAATACATAATTATATATATTTATATTTATGTATAAAATAACAATATATATATATATATATATATATATATATATATATATATACACACACACACACAAACACGTAAATATTTCTTAAACGTGTGTGTTTACATATGAATATACACTGTATACACGTTTTATTTGTAAACACAAACCTTTATTTTGGATGAGATGAATCGCAATCAGTTTGACTGCCCTAAAATACATTTAAAAAAATCATCATCACCATCAAGCCTAATTTAGATACAAGATGACAAATGACTTGAAATATCTATTAAAATATCCATGGCCCAGCACTGTTTCAGTGAATGAGGGAGATGCTACCGTGGTCAAAAATTAAACAAACAGCATGTTTCTCATGACTACATAGTATAAAAGCAAATGCATACAACAACAACAACAACAACAACAATAATAATAATAATATTTACCTTTATAATAAATAAATAAATAAACAAATAACTATTCTTGCTAAAAAGTTGACAAATGACTTAGTTAAAATATTGATGGCCCAGCACTGTTTCATAGTCAAAATAAAACACAAACAGTGTGTTTTCCATGAATACATAGTAAAAAAGCAATTGCACCATACAATAATAATAATAATGATGATGATGATTGCTATAAATAAAATTATTATCGTTATCATGGCAAATTATTTAATTAAAATATCCAGTGAATGAAAGAATTATTGCTGATATGATTAAATTGAAAAAGCTTGCTTTACATGAATGTCATATAAAAGCAATCTCACCACACAATAATAATAATAATAATAATATACTACTAACTGAAATACTACTACTACTGAAATCAATCAATCAATCAGACCTAATTTAGACATATAATGACAAAGATGTCATTAAAATACCCACAGAGCACGTTTTCAGTGAATGTATCACGCTGGGATGCAGGTGGTTAGAGAATAAGAGAGATGAATAAGGTAACAAGTGAAGTGATGAAGACATAAGAAAGGTTTCTGAGATGAATTACCACGCACAAATGTGGCGCAACTGCTGAGTAAATTTGGCCCAGGAAAACAGATCACCGTGCAGCAGGGTGCCGTACAGAGCTCAGGGGTCCCCTCTGTTCCTCTGGCCTCATCAGCATCCATAAATAAAGGAGCTTGCATGGCAGAAGAGACGATATTAAAGCAATATGCTCTCCGTGTGCAAAGAAAAAATTATTTGATCACACAAAATGCAAGCTTAATTTCTCATTTGCTTCTAATTAATTACTGTGATTGTGCACAAGAGGACTTTTCAAAAGACCTTAAAAGTGATAACAGCTTTTCTGCCTTTCAAAACCTGGCCTTAAATAATGCTCTCCACTCGTTGGGGAAAGAGCATAAGTATAAATAGAAGGGTCTATTAGGTCGTTTTCTGCAAATAGTAGACGGGAAAAAAAGATGAAGTGCTGAAGATAAATTAAAAGGCCTGTTTTAAAAGGTTACCAATGGCACAGAATCTGTGGAAAATATTTAAAAAGGTCTTGTGAAAGATTATGTTCTCTTATGTTTGTCAAAGGATTAGTGACAACATTTTTAATAGCCGTACAGCCATACAGCATGCTGCACTGTGCAATAAAGCCAACGTGCACACATGGGGATGGGAGGGGAGAGACGAAATATAAAGCATAATTGAAATGAAAAGTAGTTCAATTTAGATGGAATTGGCTCCTGTAACACTCAATCCTTTGCTATTCCAAATATATCGGCCATGTAATTCCGCTTTAACGTGGCAGACAGACTGTTCTCCCCGCAGAAGGATCATTTTGTACTGCTGCATTGCATGCATTGTTCTGGAAGTGACAATGACTTTATAGTCTGTAAGTAACAAATTGACATAAATGTAGTGTCTCTCAAAGCAGAGATGCTCACAAGTCTCTGAGCTAGAGTCCAAGTCAAGTCTCAAGTCTCTGAGCTAGAGTCCAAGTCAAGTCTCAAGTCTCTGAGCTAGAGTCCAAGTCAAGTCTCAAGTCTCTTTATTATATTAAGTCTCTGGTTATAATAAATGTTGCATCACGTACAGCGACCCATCCAAGCTGCTTAGAACACTGCATAGGTATATATAAGGAATTCAAAGCATGTAATATGTTATTATGACAACTCTATCTATTAGCATACAATATCAACTTTGATTTTGGTATATAATCAGTGTAAACAGGCTATTGCAACATGACAAAAACACCAAGAATGCTTTACTTTTAAGTTAATATCTGTATTTTGCATTTATGGATTCAGTAATGGCCTTCTGTCTGTCCTGGCTGTATAGCTGCACACCTCTTGTCTGGCTTAAGAATGAACAAAGCTACGCTGACTTATTTTATTCATACAATACCTACTCACAAATAAACATCAAAAACAAAGCCGGCTGCAATGAATTTCTGTGCAAAACAGCTTTTACTACAAACACTTCCACACAAGAACATTGTTATCACACAAGAACATTTTGATAGAGAACCAAAAATATTTAAAGTAGATAAAATAAGAATAAATAAAATGGAAATGTCTACATACTATTACTACTGTAAACTTTGCAAATAGGACATCAGCCCCTTCAAGTCAATGAACAATAACAAAGTGGGCTGCAATGAATATCTGTGCAAAACGTCATGGCTCCGCTCCTACCCAATGACAGAGGCACTCAGGTTTTTTTCCACTGGAGTACTCACGTGAAGGATGCGTGCACAACTAATAACTAATATCATCACGCTATAAAGGGTTGGCCTGCGCTGGGTGCGCCCCTCCCCCTATAACTGTTCTGTCTCGCGGAGGAGCTCATTTGTGTGCATCTGTGTGAAACACGCGCTCTGAAACACGCATAGGAAAAAAGAACGACAGAAAGAACGGCTCCCCTCCAGCCGTGACTCGGCTCCCATCGTTCATGTTTATGAGCCGTTCAAAAGAATCGGTTCGTTCGCGAACGTCACAACTCTAACAGCGAGCTCATCTGACGTTTACTAAAAATTAACATTGTTCAAGAGTCCCGGAGCTCGAGTCCGAGTCGAGTCTGAAGTCTTTCGAGGACGAGTCTCAAGTCGAGTCTGAAGTCACTGTTTGTGCGACTTAAGTCGCACTCGAGTCCGAGTCTCAAACTCGAGTCCCCATCTCTGTCTCAAAGCGACCCCATCTCGCACTTTATCAGCACATGCCAAAGTGCCTCGGGTGCATGGCGTGCTCATTTGTAACAGGTCTTGCTAAACATATGCATGTTGGGAAACCAGTTGGAAATCCAAATAGAAAGCATTCCTCTCTTTCTACCGGTACGGTCATTGTCATTAAGGTCATTATCTGCCCTTGAGCGTGATGCATGACTACAACACAGCGTATAACAATGAAAAGAGCAGGAGAGGCGCCCCTGACAAAGTGTTGGGCATGTTCCTGTCCACTCGTGACAGTGAGAAAACCCAATCCGAATTGTTATCTTCCCACTAATAATGTTTTAGTGCAGATTTAAGCACTCCACACTTGCTGATCAAAGCCCAGTTCCCAGGTCAGTGTGCTATCTGAGCTAGAACCAAATAGAATTAGCCATGCTTTCTGCTCTTACATTGGAGAGTAATGGACAGCATAAGGATGCACTGAGGGCACTTTAGGGAGCGAGTCCGTGGCGTGAATTTACAATTAGCACATACGCAACAAAACGCCCACTGAATACATGAGCATCTTTTGTCAAGCTTATATTTAAAGATCACACTCAAATTAGCACATTCATATTCAATTAAGCATTGCGGTTCTGCCTCACATTATTTCCTCTTGATGTTTCTTTTAATTAGCCAAACCAAATCAGCATGATTAAAAACAGAGTCCTCCTCCGCCACCTACCCACACGGAATGGCAGTTCCGGTAAAAATCTGCCCCCTTTTGTAGCTGCAGAAGAGCATCCGGGGCTGCGCTAAGCAAGAATGGCAGATGGTTAGCAAATGGTTGGTTCAGATTGTGTGTTCATGACTTCGGAGTTCTTGGTCCATACGAGGAGAGATAATTGAGATGAGGTATGTGACTAGCCGCAAGGGAGATGGTAGCTTCCTTCTATGGCAGAAAAGCCGGCTGTCCTTTCAGAACCACGGACAGCAGCCAGCAAATTTCAGCACCACGGACAGCGCCGCTGACCCACCATCAGTTAGAGCTCCAGGCTTGGATGTGAGATCAGTACAGCGGCATAGGATGCAGCCGAAATCCCATTTAAGCAGAACTGTGTGAGGCTCAGAGGGAGAGAGCTATGAGCTTAAAGTCCCAGATGATTGGTCTAACTCCACCTGTCCGTGATGGACGAAGGGTTCAAAGCAAGAGCAGGCAGAGGCTAGCAAACTCTTTGACATGCTTTCTGTAATCTAACACCCACTGGACCATCGCTTCAACCCATCTTTGTGGAAAACTTGCCCTTTTTACTGTGAAGTCTCATTGGAGGTGGGAATGCATTCGACCCAAGGCTACCAACCACAGCTCTGTGGAGAAAACGGCCACATTAAACTCCTCTTGACATTTCCAAACTGACTAGCTTCTAGTTTCCAAGTTTCCATCTCAAGATCTGTTTAATAACAGGGTGTTTCAAGCACTTATGTCCTAGAGCATGATATTTATATTTTTCATATTTGTCATATAAAAATCTAATAAAAAATGTATTGAAAACTTATCAGGCAATTCTACTTCTTAAATAATTAATTGTATTGTTTTATACGAATAAAACCATAAAATCTAAATGAAAGACCCAGACTTTTATCTTAAAATATGAAAATCCATCATAAAAATATGCATGACATTAACAAGCTACGGTCATTTAATTCTAAAAGTGTTTAAATGTCATTTCTACAGTTTATTAATAAATTACTATTAGTACTTTTATTAGTATCTGCATTAGTATATATATTATTAAATTATTTATTATTACTAGAAGTAAACATAAAATAGCTTGTACTATGTAATAAAAAAACAACAAAAATAAATGCATATTTTATACATTTATTTTATATAACGTAGTATACTATAATACAGGTTATATTTTTTTATTTTCTGAACAATTTCTGTATAATTTTATACATGATATTTACCGCTATCATTTTTATTAAATTGTTATTATTGTTAGTGAAATATGATTGATATAATAAAAAGTACATCATAGTACAAGTAATTTTTTGCATAATTTCAGTATCACTTTTAACATTACATTTATTATTATTATTATTAGATTAGATTAGATTATGATTTATATTACGGATGTACAAATCTCGCAATACTATAATATCACAATATTTAGTTGAAGATATATTTATTGCAATATAAAAAAAGACAAATGAAGAAAAATAAAAGATAAATGATTCTATCTAATGCACTTTGAGAGTTCAAAATTAAGAGCTGCAACCCATGTTCTTAACTAAGAAAACTTACCGGTAAGTTAGAAAACGTCAGTGAATTGACTTGTTCCTGAACTTTAAAGGGGACTCAACCCTCTTTTTATTTGTGGTATACAGTCTCAGTTTAAATTACGTTCACACTGGTGTTTTAGGAAGCTAAACAAATTAGATTATAATAATAGTGATAATAACAACAATGGCAGTAATAGCCATATATTGTAAAACAATTGCACTGTAAAATAAATGAAAATTAATATTTAATAGTTTTTTTTTCATATAATTTTTGCTTTACACTACAGTAAGATAAATTACAATACTTCTTTCCTAATTTCTTGAAAGAGATTTAAAAAATTGGACTGCATACTAACTGTCACCGCTAACTGTCAGCAATTCATACTGCACTTTTAAGCTTTTATTTTGACAAAACGGCAGGACAGTATAGCTTTTATTTTTACGGAAAACTCCAGCTCCAGTGAAAACAGGCTTACAAAACACACATCTCACTACAATTTAGTGAAATGCTGTAATCAACTACCATAAAAAAAAAAAAAGTGAAAGTGACGTGACATTCAGCCAAGTATGGTGACCCATACTCAGAATTTGTGCTCTGCATTTATCCCATCCAAAGTGCACACACACACCCGGTGCAGTGGGCAGCCATTTATGCCCGAGACTCGAACCCACAACCCTAGGGTTAGGAGTCAAACTCTCTAACCACTAGGCCACGACTTCCCCAAGCAAAGTGCATACTTCATTCATGCGCTCAGGCAAAATAAAGCCTAAATGATGGCTGTTGCGTTCCCAAACACATGCTAAACTCACAGCATGTGCAATAAATGAGTTCACTGCAGTCATTCACTGTGAACAGAGCCGTTCTGAGGCTTGTGAAACACTGGATCATGAGCTAACCGCATGAATGAAGTGTGCACTTCGCTTTGACACATGCAGTGCAAACAGACTTGATGAAGGGATTAAGCAGTATTGTGCTTATGGTTTTAATTCATTTGACAGATACTGTGTCAAAGCATAATGACCCAAAATACAACTTTAAAAACCTTTTATGTTAGAATAATACGTTTAAATATATATTTAAAAACTACACTTTTTGCCTGGAAGAGAGTTTTTAATGTTGTCATGTGCCCACAGTTATATCAAGACAGTTTTGGTATTGCGATATTTCGATATTGATAATATCGTTACATCCCTAATTTATATATTGGCCTATCTAATAAGAATAATAATTAAAATATTATATTATATTATATTATATTATATTATATTATATTATATTATATTATATTATATTATATTATATTAATGTGAGTCTTCGGTTATGGATGAGTCATAGCTACTGCATAGTTATTCTTTAAAAGCACTGAAAATAAAAATGGCTAGTACTACAAATTATGCAAAGAATCCAGGTCTTATTAAAACTGAGTGCTTGCCAGTGCTGTGTAGTGTTGAGGAAACCCCTCAAAAGTACACATCAGGAATTAGCATCAACTTGCTAAGCAGTAAACAAGTGTTTACCATTTACACAGCAGTAATTGTGTCTAAAAAAGGCCAAATAGGAGCATACAAAAATATTCACTTCATTGTATACATTTACACACTTAGTATGCTCTTGACAGCTTGATGTGAATACGAGCAGGGACTTAAGAATTTACAAGGGACTATTCTAGAGAAAATATGATCTTCATAAGCATTTATATCGAAGTTCATCCAAATGTTGCTGTATGAAAGAGGCTCTCTGAATACCATCCACTGGAGTGCAGCAGGAGTTGTGATGCTCCATTAAAAATGTGTGTACGTGTTAATGTGAGATGGAGAGAGAAGGAGAAGGAAGAAAGGAGGGGGTGAAAAGAGGGGGTGGACGGAGACAAGCAAAGTCGCTGGAGGGAGAAATAACACTTACAATGAAATACACAGACATATTTCCATTATTAAAGCATCTAACATGTGATCCAAAGACAACTTTAATTGCACAGGTGCCTAAAACGATTGTACTGTCTACATGCATTCAGAACATCCGTGATGCCTCGGGTAAAATAATGCAGAACGTGAAGGAGGGGGAGGAGGGAACTCTGAGAGGCGGAGCTATTTTGATAGACGCATGCCTCGACTCTGGCGACAGCTGCGGAGTCCACTCAATGACAAATTGTCAAGCACATAATCGCAGGGTAAAACACACAAGATCTAATTACCACACATTGTCTGAGTTTCCCCTTCATTCGATCTTGCAGGTGCCAGAAATAATTGCCATGTCTCAAAAGCAAAGAGTAGGCAAAGGCAAATCGAAAGAGCTGCAGCTAATGGAATACGGGCCGAGGCGACTGTTGTTTTAAAAACCCCTCCGGTAAGAAACCATTGAGCTGCGAAGTGGTTCTGCAAGTATGCATGCGTTGTGTTTTTCCTGACATATTGCAGAGTATGCAAAAAAAAGCCCCTGGTATATCTGCATTGCATTATCAGATTTGCCATTCTGTCTGTTTTTCCAGCACACTTCCAAGGTTTGGAGGGTTTAACGGCTGTAGGAAGTGGGGGGGTTGACCGCGGGGAGTGCGAAGATGCGGGCAGACAGGGGTGGTCAAGACGTTGTGTGGTGGCTGTTGGAAGGGACGGAGCCTGGCGGCTGAGATGTGAATGGAGGCGAGGGGAAGGGAGGACACTGACTTGGCTGACTGGATGGAGTAGCCCTGGAGACCCTGGTGTGATGTAGTGCAGTGCAGAGCGTGGAGCAAGCGATAAGGTCAGGGCACAGCAGATACAGCATGTGGGCCTGCAGTCCTACAGGACCGTCTCATTTGTTTCCTATCACTTTCGCAGTCCAAAGGGAAGTGTGAGCAAGCAGGAACAAGGGGAGGACATAAATAAAGCTAGGCTCATGTCACATCTTGAGGATGATATGACACAATGCTGAGGTTCGGTCTGTTCCACATGCACGGGGTCGTAGTTCCTGGGGGAGACCACAAGACTTGCACTTTCAACAATTATTTTCAATATTACAGTGAATGTTGTAAATATTTGTCCTTTCTGCCCCGTGCCCAGAATCCCCATACAGGTGAAGATCAGACATGGCAGGTGTATGACTATTTAATGAACCAGAAAGAGAGCAAAATAGTCTGGTTCTTAGAAAAATCACATTAATTTTGCATAATAGGTGCCCTTAAACTAACATTTACAGGGGTTAATATGCTGTAAAAATTTATTGCTCAATATAAGTTATTTAGATTTTTTTACAAAAAAAAATACACAATAACAAATTGGATTATGTTTCAATATTTATTCAATGTTTATTTATTCTTGTTATGGTGTTAAATTGCACCATCATTTGTTACATTCCATCAGCATGTTTTAATTCAAATCATTTCATTACAGTCATGCATTCTTTGGTGTCTCCATCTCCATTATTTGTAATGACATCAAAAATCAAAAAGCCAAACATTCTTGTCAGTAATTCTGAGTAATACTCGGCAATCCTTTGTATATTTTGGTTTAGATTCAAATTGAAGTTAGTATGCTTTGAGCTGGTTGGTTTGATTCATATCTTAGAACTCTTTATTTAGCAATGTTCAGAAAATCCCCACTGAGAAAACAAATGGGAAAAAATACTTTCAGAATAAAACATGGCCAGAGAACAACATAGTCCATTGCAGTCCATTTGTCATTCGGACAATTCTCCAGTGCAACTTGTCTATCATTAAATGGACAAGGATGAACCTCTCTGTTTCTAATCCAATCAATATATATCCACAACACCTCACGATGGATGGCAGGTGTGACCTCGATGGCTCTCGAATGGAATCAAATGTAAAGAAAATCAATAGGGTGAGAATCAACAACAGGGAACGAGGGGTGACAGTCTTTAGTTAACTGATGCTTCTGGCTCGGCCCACGCAATTCGACAACAAAGTCGTTGCCTAACTTGCTCATCCCGTCCCTGGCTTTTCACGCTAACCGGCTGTGACAACTATGACACAAGCAGTCACATTAGCATACCACTTCAGTTTGTATCCTGTGCAATTTACCTACTCCAGTGGATACCAAAGTGACACAGTGGCATTATTTCTCCCCCTCTGCTGTACATAAGAAAGCCATGTGTGTATTCAATGAGCGGAAATGTACACACCCGCAGCACGGTCCCAAACCGCTGCTGTTAACCGTAACTGATATTATCTATCACAAGCCATGTGAGATGGAGCTTAAAGTCATGAAAAACATAATACAATGTAGAGATATTATAGAGATGTATCTGCATCATAAACTAACACATTGCTAGACTTTTTAACCTCATAAGGCACATTACAGTTAGTAGCTCATTCCACATCCACAAGTCACTATAAGTCCTACAGTTGTTCTCCTTTTGTTCATGCAGCGGGTTTGGGGTCGTACCCTGTACCCCATCACTCTCAGTGGGCTCTGCTGAGGTGGATAAACCCTGGAGCAGCGGTGGATGAAACAGTCACTGGGGGTGGATTGAGCCCATGAGAGCAATTTTACAGATGTACAACACTCTTTAGACACAAATGTGCTGATACAGGCCATCCAACAGCCAGACAGATGCTGACATACATACAAAAATGGTTCACAGAGCTGTGATGGGGAATGTACTGGGACATGCAGGACTGGAAATTTAGAACAAAAAAATATAGGGAAAAAAATTATGGAAATAAAGAACCAGTTTTTATGTAGAAAAAAAGAACTGGGGTTGAATGATTTTTTTACATTTGGTTGTATTAAGAGTAAGTTGACCGACTGCATTATTATTTCAACAAAAATATTCAGCCAAAGTGCTGCACCACTAGCGAATCCATAAAAAAAAAAAAGTTTTAGTTGTGAATGTGATGTGCAAGACTGGGTGTTGCAAGGTAATAAAAAAGACAATAAAACCACATCTTTTTATTGCATTGTCTTTACTCGTGCCCATGCAACAACAAACATACTGCTGTTGTCCAATTTGCAAACAAACAACTTTCCCTTTTAACACATTAATCTAAATGAAATATAAATAAATAATCAGCACTCTTATTGACAAATTAATTTTCATGACTATTCCCTGACCTGTCCTCTCATATGTGGTTACAGAATAAGGATTTTTTATTATTATTATTTAAATTTGATGCAGATGCAATTATTTTTATTCAGAGTGATTTGTTATTGAATCATTTTGAGATCAGGTTTTAGCAGCTCACTGAAAAAAAATGACTGAAAAGAATTTGTTCACAAATCAAACACTTCTATTGTTTGTAAGAAAGATTTCATTGACCTTGTGGAGACTGAAACAATAGTCAGAAAAATCTGATTTTTAGAAATAAAAATTTAAAGGGATCACGTCATTAATTTTTCCAGTTATTTAAATGTTTGTTTGTTTGTTTTTGTGGAAATACAATTATTTGGGTGGATGCTTTAAAAAGCCACTGTAAATGCATAAAAAGCAGTATCAATGTTCCTATGCTAATACATGTAAATATTATGAGAACATTACCCATATAAAACCTTCATTTACAGACAAAGCATTCAGAAATTATTTAATCAAGGTTTTTGATGCAGCTGCTGTCAGATCCAGTACAACACACTGCTTCATCTGTCAACACAAGTCTCTTTGCGAACTCTCCATTATAAAACAATACCTTTACAAAACAATCTGCAGTTAAATGCCCTGAATAACATGATCCAGCACGCCATTTAAAACAAACCATCCACTTGTTCCTGATGCTGGTATTCTTCTTGACTCAAACGAGTTGTTTAAACTGGACACGTCAAGGAAAATTCATATTACTCTTTCATTTGTCCTGTTGTCGACAGACTCAAGACTCAAGCTCCTGGTCTAACTGTGAGTTACTACTTGTGAAAGTTATTCATAGGGCAATATTTGTAGGCCTCACACCCTTTTTGGTTGAAGTCGACTGGTCACCTGTATTTTTTGTTTTGTTTTTATTATTGAATATTAAAAAATATATATATATATATATATATATATAAGCCTATGAATATCAGGAAAAAATAACAAACATTTAATTAGGAGAAAGGAAAGAAGGGTAAAAAAAATAGGGTAAATAAAAATACAGCACGGTGGAGTAAGTGTACAGGCATTATGTGCTGAGAGGCTGGAATATAGAACACGCACACATTGTGAATAGATAGCACAAGCATTCAGTGCATAAAGTCAGAGTAGGTGACAGTGACTAATGGCTATAGATGGGGATGGGCCAGAGCTTTCGGGAGAAATGCCATGTGTGATTAATCAAAACAGTGCATATGTAAGGAAATGTTCACAGCCATCACGCATAACAAGCTATAGAGATTTATACAGTGCCCCTTGAGTTCAGAGTGCAGGGTCAATGCCAAAAAACAACTGGCATATTTCAACGTGGAAAAACTCTATCAGGAAAACACAATCATGTGATGCGTCAGAGACAGATCACCTACGAACTGCAGCTGATTGGACATATAGTGACAGGGGCGAGAGTCTATTAGTATCTGAATTTACACCAGCAGTTCAATTACGAAAAATAGCCAACGTGAGCATTGAGCAACCAACGAAGATTAAGGCGTGTCTCAAATCCAATTGGATTATAGATACAAGAATGAAATTGGGAAGAAAAAAAAAAGGAAAGTAAAATAATGCCACAACCTCTATCTATCCAGTATCCAATTGTTCCACTAATAGAAAAAGAGAGAGTACTAGCAAGCATGGACGGAAACCTAATCTCACTAATAAGCAACTTTAGAAGCACGACGATGAATGAAAACGAGAAAACATGCAGGAAGGTGGTCTATTCAGAGAGTGCAGGAGCATGAAATTAATAGGACATTAGCCTGAATAAAAACTAACTTTCATAAACCAGCTCCACTGCAGGAGCAACAAAAGGACAGGCTTGATGTGGAAAACAATAAAGAGCATAAGTGGGAGGGGGACAGGTGAGGACAGACATCAGCTGAAGCTTTAATTTATTCAGCCAAGCAATATGGTACATCACAACCACCCAGTGTGAATAGGACAGACACTCTAGGATAATTCAGTTTATCAAAGTCAGCTAGCATCTCAGAGCTGCTCATGGAAAGAGAGAACCATTACTGGAGTGGGCTTTAAAGGCTGTAGACTGCCTGCGCCATTTCTCTAAGTGGTTTTTTGCTGTTAGCGTTGAATTACGGATTCAAATTGCACGGGAGGATGGGGAAAAAAAACACAAACCTCATAGGTAGGTGTTGTGGTTACGGATCTGCAAACTACATATTTTCTATACAATCAACTAATTGGTGGGTGGAAGCAATTATTTGAGTATTCATCAAAGAATAACTTAGACCCAATAAATTGTGTTTCTTAGGCGGTGTTCACATAGGATGTGTTTGTGTTCAAAAACAGCCAGAGAAAACGCAAATATATTGAACAGATAGCAGATTCTGAAATTGAATTTTCAAAAACATTACTTTTTTATCCTCATAGAGTACTCTATTCACAACTGAATTGATAGTAATTTTTTTAATCTGACTCATTTCATTAATTTCAAATTGAGGTAACAACATTTAAACTTGAAGAAATGCAGATAACTCAAAAGAAAAATAGACTGATAGAACAACAAATGGAAGTTGGAAAAGCCACCTTAAAAAATTGGCATTTAGTTTATATTTATCGATTCATCATAAAAAATTTCACTTTTGTGGGCAAGAGTAGGAAATCCCTTAATTTCTCAAAATCCATCATCTGTGTTGAATTTCTTTTAATTACAATCCAGTAAATGTCTTTTTCATTCCCATTTTAATTCCAATTTAAGTGTCTGGTGTGGCCAAATCAAAAAAAGGACAGAAAAAAAAAAGATTTACAAAAAGAAAAGCACAACCATTTAATAGGAAACTGACACATATTCAATAAAACATTATGCATAAATTACTTGAATAAAATGCGTACATGCAACAACCTCTCCTATTCCTAAAAACCTTTGGAGGCTTTTTGATGACATATAATCACTCCGAACAAGTCCGACAGTAATTATTTAGAAATATAGTTACATAAGGCCCGCTTCAATGGCTGTACTATCAGAGATTTAAAAGGGATGGATTTAGAAACAACTTCCCACAGTGTATTATCATACTAAAAGTACAGCACAAAGTAAAATGAAAGAAAAGTTATTTCTCTAAATTTAACATTACAAAAAGAATATCACAGGGTTGGGACAAAATAATGTGAACGCCAATAGGGCTTAATATAATTTACGCATGGCTACAGTGAAAAAACAAACAAACAAAAAAACATTACAATTATCTTTTATTTTATCAGATGTTTTGATAGACACCATTCAACTGGAGACTACACAAAAGTCGTAAAAATATATTTTAAGAAGTTTGGAAGCTGTATTAAAGCCAAGTGGTGGTAAAACAGGAATAGTTTACCCAAAAATTACCATTTTGTAATCCTTTACTAACCCTCATCATTCCAAAACTGTATAGGTTTAATTCTAATGCTGAACACAAATATTTCAAAGATACTCTGAAGAGTTTTAAAGAACCAAACAGTTGTTGGTCCCCATTGACTTCCATAGTAGGGAAAGAAATACTATGGAAATCAATGGGGACCATCAACTGTTTGATTACCAGCATTCTTCAAAATATCTTATTTTATGTAAATTTACCTTTAAAAATAAATATTTTCTCTGGTTTTTGCATTATTGTGAACTAACCCTAGGGCTGCATGATTAACCTAAGGCGATGGTCAGTAAAGCTGGTTTTGCAGTAAATCTCCATCGCCTGCTTTTAGATGGAGCAGCATTTTCTACAAAGAGCCGTAGTTCACTGACAAGCTACGCAAAAAAAAAACAAAAAAAAACTATTGTGGACAATATAATCGCACGATTATGAAATCGTAGAAATTATCACAATAATGACAGGTGTTTGTGTAGCTTCTAAGTGAACTACGGCTCTGTGTGGTAAATGCTGCTCCATCTGAAAACACGTGAAAATACCATATTTAATAATGTTTATACTCCAAACTCACTTCATAATGTCAGTCGACTGTTTGAAATAAATCATTCTATGAGATGATGTGGCTTCTTAGAATAAGGCACACAACATATTTCATAGTATTCTAAGCAGTGATAAAGGCACTGATTTATAAATATACTTTATTATAATGAAAATTACAGGTTGACCGATAGTGGATTTTGCCGATACCGATAGCTAGGTTGGACCATACTGATCGATACCAAAATCCAAATTCTGTTATTTCAGTTTTTATTTTTTCTTGATTGTTTTTTTTCATTTTAAATTTTCTCCACATTTTTATAAACATTTCAAAGTATTGAATACTTTGTATAATATTTTATACTAACATAATATTGAGTACAGCCGTACCCTGTATTATATTATACTGTATGTATCATGTATGTTTTCCAGTATTCAGTTGCTGGACAACTAATCAACTTTTCCTGAAATGTCCCTAGTTCTTGTTCTAGATACGAATCCACTATACAACACAGATTCACCACCATCTGTCATTACGGGGTTGTTATTTAGTATTTTCATCAATGATTCAATGGTCCTACATGACTTTCTATTTAATACAGTGTCAAACAGATATAACATTGTAGTTTAGGTGGACAACACCTGATGTCATAACTTCGGAGAAAGCGCATTCAAAAAAAGTGCATTAGGGGAACTACATGATATATTTTAGGTGAATTGCCTGTCACTTTGGATAAGCATCTGTATGAGAGCGTTCACTTCAAGGTGGACCCCTTTACCAGTCTGTGGTCAGGGGTTTCTCATTGGTGAGCTGTTTGTTTATCCGGGATATATGCACTAATTGGTGTGACAATGCCTGCACACTTCACATTAAGAAATCGCTGATGCATTTATTCAGGGGGCACTTCGGGGGCACGCAAAAATGTTCGGTCAACGTCGACAAACTGCACAAACGACCTCCGCTGGGGACTAGATGGGCAGGAAAGGAGGGGTGGCCAGAGTGGACAGAGAAACAAACTGCCACATCTATTTTGTGCTCCCAGGCCAGGATGAAATCAGTGTGTGGCTGGGAGCCAGAAAACCCAGGCTGGTGGAGAGAAGACTGATCCAGTGCTCATAAATTATTCTGATCCTGGCCGTGGCCACCTGTGCAGGGTAGAGGAGGACACAGCACTGGCCTCCAATATGACCTGACGATGTGGCGCACGTCGGCTCCGATGCTACAGAATGTAGCCTGCCTCCTTCCCCCCAAGTGCCTCCACACGACGACCTTGAGAGGAACAAGGGACGAAGGTGACATCAGGCTTGACTTCCTAAATTAAAAGAGCAGAACGGCTCCAGTCGTCCCTGCTGGCATCTCGGAGGGGCGGGCTGGCCATGTGACAGGAGAGGCGCACTGGCCACAAAACTAAACAAAAGTAGATTACATTAGGGCTATCTGTGATTAACAGATACAGATCTGCAATGCAATGTATGCTACGAAAACCCTCAATAATATTGACAACGTGCTTAAACAAGAACATCCCAACAGTTCTGCTATTGTGCCATGTCATTTCAAGATGACTTTTATGTCTGTTGGACTCCCACATACAAACTCAGCAGGGCTCCAGAATGGATCTAGATAACATTAACGACAGCCAGTAAAGCTTGCACGACTGCATATGTGGTTCCATGAGATACTGTCTCGTTAGAGTGTAAGCCGGTGTTTCCTTCACACAACAACAAACACAATACGAGCCTCAATGTCTGATACGTGAACAACTGACTCTTATGAACTGATTCTTTTTAATGACTTAATTAGTCTAAAGAAGACACTGGTTAGACTTGACTCAGAATCAGTCAGTGAATCAATCAAAAGTTAGTTCAGGTTTATGAGACTCATATTACAACATGTACTTAAAAAATCCATATTCTCAATGTTTTGTTTCAATAAAATTAATATTATACTCAGATAAATAAGAAATAAATAGTAAATAAAAAATAATAATGTTTGGGTGATGTTTTGAAGTTTCAATCTAGACAAAATTTCTGAATTTTTTGAAGGTCAATTTAAATGGAACTAATATATTCGTCAAATTGGCACATATTAAACCATATAAAACCAGAAAGTCTAGTCTATACACTAAATTGTTACTTCATTACATCACACATGAGTGACTTGTTAAATGCACTCGTTGAACTGAAGCGCTTCGAAACAACCATCCTTAATCAAGCCAATCTGTAATTTGTCAATTAAAAAAGTAATTTACCTCTAAAATGCTTCACTTTAAGAGCCAATGCCTCCCTTGTCTTTTTTTTCCCCCAGAGCTCTGCTTCGAATATGTAACATTGCTGGAATATTCTATGAACGGTGCCTTCAATCTTAATTTATGAGGATGCTTTTAACCACAAACTGAACAAAGAATAGCATGCAGGGTATATATATATATATATATATATATATATATATATATATATATATATATATATATATATATATATATATATATATATATTTATATTGGTATTGGGGTAAAAAGCTGCGTTTCCGTGTTCCATTATGATGTATTCCATCCACAATAAGATAAGTGGCAAATTACACCCACTCCAGCAGACCTGTTGGTAAATAAATAAGTAACACCAATGAAATAGCTAATCACCACAAAATGAAGCACGGATGCAATCAAAGCGAAGCCTTTCTGCCCCAACACTCACCCACAGCTCTTAGGTATACGACTGACCACATTCAACAAAATATTTACTCTGAAAACTGCTAGGAGAGAGAATATATTTTATTCGCTACTATTTTTGCAGCCATGTTTTCCTTTGCTTCTCGCCTCCAGCATGTGCTGCTGCCCCAGCTGAAACCAAGCAGTACACAAAGTCTTTTATCTCCTGCTGCTCCTCTGTAGGAGCCTGATGTAGATTAGGGAACAGACGGTTCTTCGGTACTGCGGAGAACCTCCATTACATCGTTTCACCATCAGCAATCACGCAACCCTCATTAAACCAAAAGAAGAGAAACAGAGACGTACAGATAATTAAGAACAAAGGAAGGAGGAGGGGAGACAGGCTTCCTTCGGCAAGACGTGATCCACCTACGCAGTAATCAATCCATCCATCAATCCATCCATCCATCTCGCTGCAATCAGTACACCAATGATCAGTCAAGTCGAGCGTTTAATTAATAAAGAGCTCTGTTTCACTGGGCGTGTCCCAGAAGAGATAAACAAAGGTATGGAAGAAAAAGGGCCAAGTAATGTAGAACACAACGTGAATAATTCAGGGCTTTGAGGCTGGGTTTCCCTGAAGATGAGTAAATAGTTCAGCCAAGAGATGAGAGCGTCTAGCCCTTTAGATAATGCAGGAGTGGACTGTGGAGAGAAAAGAAGGCTCTTACGACTAATCACCCTGGATCGAGGTGTGTGTGAAAGTCCTCAGGGAGTGTCAAGTAGGACCTGTTTGTCAGAGGAGTCTTGCCTATTAGTGTGCTTAATTACTCTCACATAGAGACTCACATGCGGATGCTTTGCATCGACACGTGGCGATATGTCTGGGCACCTTACATGGAAAAGATCATAGCAATGGAACATCTTTAATTAGATCTTTCGAAATTGGTTCTTCTTCAGATGAGATCTTAATCTCACAACTGTGCCCGTTTGAGTCACTAAAATATCTAGGTCTGCATTAAGAGTTTTGGTTCTATACACACTGCGGAAATTTAATGGAAATTTTGTTGTGAGCTGCGGTTGTTGCTCGTCAATAACTAAACTCTGTTTTTAAGGGATAGTTCAACCAAAAATTAAAATTCTGTCATTTACTCAGCCTCATGTTGTTCCAATCCTGTACCTGTTTTTTATATCCCGGTGGGGACTGAAACCTGAATACACAAAGACTCATGGGGACTCACGTCACAATGGGGGACCTAAATTGAGGTCCCCGTTTATAAATTTTTAAAATCAAAAAAAGCAGAAAGTTTCCTGTGAGGGGTAGAGTGTGTGCGCCAATTAAAACAGTGCATTAATATAGAGTGGTAAAACCAAACGGCTATTTAGCCAGTACAATGTTGAAAAAGTTAACGTTAAAAAAATAGTTCAACCAAAAATGAGACCACAGCACAACAACCACATTAAGAGCCCAGAAAAGTAGTAAGTACATCATTGAAATAGTCCATGTGACATCAGTGGTTCAACAGCAATTTTATGAAGCTATGAGAATACTTTTACGCAAAGAAAACAAAAATAACTTTATTCAACAATTTCTTCTCTTCAGTGTCAGTCTTCACGTGCCGCAGCTTGTTTGTAAGCAGAGGAATGCACGCGCTTGCGTCGTGAATGCAAGTCAAAGAGGAAATTGTTGAATAAAGGCATTATTTTGGTTTTCTTGTATTTCTGTAGCTTCATTATGGTGGAATCACTAATGTCATTTGAACAATTTTAAAAATGTCTTTACTACCTTTCTGGGCCTCGAATGTGGTAGTTCCCCTGTCTATGCAGGGTCAGAAAGCTCTCTGAGGTCTTATGGGTTTGGAACAATATTAGGGCGAGTAATTAATGACAGAATTTACCTTTTTAGGTTCAGGTTTTTAGGTAACTATACATTTAAGGTTTTTCCCGAAACTAAATATAGAATCATCGTTTGCATGATCAGCACAATAGTTATCATCTCACCATAGAAGATCATGACTTGAAATTAGTGGTCGATATAGTTTTTTTGACAGCCGATGTCAATATCTTGGAAAGATTTTTATTCATATTTAAACAATTTGACATCATTTGACAGTG
Organism: Carassius gibelio; assembly: GCF_023724105.1. Lineage (NCBI taxonomy): Eukaryota > Metazoa > Chordata > Actinopteri > Cypriniformes > Cyprinidae > Carassius > Carassius gibelio. The sequence continues at coordinate 14,101,772 of NC_068416.1, read as the reverse complement.
GATAAAGATAAATGATTGTGTAAAATAAACAATTATACTTTAGATGACAAAGTATTTTTCACAAATAAATGAATATTTAATAAAAATATAATTAAAAAGGAAGTAAACACTGTACCGAACAGGGCACGGAGTATTCTGGGAAGTCTGTGTGCATTGGGAATAATATTTTTCAAATAAAGCCAAGGTGACAGTCATTTTACATACAGCACACAGAGAAAATGACATTAATATGACAGTGGGCAAATGCCTAAAGAGCAGCATAATTTGAAATCACGAGTTTAAAGTTTAAAGCATTCAATTCACACGGAGAACAGGCGATCATGCTGGATAAAAATGCACACTTCACAAGATATCACAGCTAGATTCAGCTAAGTTTGCACGGTTTGTGAAATTAAATGTTATTTATTTATTCAAAGATTTGTTTCAATAATATCAATGCATATTTGCTTAATGCTGATGGAAAACGACAAAAGTATTATAATGTTTGCCTTTCTATCACTAATAATATAAAAGCAAGCATTATAACACTTTCTGTATGAATTCCTTTGTTTAACTGTTCTATCGGATTATTAGACAGACTTCTATCCGTATTAGACCGAACTGTTAAAAACAACAGTAAACAAGAGGGAGAACGTGAGCACTGTGTGTTCAGGCCCTGCGTTCTCAGCACCATCAAAATAACCCGTCTCGAACACATCGGCCAAGCAGAAAAACTTATCGGCCGATGCCGATATTTGAAAAATGCCAAATATCAGCCTGTTTCTTTTAAGGTTATCATTTTTAAGAAATTAGTTTAAAGATGTTAAAAAATGTATCTTAGTAAGGATTTTTCAATTATTTTGTGGTCCTCTACAATGTGTGTACAGTCCATACTTTCTGGAAAACTGAGATGCACAGATATGAAGATTCTGGCTAACAAGATCAACAAGTCCACCGTTTGTTTATTTATTTATTTATTTACATATTATGGCTAATAGGTCTATTTAATAAATGGCCAATATAAAAATTATATACTATTTTGCATTATTAACTTTAAATAAGCATTAGATTGATGCAAATCTAAAGGTGAAAATAAAGGAAAAGCACATATCCAATATCAACAATTACCAATGTTGAACAAATATATTTTTGCACCCCTATTGAAAACCAGTATTTCCTATTTATCTTATGTTAATGGTGCAAGGTGACAGAGGAGGAACACAGAAGTGAGTCTACACGGACCAAAGGATTCGCATTAAAACCAAATGACATGCAACATCATGTCAGTATACGTGAAGCTGCATTTCTAAGTGGCTTTAGACGATACTAACATGGGTCATGAACTTCCCAACTCTGAGACCCCGATCCCAGTGTTCTGAGGTTAATCCAGCTCCCCCCTCTCATCTCTATTGCCCTTCTCACCTCCCTTGCTACATGACATCACAGGCTGAAGGAAGCTCCAGGGAGCATTCGCAAATCCATGTTCCCTCACGCAGGTTGAGCTTTCAAGCCCGGCAAAGCTGCGGAATATTGTGAAGACTTGAATAATGAAAACGTCAGGGGGGAGGGGGCTTCTTCTTCGTCTGAAGTGTCTAAGTGCCTCTAAGAAACATTTCCCCTAAAAATGCCAGCATTATTTCTTAGAAAACAAGACTGGCATTCATATAAGTGCCAGTGGTTGACAGGGAGGTGAGGAGTAATCAACAGCACCGCGGGAGGTGGGTACTGGCCTGCAGAGCCACATCGGTGGCCATATTGTGTCAGGAACTACAGGCATCCGTCGAGGATATGATCGGCCCTTCCACCACCCCACCGAGATCCGAGCCACCTGCTGAGGGTGGCACGGCACACTACACACTTTCACACACTCCATGTGTTGCATCATATGGGGTTCAGACACATACAAACACACTTAAACACACAAACAGCATGTTAATACCAGCCACACATCAAAGGTCTCTAGTGGATAATGGCTCCATTTCCACAAATGCTACAAATAGTTCCCTCACATTTAACTGCAGAGTTAAATTACAATAGTTAAAAGAGAAGAATCTGATTTCGGTGCATGGGGTCAGTCGGAGAGAACTAATTGAACGGATCAAATGACTGTGTTACTGGGGCAGGGTCATGCTTAATTCGCCTTTTTCGATCGATTCTCTGTGTATTAGCGATATTATGTGAGCAGAGCTCATGGGTCAAGTGACAGCGAGAGCTTAAGCGAGCTTTATCTGTCGGCTTCCTATATTGATTGTCCTTGAAAGACAAACTAAATTACACCAATGTGTGTAAAAAGGTCTCCTTTTACAACTAAAATTTGCCTTGTGCATTTTTCAACCCTGCTTCAAGAGAAAAAAATATTAAACCCAAGATATAGATAAAAAATTATAGCTGGGCTAGTAGAAACCACAAAGATAGAACACAATTACCATTTAAACCGCTGAGCTTCAATCTTTATGATGAAGCATTATTTTAATCTCAAGATTTCCAATAATGTCTATTGATGATTGCAGATAAATATTGCTGAGGCAATCTACTTAAGAAAATACATCAAAGCTTTTATTTTTAAATAAATTTAGATAAAACCTCTGGTGCTTATCCAAAGTGTATTATAAAACTTAAAAACTCTGTATGACTTATTTTATTCTGTGGAATATAAAAGAAGATATTTTGAGAATTTCTTTTTTTCTCTCTCTCTCGTGCTACTATGATATGCTTGCTCACACAGTCACCCTTTACAGACATTTTAATGTAAAATATTCCCCAAACCTTTAGATTTATTTCTGAGACCCTGATTCTGCAATGAATAATGTGCGTTGTGCAATGTACCTGTATTCAAGGATGAAAGCTTTAAATCAATACTATTTTGTAATTGAGTGACTCAAGAAATTGTTTCCCAAATATTGATCTTAACACAAGGAACAACACATTTTTTTAAAGCAAATTGCAGTGGAGGGCACAAATGTCATTATGGTAAATGACCAATCGCTAAACAAGCTAAGTTACCACATGTAATTTTTATGCAGGCTGCTGAAGAATACTGCTTTAATGGAGGCTGTCTTTGACTCTGAGACATACAGTGAAAAATAATAACTTAAGGATGATTCAGTTCAATATGTCCACATAACACCAGTTTAAGTAACAAGCTAACACATCGAATAGTGGTCTGTCAACACCTAAATGCTTTCTAAAATAACAATATTGCTTGCACATGTCTCACACTTTTCATTCCAGCACATTCAAGGCGGCAACGTAATGATGTTCCTCAAATAATTCGGTTAGGTTTATTTTAAAAGCCTCATCCCAAGAATTAAAATTCTGTAATTAATTCAGCCCGAACCGTTTAGCGTACAGACTTTGTTTGGTAGAAAATTAAGACCGCCTCGGGTCTGCGATCTATTTTTAGATTCTGTAAATTTCGTAGTATACTTAATCTCCTACTTACTTGCATTGATGCAGCAATCATAATGTAGCCTGCCATAAAGACATTGTTGTAACATTTCCATACTGATCATGATAGGCTTTCATTCTGAATTATGATTGGTCTAGACTTTCCTTCATATATTGATCTATATAAACCATCTCTTTGATCCAAAGTGTTCCAGGAACGAGTTTCAGGTGCCCTGCTGAGTCTCTGACAGGTTAATTGTTATAATTGTTAGCTTAGCAACATGCTAATGTCCAGCTCCACTGGAATGAGTTTACATGAGTCAAAATAGAGCGATCTAAATCATGATGTGTTCAAGTCCACCTGGAAAGTTCCTTCTTATAAGCCTGAAAGTCGTAATTACAGCGTAATATGCTTTCAAGTGCTTTTGGTCCCAATAAAATAGATTTGCCAGAAAATGTCATACTACTCTCTCTCTCTTTCACTTCCCAACAAAGACTTGAAGCTTTTTAGTGATAATGCAACATAATGAAGAGCAAAGGATGCGTATTAGGTGCATAATTGATGCTTTATCTATGTATTTTATCATTCTCGTGCTGCAACAGAGAATGATGGGAAAGGCAGATTAGTCGCACAGGTCTATCTTCTCATAAATCAGATACATTAGTAATGTTTTAGGGCAAGCTTTAAACAAAAAAACATTTTCAGAGTTTGGGCTCATACACATTAGATCACTCACACCCAAAGCACTTATTGTAAATGAAATTATCACAGATAATAGATTTGATGTACTCTGGTTGACTGAAACCTGCTAAAACCAAATCATTATATTGGTCGAAATGAGTCTACTCCACCAAACTACTGTTATAAGCATGAACCCCGTGGTCATGGCGGAGGTGTTGCAACAATATATAGTGATATTCTCAATGTTACCCGGAAAACAGGATACAGGTTTAACTCATTCAAAGTCAAGTCAAGTCTCCTTTATTTATATAGCGCTTTTAACAATACAGATTGTGTCAAAATACTTCTGCTGAATTTTACACTGACAGATATGCAAAATAAATCTATTGTATCTCTTCCTCTGGCTACTGTGTGTAGACCACCAGGGCTGTATACAGAATTCCTAAAATAATTTGCAGATTTCCTCTCAGAACTTTTGGTGACCATCAACTTTCAAAAAAGTAATTCATTACTATTACTAATTACACCATCAATATTGTATTTAAATCACTTTACTAATTACTCTGTCTGAAAAGTAACTTAGTCACTCAATAAGTAACCTAATTATTCAAATTGCTAATTTGGCTTCATCTTTAAAATCCCTATAAACCTTAATAGAAATGTAACTCTTTATTCTTTCAATCTGAGTGAAACATAGAATAGTTTAACATTTTAGCTTTAAAAACAACTGTAATACTTAAGCATTTTTATTAAAAAAATTAACTTATTTGGTTAACAAAGAGAAAAACTCTGAATAACAACATATCTGAATAACAAAAAAAGCTTAAGAAAAGTTAATACATTTCAGTTTGGCAAGATGTTCAGGAAGAGCCCAACTAGTAAAATACATACAGGTTTGTGTAAAAATAACATGTTAACTAATGTAGATAAGAATAAATTACATAAATGATCTAATCTGCAGAATAAAGCCGTGTCAGATCGTGCTGTTCTTCTGACGTAAATTCCTCATAGACTTCTTTCAAAAACGCTAAAAATTAAATTAATCTTGATTTTTTTGGTCACATTTATTTTAAGGTCCACTTCTCACTATTAATTAACCATTAACTACTTTTTTAAGAATTTCAGTGAGGTTTCAGGCCCCACCATAGCTCAGAAACTGTACTTGGTAAAATTACAAATGACTTGCTTCTTGCGTCAGACCAAGGTTGCATTTCATTGCTAGTTTTACTTGATCTTAATGCTGCATTCAACACCATAGATCACTGGTTTTCAAACCTGTCCTGGAGGCACCCCTGCCCTGTACATTTTTTATGTCTCCCTTATTAAACACCCAAATCAGGACTTGCAGTCTCTACTAATGAGCTGATGATTTGAATCAGGTGTATTAGATGAGGGAGACATGCAAAATGTGCAGGGCAGGGGTGCCTCCAGGACAGGTTTGAAAACCACTGCCATACTGTTGATCATGACATACTCATAGATCGATTACAAAACTATACAGGTATTTAACGGCAGGCTCTAAGATGGTTTAGATCATACCTGTCCGATCGCTTCCACTTTGTATATTTAAATGGCGAGTCATCTCATCAATCACCAGTAAAATATGGAGCGCCACAAGGATCTGTCCTAGGTCCTCTGCTATGTTCAATATACATGTGAAAACACGGGATTAGTTTCCACTGTTATGCTACTCAACTATATATATCTCAAAGAGACCGGATGAAACTTCTAAATTATCTTACAGAGTGTGTTAAAAATGTAAAAGTTTGGATGACCAATAATTTTCTCCTATTAAATTCGGATAAGACAGATATATTACTCATTGTAACAAAAAACAGTACACAGAATCTCGTAGATTACAATTTGCAACTAGATGGAAGTACTGTTACATTAGACAGCAACTTGTCCAGGCAAAACGTTAAAGAACGCGACACACACTTCTCGCAGAAATCCTGTAGAATTCAACCAACCTGATGATGACTTTGACACTCCTGAAGTGTTTCCACTTTTGTGTTCCATATGCATCAGATGTTTAGCCAATGGTCTGAGGATGCGATAACTGAGGCTGAGACTAGGGTTCAGCTAATGTATATTTCTGGTGATGGATGTGCATTCTGTCTTCCCAATACATTAAAACAACAGCGTTGAGAAAAAAAGAAAGAAAAAAAAGTGGACAAACCATTCACAATGCGAATGTCGTTTGATGGAATATGAGCAGTCATTTATTTCGTCATCACCCGGGTGCTGATAGCGCATGTGCACAGGTGAGGCCTGAACAGCACGTGTTGATATCTGTTTAAACTAAACATTTAAGAGCCAGAGGACACAAGCTGGCGCACACAGTGAGAAGATTCAAGCTCTCTCTGAAATATTGTGTTTAAATTGACAAATTCACACAAAAATTGTCAAAATGCCCACCTTGGTAAGTATCCTACAGCAAACATAGCTGGCTGAACGTACTGTATCAGAGAACTGCATTATCTTAAAGTGACAGCACTTTCTTAACATTAAACAAACAGCAACAACAAAGAAATCACTCACTGCTCTTGACTGAATAGCTTTTGTAACTTTAATTATGATTAATCTTTAATGTATACAGTCAAATGTGCAATGTTGTGTTACAGTTGATTACTTTATTCGATTTCTGTACCTAAAACTAATGTTAGACCTAAGTTACCAAAAAAACTGAAGTTAAAGCTTGTAGTTAGATAGATTATTCTTATTTTCTTTATTTTTATTTGACAGTATAGTTTTTCCCTAAACATCCGAACCACACCGAAACCGTGACTCCAATACCGTGATACAAACCAAACCGTGAGTAAATTGAACCGTTCCACTCCATTACATACCTATAAGGTCTTTAATGGTTTAGCTCCTGCGTACCTAACTAGTCTTCTACCACACTACAATTCATCATGCTCCCTAAGGTCACATAACTCTGGACTGGTAGTACCTAGGATAGCAAAGTCCACTAAAGGAGGTAGAGCTTTTTCGCATTTGGCTCCAAACTATGGAATAGCTTTCCTGAAGTTCGAGGTTCAAAGACACTCTTTCTGTTTAAATCTAGAAATCTCAAATGTGCAATATTATTCTTTAGCTTGGGTTAAACAGATTCATTTTACTTGGTTGAAACAGCAGCTACGCTAATTACAGTATGTCTCTATTTGTTTCTCTGTTTTTGCCACGGGTAACTAGGATTTACACAAGCTTCAGTCTGGAGCCAACCCTGAAACACTGTACAGAACTACCAAATTTTGCTATAAGTTTTATTGCATCGTATAATAATTGCTGTTAATAGTGCTCATTGTCTGTTTGATTACGTCTTTTATTTTTCTGTACATTTCTGCCATGTGTACCTAAACTGACAGTCACCACTGATAAGCTACTACTAAATATTGTAAAATATTTATTTTTTCTGAAGATGCTTTAAAAAGCGCTTTACAAATAAACTTGAATTGAATTTAATTTATTGTTATTCTATATCAATGTGCAAAACATTGTCAGAATTTATGGCTTTTGTTCTAAGTTTTTCTAATCTGAAAATCAGGGCTCAAAAGGAAGCAAGAAGATCCTCCAGTAGCGCTCAGCTCACAAATACGATCATTCAAAAATGATTTAAACAGAACGTCATGCTTATCTCTTTTAGGATGATCCCTTAGAAGGCAGAAGGTTTTGGAACAGACCCTGTGTTGATTCTGAAAACCGCAGCCATCTGAAAACAAGACGCCCGCAGAGTGTCATGACAGCAGCTCGGATGCCTGAATGTACATTATCTTAAACACTATTCTTTATCTTCCTTTCCAGCACTAATGTTTGCTTCTGTAGCCTAATGCAAATCCGGTTATTTTCTTGTCCAGAATCTTCTGTGATAAATTCAGCTCCAGCTGCTTAACATACAGACTCCATATAGGCGTTCTGCATAAACTTTAAGCCACTGAATCATTTAGTTTTAATGCTTTTGAGAAAAGTTTACAAGTTTGCAAATCATCCATTGATGGAGCTTACACTGTTAGATTGCACAGCTATGAAAATCTATCCAACAACAATGGCATAATTATTTGTGAAATCTGATCTTCATATTGACTTGTAATTGGTCTTTCTATTACATCTCTTTATCCATCAATTTATAATCAACCTGTCCTTCAGTCTAAATTTGTTATCTGCTAAAAGTTTTCTTTGCACATATGAAAAATTTACAGCAAAACAGCATTATGTAAAGAGCAATACATAATATCTCTTGGTCTATATGTAACTGCCTAGCCAGCTGCACATCATAATTGTGGAGCGACAAAAATAGACCGAGCAGTCAATTTCATTTGTGTTGGCATATCTTCAGGGGTACGGGACACACATATGCATGTTCAAGAGAGCGACTACAGGCAAGCCAACATAACAGATAACAACAAAGCCAGCCCGTATCACAGTAAAACAAAGACTCGGTGGGAGACGCCACTCCTTCAAGTCAAGCACAGATACAGAGACAACACACTCCATTGTGTCACACACTCAGATAAGCTGAGCACATTTGCTAAATTGTCCATGCAAGTTGGCAGATGCCTACATCAGTCGGTCGAGTGATAGATGCAGTTATGTTAGAAATCTCTATCTTTAGGATATATCGTGTCCCCGGGCTCGCCACGGCACACGGGATGAAATTTACGACACCCTTCAACTCGAAAAAAACCTGGAGGGAACGAGGAAGTAGCAAAAGACAACATCCCGGGGACACCATGGGACACAGGACTGCATGTATCTTTGACTTTGGTTTGTTTCTGACCATCATCCTCCTTTATCATCTGCTCATGGCTCGCTTTCAGGATGGCCGAAAACCCCCTCTAGATGCTCCATCATACACAGGGGCATTTAATATCCACCCCACCCATGCTTTCGGTCTCAGATGATGGAGTCATTTTGTAATCGCCCTCGACTCTGTTCAAGGTACACCACACCAATAAACGGCAAATATTGCACTCAGATCACGTTTATGGTGCTTAACAGAGAACAGGCTAATATAGGAATTAATGAAAGCAGGAACCCTTTATTTTTCTCTTAAACCATAACAAAGGAAAACATGACAGCTTGACAGGGTATTAAAGAGCGTCAGGTTGTGATAGAGCCGCCTTGCCTTTGTCCAGCAACCACACAGTTGTGTGTGTGACCAGCTGTCGCCATGGAGACAACTCCCCTAAGGACCTCTTTGTGTACATGCAAAGTGTCGTACACATACACACGCTTGCCCATATCCACGGGACCTGTCAACATACACCTGTTAAACTTTTTTTTAAAGAACATTTCAATTCAGACGTTATAAAGGAATGGCGGAGAGAACATGTCAACTGCGGGAGAAAAGGAGATGTGTGTGGGTGTTGTGCTAGACGGAGCTTCTTTCTCCTGCGCTCTCTGTGAACTCAACCTTGAGAATGTCTCCGCCAAGACAGACCAATCACGTTCTGACTCGGCGTATTACGAAAAGGGGACTTCCTTTCACCCCGAGTTTTAATCTGCACCGTACATGTCAAGTATTGGTTTGTGCTGTGACTTGCCCAGGGAGTCTCTTTGCACAAAACAATGACAGTCATCCGCTGTGAAAATACACTGGGGCGAAACTTCGGCACAATTATTAGTGCTGGTTAACTTGACCTGACACGATGGCAACAGAAATAATTTCAAGAGAATAGAGCAGGAGTTCTGCAATGAGAGCAGCTCAGAATGTATCAAACGTTCTTATAACGGCTTCTCAAGCGACTTAAGGCTGTAATTCTTCCTAAACAAAAACCTTTTTAAATTTACATTGATAGTTTGGCCAAACATTTTGTTTTCTTCCTGTCATCACTTATCCTCATGTTGCACTGAACCTGTATGATTAACAATACTTTCTTCTGTAGGACACAAAAAATATATATTTTGAAGAATCTTCATGCAGCTCCATAGTGACTCAACTTCCAAAAAAAAGTAAATAAATACTAGCAATGCACAATAAATCAGAGCAATCTTAATTATTCAGTATTATCCAATTATCAAGATTTAATTAGGTTCTATAAACGATAACAAGAGTTTGAAAAATGTTCAATATAATTCTTATGCGCCAAAAGCAGAACAAAACATTGGAATCATGCCACACAGACCATTTACCCGCTCAACTCAAAGTTCAAACAGCAGCTCAGCGTGAGCTTACTAGAGCAGAAGTGTTTACTTGCTGATAAGCCTCAGTCTCATGACCAATAAACAGTGCCTCATTCTATATGAGGGATATTGATATAGAATTTCATTACATTATTACTGTAGACATATTAAATGTATCAAAGGAGTAATGGAATATAATTACAGTATTTTTTGTGATTAAGCTATTTTTGCATTTGTGCATTTACACTAAATGTATTTAGATTACTGTTTGTCATACAAATACCTAGAATATATTGATACATTTACAGATACCATATAGATGAATATTTACTGTAGTGTTGAGGTTTTAATTGTGGTTATCATTATGTAAATGCATGCTATGGTGGAAGACCAATAGTAAATAAAAAACAAAAATAAATACTTTTTTTAAAAGAAAAAAATACATTTCACCATATAAAAAAAGACATACAGATATAACTGTTTGTGATAATGAACATAAATTTACATCTGCATCAAGATACTACTACTGTCAATTCAAGCTACTGTCAAATGTGCATTTCTGAGAGAAAAGAAAGAAGTAATAATATTAACAGGGCAGCATGCACTGCAACACTCTTAAAAATAAAGTTGCTCCACGATGCCATAGAAAAATCTTTCTCTAAATGCTTCCATAAAGAACCTTTAACATCTCAAGAACCTTGTTGTTTCACAAAAGGTTATTTGTGGAGAAAGAAGGTTCTTCAGATTATAAAAAAGGTAAGGAAAAGATTGTTCTTTAAAAAAAACATATGATTAAATGGTTCTTTGTGGAACCACAAATGGTTCTTCTTTCGCATCGCTGTGAAGAACCATTTTTGATAGCAAAAATCTGCCTTTAAACTCAAAAGAAATAAGATTTGAAATGTATCAGTATTGAATGATAGAAAACATTTTATTGTGATAATATTTTTGCCCATATTGCCCAGCCCTACTTTGAGGTATAAAATTGAAAAATAAAGAAAAGAAATGGATGCATGGATGAATCGTTGACAATAAGATCTAAAACATGCATTTAGATAAGAGATATGGTGAATTTTCATTTTTATATTGACTTTAACCCTTTAAGCGTTATCTCTTTGATCAAGAGATATCAGAGATAAAGCTTCTATATAATTTTCTTCAACCAGAGTTTTTTTTCAAGTGCTATATATTTAAGTGTCCTTCCAGATGTTCCTGTTCTATTACTGTGAGCTCTTATGTTTTATTAATCAAGCGGTATAGATCATTCAGCAGTATATTTCAAAAGAAATGCTTACTGTATCTTTCATGTTGTACATTATTATTATGCTTTAGCATACAAAACATTTGTTATATAGCATGTTCTAATTTTCATTCATTTTGCAACCTAAACATAAACTATCATCTTATCAAATTTATAAATTGTCATTGTAAAAGAGCAGCATTAAGATTTTTTTTTTAATTCTATCATGTTTCACAGAAGAAGAAAAAAAAACAATGGCATATGGGTTTAGAAAGGCATAAAGGGTAAGTAAAAAATGACTGCATTTTCATTTTAGGGTGAAAAAATCTTATAATCTTGCTTGTTTACAACCCATAGCCCCTGAGGATTAATCAGAGCTCTCAATTACCAAAAGATCTGTCATCACATCAGCTCAGATGAAATCCACAGGCAGAGAGAGAAAATGATTGCTGGAGAGGTGACAACAGCATGTAATAATGCAAAGTAAACCCAGTGTTTAGGGGGATATGAGTAAACAATCCCATTTCCATGACAAAGGGGTGAAGCAGATGTGACTCACGCACAAGGCGCCATTCCAGATGAAGGCTCGCTCATCTAGTGCTCGATCTCTCACGTCTACCGCTTACCCTGCAAGGAATTCGGCCTGTTCTGCAGTAAAGACAAGCTCCCTGATGACTTGATGGTGTCATAAATTAATAGAATGGCACAGGCTCTGACTGAGACACTGCTGTTTCACTAGTAGACAGAAATCTACACAACAAATAAACCGGAGAGTGGAGAATAGAGAAGAGCAGAGGATGGAGCTCTCCATTTTTTAAAGTAGATGTTCTCCTAAAACTCCTAGAGAAAAAAAAGCTATTAGCAAATGAGACAACTGTTGACATACAAAGAAGAGCTATAAAATGAATATGGATGGCATATCTCAGATCATTTGGTCTAGAAGGAAACTGATCTCTACAATCTCTGACTTCTGACTAATCGAGAAAAATGTCTCCAATTGCTTCCAGCTCCTTATGTTGGAAATAACTGATATATTAATAAGGACATATTTTTGATTTCCTGCAGGTTAAAAAGGGAGGATAAAAAAAGACATAAAAGTGAAATAAGACCAGGGTTATAGCAGATGTCTAAAACTAAAACCATTTTTTTTTAAACTTCCATTACATACTAAGTATAATATATATAAATAAAATAAACATACAATAACATTTTAATAACATACAACTTATTATCGGCATTATTTCTCATTTTCATTTACTAAACTAAAACTACCTCAAAAGTGAAGTCACATCATCTTGATTGCCCCCAGGTGGCTGGCTGCAATATATGTCATAAACCCCGCCCTCTTCATGTAACCTTATGGGATGTGATACAAACTAAACGATCAAATTACACTTTTAATATTTCTCTTCCAAAGATGGTTTCCATCATTTAAGATAGTTCTTATGCCAATGTATGTCCATGTGTTTGTTTATCTCAACAAGAATGCTTCTAACTAGTTATTGTGTCATGTTTGTGAGCTTGCGATTGGGTCTGTGGGAGTTTGGGTGGGACTTTGATACCTTTTTTTTTTTTTTACGGTCTATGCATTTAACTACACAACTGGACATAGGTGTCATCCTACATTGGAAAAAAAAGGAAAAAGAGATGAGAAGAGACAAAGAAATGAGAAAAGGGATGAGAAGAGACCTAAAAGAGAGACGGAAGAGAAGGGAGGAGGAGATGAGAAGCAGTTAGTTAGTCACAAGACCCCAGTGGGCTGAAGGTTTCTCCTGCTGTTTTTTTTTTTTTTTTTTTTCAGAGCGTAGCCAAGAGTCTCTCAAACTCGGCTGAAGTGTCTGCTGGAGCTCACTGCAAGGGAGAGGAGGAATCATGAATCAGCCTGTCAGTCAGTGGAATAAAAGGAAAATCGAGTGATAGGGAAAAGAGGGGATGAAGAAGTGTGTGCAGGTGCCTGGCGGCAGAGCTCCAGGCCTGCTGAATTAGTTTAATTAGGTATGTGCTCCTGGCTGTCCTTTTTCAGCTCTGCTGCACACGTATTCCCTCTGCAGACTCCACGCCTTCAATCCCCTAATTTTTCTCCCTCTCCGGGCCATCCTCTCCGTCTCCTCCCTCCTCTAATCTAATCAGAATTCCTCTTCACTCTCCATTCCTCTCACAATAGCTCCATCATGGGCCAAATGGGGATTGTAGGGGGAAAACAGTGCAGAGCGTGTTCGATTATATCCGGCTGGTTAACTAGTAAATATGTCTGGGAGAACACAATCAATTTGCCGTTGTCAATGTTTGGCAGAGCAACTTGATGGTATCCAATGTAAAGATGAAATCATTCATTAGCTTTACTGTATTAAATCATTTTATGGCCAGCTGGACAGTGTAAACTCAACAAATCAGTGAACTGTAAAGTGTAATGAATCATCCAAATGTTTATTCTTTGGATGAAGTGACTGTGGGTTCTTAAACTCAAACATGACACCAAAGAGCTACAGAGTGTGAATGGCCTACTTATACTGTACGTAGTTCACTCTGAATATTAAGCAGTGGTAGGAAAAAGCATCTTAAAAATAAAAAAGACCAACATTACCTTTAAGCATGAACATATTATCACCTACAGCAACACATCCAACTTTCAATGGACTGAAAATAGGTTTCGCATCCAATTCGCTCGCCAACTCCACCACTTAATGCTTACATTACCTGTATCTGGGGGGAAAAGATTCAGTCCAATTTAAGCAGTGTAAATGGTTCTAATCGCAGCAATCTGTGATCGAACCACTTAAAGATGCCATAGAATGCAAACATAATTTTATAAGGTGTTTGAACACAGTTGTGTGGCCGCAGTGTTTGAAAACAACCAGCCTATAATGGTACAAATCCACTCACTCATTGTTTTATAATTATAATAATTCACACAAGCAGTTCCAGGTTTCTCACTACTATGACGACATAGTCGGTGAAAGTCCCGCCCATTTGTGATGCTCTCTGCCCTATTAACATATACTCAGCCCTGAGTGAGAAGCTGCATTCCGCCCTTACTGTTTTCTTGCTATAGCTGCTGGAGATACAATGTCAGTGCCAAAGAGCCATTAAAAGTGTTGTGTGTTGGGATGTACCACCGAACGTAGGAGTCTCCATAGACCACTGATGACATGGTGGTTAACATTAACTTTCGAAGAAAATATCCCGGAAAAGAAAATGGAAATGTCCTATACATTTGTGCTAACATTCCGGTGTGGTAAAATACACGTTTATGGTGGGACTCCCCTGGTAAAAAAATTATTTTGTGGGCTAAATATCACGTTATTGGGGTCGCTTAAACCCTCGGACTTGGCAACACTGACTGCTCTGCACTCGTCTGAAAAGGAAGGCGGGAGTGGCAACTCATTTGGGTCATACCATAAAAGTGGCAGTTTTAACAAACTATAAAAAAAAAATACAAAAAAATTGTGGAGTATTTTGAGATAAAACTTTATATACATTTATACACATATCTGGGGACATCAGAGAACAATTTAAAATATTGTATCAATCCATTCTATGGCACCTTTAAAAGGATTAAACTGAGGAAATAAAAGGTTTTCTCTCTTTTCACCTTGCTTTTTCATGTTACAAATCAGAAAAATAAATAAATAAAAACAAAAATCCAAAATGAATAATAAAGTATAAATAGGAAATAAATCAAATAAAGGTATAAATAAGGTATTAAAAAAAATATATTATTTAAAAAAAAACTCAGGTTCAGATGAGAACAATATCAGTCGGAACCATGGCCTTCGCTCTGACAGCCAGAGTCCCACATAGGGATATGCTTGTATCAAATTTTCATGCTGCGATTAATTGCTAATGCTTTTATCACAGTGTACTGTATTATCACCATACTGAAATTTAGTTAAAAAAATGGCCATTACACTGTATAACAGGCTTAATAACTTTTTTCTTATAACAAAAATAACAGAATATTTAAATACAATAAATCAATACAGATATATAAAGTTAAAAGTTTTACACAGATTAAAGTGCAAAAGAACTATAAAGACCAATAGCTATCATTTTACAATAAGACCTCATTAGTTATCAATTAACATTCACAATGAACAATAGCTACATTTGCTTCTGAAGTTTTAGTTCATATTAGCTGATTAAATAACACAGTTGCAACTTTCGGTTTTACCAATGTGTTATTAAATATTGGAATGCCTAAGATAACTAATTAATTAACTAATTAATTAACTAATGTTAACTAATGAAGGCCTAATGTAAAGTGTGAAACAAACAATAAAGAATCAAAACCCTTTCAAACAATATCTAGGGCATTTTGTAGTCCAGAATATTATTTATTTTTAATTTTTTTAAGTTTTGAAAATGAATGGCCTATTAAGTTTAAATTTCTAAGTATTTGGCGTTGTGATGAACACCATAGCAAATCCACAAATCTGAATGGCTATTTAAATCTATTAGGGCAGCTGCTTTATTTATGGGGTTTCCAGGGTAACGGCTGCTGTTTCTGCAGTTTAGCGCCATCCGCTGTCAGAAAGTGAATGTGCGTTCATTCAGCGCATCTCTCACTTGTTCCCCCATGTGCTTTTCATGCATGCTTGTTTACATCAAAGCACACACACTCTTTCAAGCAGCATACAGCGGTGTTGTGCAATTTGACCAGTTGGTGGGAATAAGTATTCTTAAGTATTAAGTATTCTTAAAATGCATACCAAATTCGAAATTTATAATGTATAATTATTTACGGTATTTAGAAGCGCCCATGATAACAATATTGTACATACTCATTATCATGATATATCTATCATAACTCTTATATTAAACTTTTATTTGAAATCAAATCAAACTAAATATCAGTGACACTTGAAAACAAATAGTACTGCTAGACTTTCTCAAAACTAACTTTTACTTATGTAATTTTCGTTTTTGCAATTTACTTGGGAATCAGTTGGTTACATAAAGTCATATCCCCTCAGGTCCACACAAAGAAGGTCTTTAAAATACTTAGAGAAAGCCAATTCACATATATAAATATCTAGCCGTTCACAAATTACAATTATGATGATTAAACATATATTATTATACATTAGAATTTTCTTTTTAGTTCTGAATGTGTCCGGGAGGTATGCCAGAAAAAGCTTTACCTCTGCTAGTTTAACTGTGCATTTCAGCTGCACAAAGATGAAGGTGTATGTGTGTGTGTGTGTGTGTGTGTGTGTGTGCGTGTGTAAGCGAGGAAACAAGAGAGGTGTGGAAATGGTAGAGAAAGCAAGCAACAGAATGTGTGTAGGTTACAGACATGGGCATTTCAGAGTGAGTGAAAACTTTGTATGCATGAGTGTGTGTAACCATATGTGTTACCAAGTATGACTCTCCTGGAAGTATTCTTGAATGTATTCATATGAGTATTTGGCAAGGTGATTGGCAGTTTGATTGCCGGAATGGTGAAACAAAATGGATAAATACATATGGTGATTCAAAACAAAATCATATTCCTTCATTCCTTCTTTCAGAAAGAGACAAGCCATCATAAATAAAACCAATTTAGAGTGGACCAAGATGACCCAGTATCCATCATCTTGTCACCAGCATGCATACTTTCCCACATATTTAAAACAACAAAATGCTTTTTATAAGATTATAAAAAAAGCATATCCCTCGTTCATCCATCACTCTCCATTAGTAAAAGCTAAATGCCTTGTGTCAATCTGCCCGAACTGATAAAGATAAAAATAATTTCACTGCATATCTGCCTGCAACATGCATCAAACCATCAGAAAAAAGCCCAACCCTTGCAAAAAGAGCATCACTCTGCAGAGTGATTTTTTTTCCCAACATGGCATAAATGGCCTTGTAGGCTTTGACTGACTGTCTCTGAGCTCCAGTAGAACGTCACATACTCCATCGGCTTCAAAATCAACAGCCACTGCAGGGAAAAAAGCAGTACGCAAGCAGCTATTAGTGAGGTGCCACAGGGCACATGACTGAGCCTGCTGCTGTTTTGAACCACACCACAAGAACACAAAACAGCTTTGACTCTTCTTAATCTCTGCCTTTCTCTTTAGTTTTGTTCTGATCAGTGGGAATTTTGAGACGGCTGGGAAGCATTCAGGTAGAGTTAATCAGATCTATAAGAACAGCGTCATCTCTGAGATGAGTGGGCCCTGCCAGTCACCAGTAGCTTCCGGGGACACTATCCCATAACTTACTTCAAAACAAGCAACAATCAGTCCCAAAATCACTGTAAAGTTTGCAGCATCAGTGTGGGGATTACTTGTTAGCTACTTATGTAAACTCACGGCCTCTGCAGCAGTGAGGGACAAAGGACCGAGATGGCGAACAGTGTGTGGAGCTGTGCACATTGCAGAACGAGCCTGCGGCGGAGCACTGCAGCTGTCAAGCAGGAGCTCTACCATGCATCCGTGACTGATTACCGAGGGGCCACTACGTCACACGTTCACGCAATGCAGGCCTCCGCAAGATGTGCAGCCGAACTGTTGGGGAATGACAAATTTGTCCTTTTTTTGTCTTGTTTGAATCACTGTGAACTGCAGTTAAGCCTGGGGCCCAATGTGTTTTGAGCTCTCCTGCTGAGATTTTAATTTGTTTAGCTAAAATGTTAAATCACAACTTGCGTGCTTTGGGTTACTAATTAATAATAGGGAACTTCTGCTGCATTTGGGAATGAATTTTTACACTCCTCTAGAGAATAAAATTTCTGGCTGCATGGCTAATAAACAGAATATCTTGTAGTGTCTCCTTCAGTTTAATTAGGTCACTTTTTGTCATATGGCTGAATGAATCGTGCCATTTCAGCACTGGACACAGAACTAATACGATCAGGGCTTTTGCTAATTGGAGCACTGAAAGTCACATGGCCGTTGACTGGAAGCATGCACGCTGACAAATCACTGGCAATCATGCTAACAAAGGGAAGCCATTTTGCATATATCATCATCAGATTTAACACAACAAAGAAGATGGATGCGGGACTGGCTCCGGCAGCATGGCATTTATCGAAGAGCACGACATACAACAACCCATGCTACATGATTAGATTGGGCCGCAAATGATCAGAAACGAGTAGGAGGGGTGGATGTAATGGCAGTGTGCTTAGGCCACCCAGTGCAGCTGACACCAGGCAGAAGGTGACTAGAAACCACCTCCGGATCTGTGCGGATCTCTCCCCCAGGGCTCGGCCATGCTAGCACAGCGGCAGTGAGGACAAATGAGTGTGTTGCAGTGCTGACATCAGACTGGCATGGGGATCGAGGGAGCCATATGACGGCTTGCCGAAGTGTGGCTTGGAGACGGGCCAGTCATTGCTGGCACAACGGAGCGCCGCTGCTCTTCTCCGCCTCTGCGCCATGACGGATGGGCGGGCAGACAGCTGTTTAACATCACAAGATTTACAGCCCTCCCGTAGCAGCCGTCAGTCCAGCACCTATCAGCCTGAAGTAAATCTCCTGTCTCCTGCCTCTCAGAGAGGAGCGTGAACTGAGGAGCCACTCAAGCAATCAGCTGTTAATCATCTGACCTCTACTGTTCTGCCATAACCGAGGCCAGGCCAACCCCTATCGCTTTCCTCCTTTTCCTCTTTCACTTTCACTCATTCTCTTCTCTCCCTCCTCTGCCCTCTTCTGCATAGGGATGTGTAAAGCTACCTATTTTCAAAAATCGACTTGTTAGAGGGCTGCCTGAATGACTAGTTGGCAAATAAATGCTAAGGAAGCCCTGTATAATTAGGCTTTTTGGGATTCTCCAGACACAAGTTGAACATTTCTTATGGGACATTAACATAAGACACATCTTTGAATTTAAACATGCTGGGGTTTCCATGCACATCCTAAAAAGCTTGTGCTGGGATACTTAAAGTCAGCATGAAATGGAAATTCACCCTATTTTCTAAATGCATGTTACTTATCTTATTGTGAATGATATATCCATGCATGCGTTTAATTTTTCACCACAGTTCTGAGTAGGGATACATCGATCCATTACTCAGTATCAGTATTGGCTCCGATACTGCCATTTTCTGTTGGATCGGGTATCGGTCAGACGAGACAGATCCAAATTTGATATAGTGCATAAACTATACTGTATTATTGTTAAGCCCCACGAAAGGCACAAAAGCATTATAAAGCTCCATAACATTTTCATGCTCTATATTTTAAGTGTTCTGAAGACGTTCCATAGTTTAATGTGAAGTATAGATGAATATTTAAGTCAACTTCACATAAACTCTTCTCCCTGCAGCGTCTGTCTGTCATCCTCCATTCAGCATTCAAACTATATGTCGCGTTCGGTTACTACAGTAAAAATGATGAAACTCTCTTCAAGAGCGCTCAATATCTGAGATTTAAAACTGGAAAAAAAAGGCTCAATAAAATATTTCACAGACAGCAGCAATGTCTCTTCCCTTTTTTATGCAGAAGGATGCGCACTGTGACTGCGTGTTGCTTCAAGCGTAATATTCTGCGCACGGGATGTGCATAAGCGCTTTGTGTCTCTCTGTTTTGGAGCCATACACTTTTGTTTATACTTTTGCATAAGTAAAAGTTTATCAATAATAGGATAGCCATATGTGCCCTTCTGCCCCTTGGAATTATACGATCCTATTAGTTATTCACATATTCTTATTCTGTGACAACTTTTTTACATTGTTTTTTTTTTTAAGTTTTGGGACTTTTTATTGAAAAAACAAAAAGGTTCTATGTACAGAAGTCTCTGGAACACAAAAACTCTGAAGCTCAATATCTCAAAACTGCTCAGAACGCAGAACCTTATAATCCCAAGGGGACGCTTTATACAGGACACATCATGACTAAGATTTTTTATATTACCTAAAACATCCAAAGTAGTTTGACCAAAAACATGCAGGTATTTTTACATAATTGACCAATCGTGGTATGTCACACGTGAGAAGGTGAGAATGATCAAAACCAAATCAAATACAAGCATGTGTTTGTTCGGTCAACTTGAAGCTGCGCACCGGTCATTGTATGACACCAAACTACCATGAGATCGATTTGAAAGCATAAGGAGCCACCTGCTCTGCTCTCTATAGGTCTCGTGAAATAATGACATACAACGATCGATCTGCACAGTGTAAACAGCCAAAACCTGGATATTTTAGGAAATATAGAATTCCTTTCAAGGGTGCGTCCTGTAAAATCAATAGTCTTTTTTGTTCTGGTCTATATATCATATGTTGCTGCCTTCATTACTGTGCTATGCATTTAAAATAAATGTGTTTTAATTTTATAGTGTGTGTATATATATATGCTACTTATTTGTAAATTAATGTATTTTACAAGAATACAAAGAGTAATGTATAACATTTTACCAGATTTAGTCCCTCACTTTTATTTGTTCCCCACTAAATAATGTTGTTTCACTAAATGTTTAATGTTTTTATAAATTTATTGTGCATCCATGATTTTTCTAGAATAACTTTTACTGCTGAATTATCCACTAACCTAGTTATAGTAGTATTTTTGTCGTTATTTTTCATTCAAATTAAGCTGTCTATATTCAGCAGATTGTGTTTAACATGATCAGATCAACTCACAGAAGTATAGAAATTCTACACTGATTTAAATCTGCTACTATCCAATCAATCATAGACAGAAATAAGTTCTTGCCCTTTTTCAATAATCCATTTCACTCAAATGTACATCACAACACAGAAGGAAAGATCTATTGCTACTTCTGTTTCATCGCAACTTCAAAAAACAGTGCAAGACTTGACACAATGACCAAACAGCTGCGTGTTGCTCTAAATAGGATGGATTTAAAAACCCTGTTTCAAAAGTACTGCTGCTAAAAATATCGAAAGTCTAGATAAACTAGTCTACCAAGTAAACTAGTGTTCCCCTTCCTATTTCTGCCTCCTTTCCTTTAGAATCTCTCTCTTTTCCCCTCCATCTCTCCATTGCTTTGTAATCCATGTCCCCTGTGCGCTGCTGGGAGGTCACTGGGCATAAGGAGGTGGATCAGCAGTGGCTGTGAATGCCGCAGTGTAAAGTTACATGCTCCGGACGCTTGCACAAGCTGCTGCTGGATAACACTTCTGCCCTTATGGAATTGCAGACAAACACACACAAATGTTTGTTTGTTTTTTATCATGAAGGGAAATTTCCACTGAGTCCTTTTGTTGTTATTACCATAAGCTAATGCTATTTTCTATCCCCTAACCCTACCTTAATTATATTTGATCACTTAGAAGTAGTGATTTAATTATCACACTGTACTTTACAGTAGCTGCTACACAATTTACACTGTAAGACCCTATTTAGAAAGGTCTGTCTTAAGGTCAGTTAAATAATGTATTTGTTTCATTGTCCTAGAAATGCCTCAAAGCTATGTACAAAGACTTATGCTGTTTTAAGAATTGGCATTTATTTTAAAACATTCATGTCTGGAGATATTTTTTCAAAAACAAGATGCTTTTGCAGTTGCCATGGCTTGATTCCACAAAGAGAGCAGACGTTTTGATTGTGTGCGTAAAGTGACTTTGGGACAATGGAGGAAGTTCTGGCACAAGCCAGGCCTTGACATAAAAAATACACAGAATATGCAAAACTATGGAAAACTAAGGAAACCTGACCCGGTTGAAGCCATCTGCTATGCAACTATGCAAATGCAGCGTAAACAGAGCACGACTACGGTGGAGCAGGGAAATAAATTGGAGGGCAGGTCACATGACCTTGCACTTCATTTATGAGACAACAGGAATGCTAGGTCGCACATAGAGCGAAGCATTTACTCTGCTCGCATCTGCCCACCCCTCCTCCTACTCGCTCTGGCATCTGGCACTTTCTCCTACTCTGTAATGCTAGGTAATTACCTCCCCTATCTGTTGCTGCTTACCCATTCTACCTACTCTCAAAACATTCAGGATAAGCAGTGGGCTACTTTAATTATCTGCTTTCTGCATCACTCTGGAAGGCGTCCAAGTCTATCCCCCCGGACCGCCTCAAAATAAATCAGGGATTCATACCAAAACCAGTCACGCTTGTGTCCATAGCGCACCATTATAATACGTGTTGTGGGCTGCACTGCTTATGTTGAGTACTGCGGTTCAAGCAACACAATGTAATCTGCGGCTTCAAAGGCTGCCTGGGCAACTAGCGAGTCTGACCTGGACCTCTTCTAATGATAAGTGCCTAAGCGGCCTTAATCACTGGTTTCACACCATTGTGAACGTGCGCAGTGTTTGAATGCTTCTCAATGACCTGAGGTCCGTTAACAATTCATTTGGGTTAGCAACTACAGTTCATCCGATGCCAATGAGTGAAATGGAAAGGAGGGTACAAAATAAAATAAAAATAACTTCCCTGGAGGTGGAAACAGACACGAGCATCTCGGTGGTGACCTTTTTCCCAACTTATCATCATCCGGAGAAGTGATCCCTAGAGTTTTTTTCCTCTTGCTTTGGCTGGCATGGGGACTGAGTCACACGTCAGCCTGGATTAAAAGCTGCCCGTTACTCCAGGCCGTGTGTTGCCTTAAGAGAGCTGTGTGTTTGCACATGTGAACGAACTGTGCATGCATGACCTTGGACCTTGATAGAGTGAGCATGACGTTTTAACACTGTGTGGCCGTGTGCGTGTATAGGTATGCGTGTAGTGGCTGACATGTCATTCCGGCACCTATACCCATTCTCTGCACTCTTCCTGGTATCCCAGTTTGCTTCAGCTTAAAATAAAGTACACACTCTGCGTCTGAACAAAGTCTGGGCTGATTTCTGGATCCCATAATGACTTTAGAGACACGACCAATTAGCTATGAGCTCACACAGATAAAGTCATGTGACTCAGCTCAGCAAAAGGGCCTTTCCTTGATGCCATTTCTTTATCATCAACACTGCAGAACACAGGACAAATAAGTGAGCTGCACCAGACAAAAGGGCAGCTCCTCCGGAGCACTAGGCATGCAGTCTTCTTCACAGACATCAGTGAAATGCTCTGAAGCCGTGGATGTCTGGCATCCCTTAGGATGGATCATTCCTTCACCCTCCACAGCATCAATAGACAGCCGTCCACACTAAAAGGGAGACTGTACATGTATTGCACATCAAGGATCTGTCCATGCAAGAAGTGTTGAAAAGCAAGGCAGCCAAATTGAAGGAGTCTGGTGAGTGAGTCAGAAAGCAAACGGAAACAAGGCCTGATTCTTTCTGTAGCTCTTTTTAGTATGTGTTCCTGTGACTGCGATGGGATGGATCTGTGACACATGTTTCAGGAAATAAAGATTAAAAGAAAGACTTTCAATGCAGCCAATATGCTAAGGAGATGTCATAGTATAATTACGTACCAAAAAAAAAAAAAAACCTTGTCAAGGTTAAGGTTAGATGGATCCACAGACATTACAATTCTGGACGATATTGTGCTTCATGTTAAAAAAAGATAACCCAAAAAAAGGCTAATATTAAAATGGCACATTATGTTGTCTTAATAAATAAATACACTTAACATGTAAACACTTAAATAACACTTCAAAAGCTAAAAAGATAATTTACAGTATAGACCAAAAGTTTAGAAACATTACTATTTTTTATGTTTTTGAAAGAAGTTTCTTCTGCTCATCAAGCCTGACTCCTAATTTTTGATCTGTACTGTAGGTATGACAACATTAAATGCAGATCTAAACATTCATTTTACATTTTAATATTTCAAATATTTTTTCAGACTATTAAATATATATATATATATATATATATATATATATATATATATATATACACACATAGATAACTGGTACTATCATTTTGTGCATCCCTACTCTCAAAGATATTGTATTTGTTATTAATAATAATGACAAAATAAATATATCAAATATACAGTATATATATATATATATATATATATATATATATATATATATATATATATATATATATATATATATATATATATATATATATATATACTGTATATACACACACATATAGCATACAGTATATGTGACCCTGTATGTGAAAACCCAACTAATGTCTGGGAAATGTAACATCGATATATTTATTACTGACTGAGTAAGATCATGTCAAGATTGAAATCATAGTGAAATTAATGGTTAAAGTAAAACTTTGATGCTTATCTCATAATTAGATTTTGAGATTTAAGCCTGGATTTCACAGAGAGGCTCACATATAATGACATATTGTATGCTCAAACTCAGTATACAATCAATAAACAATTTAACAGAATCAAGAAATCAGTATCAACACATAGACCAAATTGTGATTGGTTACAATAACAAACTGCTATATATATTATATATATATATATATATATAATGGTGCACAATAGATGTGTAGATTGCTGTAATTGACTCTTCACCTCAGCAGCCGTAATGGTAATCTCAATTAAAAATTATGCAGTCATAATGTATCATACAGCATGTTTTCCTTTTATTGTGTGCTCATCTCACATTAATAATTAAATAAAACTATAGATCATCATGTAGCTAGTAAGCCTAATTCACACCCAGCATGAGCATAAGAATGGAAGACATCATGAGGCAATGTTATGATGAACTACCATCATGCTAATTGCAAAATGCTTTAAAAAGTAATTAATTAAGCTGTGCGCAAACAATCTGACAACTTGTCAGTTACCCAACACTGGGTCACTGTGTGAGCTGCATCAGGCAAAATTCAGTCTTATCATGGCTAAATGTGGAATTCTCTTCCAAACAGTTCCTTATACACAGACGCCAAAGGACAGCACAGAAGGACAATAAATAAATAAATTAGCACGCTCTCAAACCAGCCAGTCAACCTTCGTGTGTACAGACAGGGGAGGAAAAAAAGAACGGAAGACCACCTGTCCATCAGGAAAGCCACCAGCTTTCCATCCTCCCCCTCCTTTCTCTGTATCTCTGAGCCCAACGACGGCCAGTGATACTCCTTATCAGCTGGTGAGATGAGATTTAGTTCCAGGCCTAACACTCATGGGAGGCTATTGATAATGCTGGTCCCCCCTTCTGCTCTCCTCTCATTTTCCTGAAGTGGGACCTGCCTCGCCTAGGCCAATCAAAACCGCAACCATGACAGCAACTGCAAAACTGATTTCGAATCAGTGTAATGGGGTGACATACCATGTTCCAGCTTTGGATGAATATGATGAACCATGCAAAACCCAGATGTGCACCCTGGCAGTGGGCATCCCCTTAGTAAAATCCCCTCTTTTTCTCACTGCTACCTGGAAAGAAAGCTAGGTCAAGCTCCTGGTGATGGGCTGTGATGTTGTTTTGACATCCTCGCTGCTGCATAGCTGAATGAATAATCGATGGTGGCAATAACATTATTATTATTATAGCACGGTTTCAAAAATGCTCATGAAACTTTCATGGTTTATAGGTACAAAGCTGGAAACAGCACAGAGAAGCTAACATGTTCAAAGCAGTGTTTTTCCATTACTGACCCATATCCCCATGGCTAGGAATCATTTAATGGTCTTCATGCACAGAGCAAAACCATCTGCATCTTTGTGTCCACATTTTTATAGCCTCGTAAATGGCTGCATATAACTGTCGAACGAACCTATTATGCTGACAGACAGCAACTATTATGGGATTTTGATCACTCAAGCCTTTCAATAACGGCAGTGTCGATTTGATCAACCAGAGTTTGTCTCTGTCGTAAACTTAAGGAACGTAAGACTGAATACGTCCTACATTTATCAAGACTCAATTTGACTGATTCACCTAAGCGGTTATACGCAAGGGACTCATATGCAATTAGTGGTGTTAATCATATACTAATATTAAACAGTGAATTTAATTACATCCATGATGTATTGTCATCCACCGCCAGCGCTACTGGATTTTCACACGCCAGAGCCCAGAAAGATTTATCTGACACCAGCTCACAATCGAGTTATCCTCAGTTCTTCAGCCCTGGCTGCCCTGCCACAGAACAGTTGGTGATGGAGCTAATAGAGGGTTGTAACATGGCAACGGCAGAAAAAGACAACAGATGTTCAAGAGGGCGATACAAAAAGGATTAAAAACAGCATTTTGGTGGCTTTGTTTTGTAGATGTGCTGGCATCAATTAAAATTGACCAATGTATAGGTGGCTATAGAATTATCGCAGGCAAAAATAATAATAATAATAATAATAATAATTTGTTCATTGTACATTCATGTTCAAATCCTGTACAGATTTCTGTCAGTGTAACTCAAAAGATAACATATATATATATACATAGATAACTGGTACTATCATTTTGTGCATCCCTACTCTCAAAGATATTTTATTTGTTATAAATAATAATGACAAAATAAATATATCAAATATACAGTATATATATATATATATATATATATATATATATATATATATATATATATAAGAATGACGAAAATGTTTGCAAATAATTAATTATTATTTACAATAAGGCTCCATTTAACATTATTAACATTAACTAATGATGAAAAATACTCATTTAAAAGCAGTTATCAATCTTAGGTTATAGTTTTAACATCTACTTATACATTAATAAATCAAAAATCTTATTTTTTTATTATTATTTAATAGACCTAGCATTAACTAACAATAAATAGGTGTAATTATATTAATTAATATCAACATTTCTTTTAAATATATTAATAGTATATAAACGCATTTACTAATGTTAAACCTTATTGTTCTCTTAAGTGTTACTGTATTTTAAAATAGTCATGATAATATTGCTTGT
This sequence comes from Carassius gibelio, assembly GCF_023724105.1. Classification (NCBI taxonomy): domain Eukaryota; kingdom Metazoa; phylum Chordata; class Actinopteri; order Cypriniformes; family Cyprinidae; genus Carassius; species Carassius gibelio. Next base: position 14,074,659 of record NC_068416.1, on the reverse strand, counting down.
GTAAGGAACATATCAAAATTTTACATGAAATCTATGAACTATCCACCACATAAAGTGCTTTGTTTAGGGGGATATTTTCGATTAATCTGTTGATCCAGTTCACAAAACTAGCTCGAATGATGTGTTCACAAATGAGATTGATCTGCTACTTGGTTTCAATTCACTGTTGGAGAAGATAATCAATAATCACAAAAAAAAAAAATCACCGTTTATCAGTGAAGCACTATTTTATGATACTTGACTGTGGTCATTTTATGTAATTTTGTTAAGCTTAATATCTACTGGAGAAAAGAGACCAGGAAATCCCTAAATATGATTTTCTGCAAAAGAAAGAAAACCATAATGGTTCAGAACATCAGCAATAAATAATAATGACATCATATTTGAGTTGCCTGGGAACAAATTTAATGTGACTTACACCATAAAAATATGTGATGAACTGGACTCCCTGAACTCGTTAATGATGATGCATAAAGGAGCTGAACCTTCTCAAAACATTCGATATGGCCAGAAACACTCTCACAGACCTCGGCTGTCAATTCAGCCAAACAATTTATTCGGACCATATGTTTACATGTAGCCCGTCCATTGTGAACTTGTTTAGAGGGTCAGATGGACATACCCTCTGAAAATTTTGTCAGCAAAATAAATACTTAAATAATTTATCAAAAAGCCATTCAGAGGATAAAACAGCCCCTTAACCAAACAAAAGGCTGTTTTATTCCCACGGCTTTTCCATTTCTTTCACTCTCTCTCTCTCTCTCTATCCCGTGCATCTGAGAGCCGCACATGGCATGACTCGAATGGGGGCATATCAATACACAGCGCCCGTTAGTAACGTTACGCTGGCACGCAGGTGTTCAAAACCATCCCCAATAAGGAATATATAAAACCACACTTCCGAGAGCTTAACAATAACACCAGACAACAACATCTTTGCTTATGAGTCAACACCATCCGTTTACTTCCCCAGCCCCGCGCATCACCTGCATTTCTGAAAACACATATTCTGATGACAAAAGCATCTGCAGAGACACACGGAAGTCTTATTACCTGGGTTTGTGGCTGTAAGCGAGCGCGCTTTATCCCCACTTCTCACTGGGAATTGTTCTTTTGTCTCTTGTATAGTCCAGAGAGGCGAAATGCGGCGTTTGCCCTCCCCTTTCGCTGCCGTTCAGTCGACGGCTGTGTGAGCGCGTCAAGCCGCTCCACCTGCATGCAATGCCACCGCAGCTCTGCTCTATGCGCGGTCTCCCGGTGGCGGCTATGGGCGCGAAATGAGGGCGCGGTCAGTGGAACACCTCACCAATCATCCCACGAGCGCTTCGTCTTCCAGTCTCACCGACGACACGGTGACTGCGGCACCGCTGTCTCAATGTCACGTACTTAATCAAAACCTGGACCACCGACTATGTCCAGTAACAGCGTCGCATGCGTCCCATCCGTTTAAACCAGGGGTCAAGCTTTTACGGTCTCCCGAAACGCTAAAATATTTACTTTGAATACCTTCTGGAATCTCAAAAACGTTTCTTATTGATCAATAAATATTAAGTTAACCCTTAGTTTTTGTATTCTTTTATTTGTTGTTTACATTATTGGTTTAGTGATAGCCTACCTACATTCCATTTAATCGTTTTGCAGGGCTCTATAAAATAGCCTAGTTACTTGATTCTGATTGGTCATTCTGAGGTTTCAAGTAAAATATTTACAAAAAATAAAAATAAATAAAAAAGGGAAAGAAAGTTGTCCATGACAGTACAATAGTCTAATGTATTTGATTGTTTGTTTGTTTGTTTGTTTGTTTGTTTGTTTGTTTGGGTATTGTCGCGTCTGGGGTAGGCCTACATTTTGCGATAACACAGGGTTGAATGACATCATCATCAAGAACTCCTAGGGCGTTTAGTTCACAAATCCCTGTACTTTCTTATTAGGGTATTTGATTGGTCAGTCGCTGATTTCAAATATTTATAAATAATGACTGTTGTCCATGGCAGCATTCTGTCATCAATTTAGTCTCTTCTTTATATAAGATAAATTTATTTCAGCTCCAGTCAATATTTCATGCGTATATTATTATTATTATTATTATTATTATTATTATTTGTAGCTGTGTAAGTATTCATATTTTGCTATACTGACAGGCTGAATATACATTATATAACTTGCTTTAGTAATGTATCATAATTAACCTGCAGTTACCAACATTATGAGCCTCTAGGCACTATTTCTGTACTTTCATAATGTATAGCCTAATAAATTTAGTGAAGGACTTGTTTCCTGACAGTTGATGAAGTGCATTCTTTAGGCATGCAGGTGAGTATATAAATACATTCCTGGGCATACAACATCTGGCTTTTGGCATTGTTCTGTGACCAGTATGTTTTTTGACCGAAGATGGTGTAACAACAGCCGCAAATGCACCCTGGTGTTTATTTATTTTCTTTTTTAAATGTGTGTGTGTGTGCGTAAAAAAAAAAATGTAACCAGGAACATAATTCTTGCTATATAGCACTTGCTCTTGAAATGAGCCACCTGGTTTCAAATCTTATGGCTCCTCAGCTCTCGTGGCCTCATTGGACAGCAAAATGTCCATTGTTTACACACTTCAGTATCTCAGCAAAACCAGTATCATCTGGGTTTTGTTCACATGCTATTTATTGGGTACCACACATTCAAGCATCCTACTCAATTGACATACTGCTTTTTACATACTATGTTCTAAGTTAAATTTAAGGTAAGGTAACCAAACCATAGTAAAGCTGTGAGTAATTGACTGAAGTAAGCTTTAGCAGTGTTTAATAGAGAACCAATGTTAAATTAAATAAAATTTAAAAATTAAAAAAAAAAAATTAATTGAGAACCAGTGTTAATTTCTGTTGTCATTAAATATTGTATGAGTGTGTCGCTAGGCATATAGAATAAAGAATAAATGTTCTGGGGGTCAAGTGAGACACTGAACACAGATTGTTTACCGTATCATTTTACCACAGAATTTAATTACAAAGAGGTAAAATGCATAATGACTCTTTGCTTCAATGGAATTTTTAAACACCATCGCGTATGGATTCCTGCACTTGATTATACATTAGCTAATGCTCCAGGCTGTTTTATAAGTTAAACATTTCCAATATTCTATATTTTGCTATTATTTTGTCCTCAAGCCATATATTAGGCGTGTATCATCTTCAAATGCATTAATGTTTAACAGATGACTTTACATTTGCAAGCTTTGTGCAATGAGCCAAATATTCAAACAACAGCTAGTATGATTAATGGTATCTCTGGTGATTCCCCCAAGTATTACCCTCATCTAATAATCTTAAGCTTGGACCTCAGTTGTCTGCTCAGCCAAGATTTTAACAAAACTCTTTCACTGCTTCTCGATGTCTGAAAAAAATATGTGTCTGCTGAATCAAAGTCATGTGGTATGACCAACAAGTAGGAACATAATAAAAATAAAATAAAAATAGAAATAATAAACTGTATATAAAGGACAATAAATCTCTTAAAATATTTAAAAAAATTAATTTTAAATTTGTACCTTTTTATTACAATAAATAAAAAATAAAGATAATAAAAATTGTACAAATTACAAAAATACTTAAAAAATGTGTGTGTGTGTGTGTGTGTGTGTGTGTGTGTGTGTGTGTGTGTGTGTGTGTGTATATATATATATATATATATATATATATATATATATATATATACATACTTTTTATTATCTTCCAAACGTTATTGTTATAAAAATTATTATTAATAATAAATACATTTTTGGGGAGCCACATTACATAACTTGTTGCAGTACAACCTTGAATTAAACTGAATTAATAAAATTAAATTATTGTAAAAAAAATTAAATTCTAAAAATGTGTAACAGATATGCAGGTCAGCGATTCATGGGTTAAATTCTGTTTTATAAATTCAGACTGTTGGTACTAAATGCCAGCCTGGCTGGACTTAAATTACTTTACGATACCCATGCGAGCCTCAAAGGATACCTGAAACCCCCCCCCCCAAATTCCTTAACACACACACACACACACACACAAAAAGAAACCTTTCTTTTTGTTCCTTACTTTTGTAAGTCCTTTATTAAATATGTATTTTGAATGTTGGTGTATTGCATAAAATGGTTAATCCTGGGTAAATGGTTAAAGTGCTGACTTATAAGTGGAAATGCTTGATTTCAATCTTATACTTTCTCAAAAAGAAATGTTCTGCAACCCCCACACTCCTTGGTAGCTCGTAAAATTTTACGACCACACGGGACCACAGGACAGGAAACCTAATCCTTACAAAAGAATGATAGAATGTACTCAAATGTAGTCTTAATGTGTATAGTATTGTTTTTGCGGTACATTAGAGGTTTCCCATATAAATTGGGAATATCTGCAGTGTTATCATGTGTTAATCAAATCTTTAAATGTGTGTAATTCTGCATTTGAATGTATCTTCATGTTTTGATCATTTGCACATATTAATTTTAGTATCTGTGTAATCGTCATGCTTTGACAGACCCATTTATCTAGAGCAAAGTAATGAAAAATGTATTTAATCTGGAATAATGAACTTGCTAGAATATCCCTGATGAAATCGGACAAGTCCTAAATTATTAGGGTGGGTTGTTCCCAGAGACAAAGGAACTTTCCCGCCGCTTCAGATCGCGGATGTTCATTGGGTGGTTCACGCGAAAAGAGGCGTGAACATCTCAATCTATAAGAGTCGACCGAACAAGGTCCACGTCTAGTTTTTCTCGTTCTTCCGACCTGTGCGTTCTCGGCCTCGGGCCGCGCTTGGTTCTCCTCCCCCCTCAGCACACGGACTGAGGAGAGGAAAGCCATTTTCATGGCTCATTTGGAAACTTTCATTTTCGTTGTTTTCTTTTCTTTTCTTTACTAAGTTTATTCAACTATTCGCCTCTCCACACAATGAAGACGAATTCTGGAACATTGTTTGTTGAACCTTTCAAATACCGCGCGAAGATGAACGTACACCTCTTTGCAACAAAGGAACACGTGACTCCACGCTCACGCCAAGATCCAGCGCAGCTTGCACGCGCGTCACACGGCCTCCGGCCCACGCGCGCAGTTTTCAAAGGACCACGTGACATCACACGTGCGTCGCCGGTACCACGCTCACCCACTGGGCCATGCAAGTATCGTTTTCTATGGAGATTTAAATGCTGCTTTAAAGTGTTGCTATTATTTGATTCGTTGTTGGTTCCACTAAGGTTTACTGACTGATTTTCATACCTGAGCTCATTCTGTGATCTCTCTCGCTTTCTCCACTTCTCTCTCTCTCTCTCTCTCTCTCTCTTTTATTTGGATTCCGTTATGTCTTGTAAATGTTTATTGTCTGTATTTTCGTACGCATATTTACTCTGTGTGATTTGTAGTTTGATGTATTACTAGTTGAATTATTAAAAACCCATATATAAAATGATTGGCTTGGACTCCACCCCACTCACATTACGAGTCACTGAAATGTTTTGGTCTATAGCTACAAGCTCTAAATTTAGAAACTAAATTTATCATAAGGATAGGATAATATTTTCATGGCCAGAGAATACTTTTCCTTGAATTATAAGGCGTGATAACTTTATTGAAAATTGATAGGTCTACAGTGGTGTTCTGGACATACCACGGTTTGATCTGCAGTAATTAAGAGATATCACAATAATTGATATGAAGAATGTAATATTGACATATTAATGAGTAAGTTACAGTGCCCTGTGATTATTTATTGTTATAGGCAATTGAGATATTTTTCATAATCAAATTTAATGTAACTGTCATCTGAGATATATATTAATCAAATTCCTGATTAATTATTCAAATTCCCTATATATCATTTGAGTTAATTACTACGTAAAACTCATTGTTGTTACAAATGATTGTAAAATAATAAAAAATAGTAAAAAAATAAATAAAAAATAAAGTAAAATACTTTAATATAAAATAATAAACAATGATGAATTAATATTTCTGAATTAAATAATTAAAGTGATCATTTTTATAAAATTGTTAGATAGGTATCAAAGCTTTTTAAAACTTTCCCTTCAAAAGAGCAATCCTGATCAGATAGCAATCCAATCTGTCAAGGCAAATGGCATGACTAAAGTTAAACAGGCCTTTACAAAGCACAAAAAGTGAGGGTTTTTCATTTAACATTCCTGTCTCGTTTCTGAAAACGCCTGTGAGCTTTTGAGCATTCCAACAAGTGCCTCGAAATGACTGCTCTCTATCTTACAACAGCAGATAGAAACCCAACCTCTCCAAACTGTGCCTTGGCGTTGGCCGCTGTGCAAACAGCACCATACCCACTTAGGAAAAGCGACTGGATTCATTCCCCTACTGTCCTTCCTCGTCCGTATTAAGCTGTGGCATCACTGAATGATTTGCAAGTATTATTATTGTAGAACTTTCCTTTACTCCTCATATAAAGCCGTTTCTTGCATTCTCTCGCTTCTCGCACACTACTTTGAACTTGGAGTGCCATTATGCATGAGAGGCTCCATCAAAGGAAAACATGCAAATGGTTGAGGATTTTGTAGATGTGGTTAAGCAGAGCATGCAAGAGTTTGCGCGCGTGCGCGAATATTCTGATAGTGTGTCAGAACAGGCGCATTGTCACTGAAACTCATGTTAAACGATCGCAGGGGTTTAAAACCTGGAACGTGTGGACAGGGAGACCTTGAAGCCTTTTCGAGCCCAGAGATCACAGCTGCATGGGAGACATATTAATGCAGAGTGACAAGGACATAGGACATAGACTATCTGTCTCACTCTCTCCCCCTATCTGTTTCTTTCCATAATGTGTGGTTTCAGGAATAGCCACACTAACAGAAGGATGGCATGATGGGGACCTTGGAATGTAATCATGTCATTACTGTGTGAGTGAAGTATGAAATGGTAAGAGATTGACTGGCCTGAGATGGCGATTGCTTTAGGGGGGTGACTGATCACGTAGCGCCACCGTAACAGGCTTCCTGCCTCTTTGTCCCTGTTGTGCCCTCTTTATTTTTATTTTTAACATAAGCATTCTCTTTCTAACTCTCAGTCTCTCTCTTTCTCTCTCTCATACACAGACACACACACTTCATCTTTCTGAGTCGCATCTTTCAGACACACACAAGCCACAACACAGATTTTGAAAAGCAGCCAATTGTCTTTGTGTTGTCACTAGCGTTTCCCCCGGGCTGGCTGTGAATTAACTCAACACAATTGGGAGATTAAAACACATAAGAGCCTGCATTTAACCACTTCTGTCCTCCGAGTGAGGTAGGATGCCAGTGAACAGGCTCTTGTGCTTGCTTTAGATTGGGTCATCAGCTCGGTGTGGTCTCATCTAAATGCACCGCGGCGATAGTGCAGCAGAGGAGCCCGGGGCCTTCCGACTCATTATTCAACAGTTCATATCAGTTTATTAGAGCCTGCGCAATTATGGCGCAAATCGCGCCTCTTGATTTAGTGTGGTAAATACTTATAAATAAATCACAGCCCATCTGTCATCTTAACTGGATGTCAATTAACCAAGAATGCAATAGCACATTTTTCATTATGTGGATTTACAGTAACAAGATCAGTTGTTTTTGTGTGAGGTGTTTCTGTGCTGTGCTTTACGGCGCAGATCTAATCACATGATTCTTGTGCATGTCTGGGTTGTGCAAAATTCACAACTGAATAATTAGCTCCATTTTAAATAATGAGTGTGAATTAAAAAATAAATAAATAAACTGACTACAGACCACAGAAAACTGTGAATATAATGACAGAAACAGGAATCTATCTATCCATCCATGCATTTAAGTTTTTAAAAATATCACTAGAGTTGTCTTTATTATTATTATTATAAAGCTTTGAAGAGCCAGGACATTTTTTAATGTAACTCAGATTGTATTCGTCTGAAAGAAGAAGGTCATATAAACCTAGGATGGCTTGAGGGTGAGTTAATCATGGGGTAACTGGCATTTTTGTGGGAACTATCCCTTTAATTTGATCAAAATACAGTCAAAACAGTAAAACTGTTTTCTTATTTTAATATATTTCGAAATGTAATTTTCCCCAGTGATGGCAAAGCCTAATATTCACCAGCCATTACTCCCATCGTCAGTGTCACATAATCCTTCAGAAATTATTCTAACATTTGAAATGACAGTTTCTCTGACTGTCAGCGAACTGATTTTTACTTTCTATCATTAAAACTGAAGTTGTAATTCAACATGTTTGGTATCCCAATCCAAATTCTAGTCAGATTCAGGAACTGCACTGGTATTTAAAAAGACATTCTCAAATCAAAATAATGCAAAACCCTGACACATATAACAGGTGTCAGCGTATTTAAAATGAACGGAAACCCTACAAAATGGTAGATCCGGTCAATAATCCATGTCTGGCATCCAGGATGACTTGACTACACCCAAGGACCTGCCCTTGAGGAGCTACGGAAATGAGACTAAGAGAGTTTAAGAGAGAAGAATCAATAAAGAGGAGACAAAACATTTAAACAGAATGGATTGGATCTTCCTTCACCTGTTCAAGAAAGCTCCGTACTCCCTGTCACTCTTCCTTGGCACAATCTCCAGGGAACCGCTCGCAGAAATACAGCCCAACTCTGCTGCGCTACTGATAAGGGCCCTACGCAGACGGCCACACGCGCGCACACACTCACACACATAGAAACCTAGAGCTTTTATGTAGTCCGCCTTGCCTTTTACGGGCCTCCATGACCTCAATCTGCAGCATTTTGGAGGCAAAAGTTAGTCAGCCAATTATGATAACAAATCCCCCAAAAGCGACGGTACGGATTAATTTATCATCAGTGAAACACAGTGTTCAACTTGTCCTCTCGCTTTTGTTTAAATACCTTCACACAATTTTCTATTCTTGTCAAACTCCCCCACCGTATTACAAAAGGCTTTCTGCAGCATGTGTTCTAGAATTGTGCTTTTTGTTACATTCCAGACAGCCTCTCAGTTCAAGACTTCAGTTGTGTTACTGCAACAAAGATATTTCATTTCCTTACTTTCGGGTCAGACATCTTACATTGTGCACCACACTGGAGTAAACTAGGCTGTTCAGACATTGCCATAAAAGTTCTCAGCCAGTCAGTTCCCTTTCTAGATAATGCAAAACTGTCTTTCCACTGTCTCCGCTGGGAAATAGGCATCTGAATCACTTCTCATCAGCTTTTTGATATTAAGCTGCTTGCTGCCATATTTCTTTTTGTAATTCAGTACCTTACATTATTTAGCCTACCACACCAGCAGTGTTGCAGTTGTTCTGGATTTCATTTTAACAGTGCGAGAGCATGAACAGATCGATAAACAAGAAGCTCATACTGAGTAACTTTCATTATTGACACATTACTGCCAGATACATTTTGGGTCCAATGAAAATAGCTCCAAATGAAGTCAAACTTGAATTAACATTTGATTCTGAACAACACACAGCAGTGGTCTTTCATTCCAGAATGAAACATTTGAACGAATTATCAATTGATTCATTTTGCCATGTTTGATCAAATCTGTTCAGATTTTTTAAGTCGTGTAGTGTATTCCAGCCTTTACTCTCACAATCTTTTAGTTTTTTCCTGAATGAAACTGTGTTGTTGAACACATTAGTTCTGTGAGTAATTCTCAATGTGTTTCCAAACAGGATAAATCCACTTCTGCAAGGCACTTTTGACTGAAAACAATCATGGCCGCCATACTGAAGGGTTGTTCCAAACTGAAGTGCTCAAAACTGGCCACTTTAAAGGGCCCTTTCGGAATGAAGCATTCCGAAGAGTTCTGATTCTATGAGCAGGTTTAATTGTAGGACAACAACGCCTCCGTAATTGACTTGGCAAGATGATGCAGAAGTCACACACTCTTTATCCCTTCAAAGATCTCACTTTTGAAGCATAGGGAAAGAATTCAGAATGGAATGCAGCATCTTACACTCCATGATTTAAATGTCTACATATAAGTCACTTGTTTTGTTCCTAAATGAACCAGTGTTTTGAACAAATCAATAACTTTCTAAAGAGAAACACTTGTCAACCCTTATTGGCGTAATGATATAACATGCAAAAATAATCCCTGAAAATTTGTGATAAAATATTTGAAATGTACAAGTACTTTTAAATAATATTTAATATATTCAGATTTGAGAATTAGAACTGGCTTTTTACCTAACACATTTTGGAATCTATTTCTTTACTATTAAAGCCAATATTATAGTTTTGTTTTCTGAAATTGCATGGCTTTCTCTCATCAATGTGACATTCCTCAGGCAATTAAAATTATACACTACTTTATAAAAGTTGCATTCACATAAGCAAAATTTCGTCAAGTTTACTGGGCAAAAAGGTTGTCCATTGTCTAGTGTATGATGTATGAAGCAAAGGCCACACATAATTCACTTTCAAACCAAGCAGTTTTCTGTTGGTCAACCCAGCAAATTCATGTGACCATCTTGGACATAAATGTGTTACGCTGGGAACTTTTTTGCCTTCACATAAAACCCAGATGCCTATTAAAATGTCCATAATTCACCCAGAGCAATGCTAAAAGTGACTGCACTGTAAGGCACGTGTCTTTGAAGACCACAATACCGAAGTGTGATCTACTTGTCAAAAAGGTGCTCATGAGTGCCCATTTTGCAATACTTGAAATTGTATGACATGCGGCCAAAAAACATAGACTTGAGAAAAAACGCAATCGTTTAGGACAGCATTTTGAACAGAGACAAGAATGAGTAAAGCAAATCTCTGTGTCTTCTAGACTTCATAAGAATCCACCACAGTTATAGAAAGAAACACTAATAGAGCTGTTATGATTTTACTGTTGCCAGTCTGACTGTAAATATGACACAGGTTTTGTAGGTGAAAGCAAGGCAAACAGGAAGTGGGCTTTGACGATTTCCCTCCATGACACAGACATGGTGGAGCCAGAGTTGGACTCATCCATTATTCAGTAGGGAGGCGACGGTGAGCGGTCTGACCCATTTTGGAACCCATATACACTGTCACTTTCAATCACCACTGTGGCCTGAGCATCCCTGGCATCCCAAGACCTCTCAGGCAGCACTCCACAGACTATGACTCAACACTGCTCCTGGGTGCATGCATCTCCACGGCGCTCCTCAAAAATAATCCCAGATCAGTCCCACCCAACAAACATCGACAGACACTGACACTCCATCCGACCAGGTCAATCCCAGTTAACAGTGACATAAGGCAATGTATGTTTAAAGCAAGTGACTGAACAAATGGCAAATCAATATGCAAAAGCAATCAGAAGGCAAAGTGCTGAGAGAAAACACACTGATTGTAATGAATAGGTATTAAACCCTTCTGAATGCCAAGGCATATAATCTCTGGTGACTCATGTGCAGGCAAAATATGATGAGCCGAATTCACAACACACGACCCCCGTCCAAGTCAAAAGTCATGCTCTGCACCTTTCCACTTAATTTTCGTACACTAGATTGGATAATGACCCTAAATATGTAACCAACCTTACTAGAATTTACCACCTGCTTTGAAAGTGCTTAGAGGAAAACAGCACAAAGAATGCCTGATTGTGCTCGCCGCCTACAAAATGCAAAGGAAAATCGGCTCACCCTACATGGAATTTAATTCAAGCAATTGAAAATCAATAGTGGATTTATCAGCCTTTAAATCAAACGCTTCACAGCATACACTAATGCCCCAAACGAGAAGATAAATTACATTTATACTTGATTTTCAGGCTATTTCCCTGCCTTTAATTCAGAAGGACTACAGCATACACTGATGCCCCAAATTAAAAGATAAATGACGGTCATTTCAAGCTAGTTTCCTGCCTGTTCATATTTTGATGTGTTCACTTCTGCATGTGTTCGCTCTCAGGACAGAAATATATTGTCAGTGTGAGGTTCAGTTGAAAATACTGTGGTTACCCAGCATGCTTTGTGGCTGGGGTCAAGTGGGAGTGAGCTTGATTACTTGCTGCTGGTACTATAATAGTGTATGTTTAGGGGAGTATTCATGATTGATTAAAGGTCTGCATTTTATTGTAATATCACATTCTGTATGTGTGTCACAATCATTGAGTTACATTCAAAAATGCGCCGTCTTGGCAGCCATGTTTATCATTGTACTTATCTGGTTGTATTACTGTATGAGATTTGCGCTTGTTTGTGTGGGTTTTGTTTGTGTGATATCAATAAAGCAAGCACAATGAGTAATGATGGCAATTACAATTTTTAGTATGCTCTTACTATAACAAACCTCCATACACAAGGTGGTGATAGAGTTCAAATAGTGTGCCTTTAAATGGGTCACGAACTGAGAAATCGAAATTCCCTTCATCTTTTAATATAAAAAAGGTCAGTAGTGCTATAAAAACATTCTTTAAGTTTCAGAACTCAAATCTTTCTTGTTAGTCTAAAACAGTTTGTATTGAATCCAATCTGCCAAAACAACAGCTTGTGTAATGTGCCACTTTATGGCATAATAATGTGGCTAAATTCTGCCTCTACAGAATAATCAACGCCTGCTTCTACACCACTGCCTTTAGCCCCGCCCACTGATTTACATACATAGTAGGTACATGACAAGAGCATCAAATGCAGGTCTAAGCAGAAACCAGCAATAAACTTTATTTAAAGAAGTTTTATTTTTTATGAAGTGCCAGCGCTAAACTATATTTACCGAAGTTTTATTTTTAATGAAGTGCCAGACTGCGTCAGTAAGAACTTGGTCCTTTGTTCACTTCATTTTACCACAGATTCATTTTCAAACAAGGCACAATTCGATGCAGGATTTTCAGAAAGATTGAAACTAAAAGACGATGCTGTGCCAACTATATTGGATACAACAGTAATGTTGCAACACAAGTGTGAGTAACTGTTTTCATTACGTTCTCACTATTGCTTTGTATGCAGTCTGATGAGGAGGGTCAAAACGGGACAGAAAATAGCTATTTACTTCTAAGTGATTATGTTTTTTCATGTAAAAATCGTGATAACATTATAAGGGGACCTCAGAGTACAGTACAAAATAATAAAAAAGGCAGTTCATGACACCTTTAAATCAGCTGAATCTGCAATAATAAAAGGGATTCTGCACTATTTTATATTATGAATAGTGTAAGCAGTGTTTCTTCTCTCTAAGGGAATTCATATTCAAGCTTTTTTATTTTTCAGTACATCTATTTGTTCAAAAACTGTTTATGATTACAATAATAAAGTAAAATAATATATTAACCAGCAATAATAATAGACTGTTAAATGGACAGCTAAAATAACTCGAAATAAGAAGGATATTTTATACAGTTAGAAAAGATAACCTTAATTATGCAAAATCCAATGTGTACTTGTGTAGCGTAATGAATCACCAAACACGTTTTCCAACATGACTAATCACAAAACCCGATCACATACTTTCCTATATGTTTCTGGCCTTAGGCTTCTGCACATTTGATGTCTTGTTGTGGATGATTCATCCTAACCTAGTCTTGTTTGCATTTAAATGTATTTATTTAGCAGACATGCTTTTTTGTCCCCCTGTTCTCTCTGCTGTTGTCGTATCACATTTCAGCGGTACCACAAGGTCATCGGTAGCCCTTTGTGTGGCAGCCTGTTGGGTTGAGTACACTCAGACATTCAGTCAGCCCACATTAACCTTGCTAGGCCGGAACAACAAGAGGAACACAAACAGGCACATACGCTCGCGAGTCTACGAAACACAAGATTCATCTCCGTTTAAATGGCTTCTCTTTCTCCTCCAGACAGTCTATTTTCCTTTCCTTTCATCCTCAGACTCACCCAAACACTCATTTAGGATCATAAAAATCTCCCTCTCAGTTTCAGTTTTACTGCCTGTCTTTGTCTTCCCAGTCAGTCTATCTATCTTCTTCCTTTGTCTGACACACAAAAACACATGCAAACACCCATATGCGCTCATTCACCGTCTCTTGTGCACACAGAAATAGCACAATCTCTTTCTAACCCCCATTACAGTCATACAGTGAAGTGACTGACTTCATTATTCACCTTTGTCATCGCCCCCACATCGCTGCCTCTCTTTCTTCGTCTCTCTCTCTCTCTCTTTCTCTCTCTCTCTTGGGTATGGAGTCAAACTCTCTGTCTCCATTCCCTACAACCTGCCATTCCTCCTCCAGCTGTTAAGACACCCCCTTTTGACAAGACTATTAGACCTGCCGCAGGATACTACAAATTTTCCTCACTAGAGGATGAGGACAACAAGCACAATGTTTTTTTTTTTTCTCTCACCCTAACACTCTTTTTAAACCACAAGAGCTGTAAAGTTATGCAGAGTTGATGCAATTGAGAGATGCGATGATAGCTTTGACAACACAAGATATTGTCTTAAAAGATATGTGTCAGCCTTCGTGACAAAAGGCAGCTGTGACGTCCCAAATCCACACTTTCGCTCAAAGACCTAAGCTCATATCACTCATGTACAGTTAGCTACGCATTACAGAATAGTCAAGGCTGCTTTTGTGAGTCTTATCGCACCTCTATAATTACTGCTATTAATTACACTTCCTACAAAGATTATTCAGAGAGGGATCGCTCCATCTTAGACGTCTCTGAAGGCAGAAATGCTTAGAGGTCAACCGCAATGTTACTACGCCAATGTGCCGTCACACTCCGGGACAAGTTGTCTTTTTCCGGTCACACCTGTAACGCTGTCATGACACTCCATCTTGATATTTTGCATGGCGATGACACCAATCTGCCATAGTAGACATTGCAGTGCCGACTTGCGAAGTGCCCAAAAGAATGATGGTGAATGACAGTAAATACACCTTCAAGCCCCGGTGGAACAATCTGTCTCACCTCTCATTGCACCTCGGGCTGTCAATCACAGAGGTCAGTGCCGGGTGCGACCGCCGTTATGGCCCAGCGGCTCTTCTCTTATGCTAATTTAGCCTGTGATCTGCCGCATGACATTTAGCTGCTGCAGTCACAGTGTGCTGTCGGCTGCCTGAGTGTGTGAGTTGCATGTTTTATGGCACACATGTATGCGTGTTCATGTTGGGGTAATGAGATATGTCAAAGTGGTGTGTGTGTATATATATGTGTGTTGGAATTTCTGTTTACATGTATGCAAATGAGTTGAGTCGTAAATTGTTGAGTTTATAGCTACAAGTGAAAGAAGATGTCATGGTGCTGTAGGTATTTGTTTAGAGGACACAATGGTGGACTAACAACCTACTGAGGTCGACTATTATTATTTCTATATATTTTTATTTTTAATGTTTGATAAATTTAGTATATATTATAGTCATTAAATTATATGTATATAATTTTGTCTTTCACTTGATTTCAGTTAGGTATTTGGTTTTACGTCAAGTAAAACACAAGCCCACATTATAATGTCATTAGACTAAAGTGTCCACTCATTGTATATTAACCAGCATGGTGGAACATCATGGAAAATACAATGTATGTGTTCTTTGCGCTGTTCTTAGTTTTTGTGAAAGCAAGCTAACCGAAAGAAGAGTTCTGCTTCGCATTTGTGATCGACACCATGCCATGGTCCATTTTCGTATGTGCACAAAAACCGCCGGAAGAATTCTGGAAAACATATTGGCATACTACTCCAAAGAATATAGAGTACCCAAGACGTGCCACTCATAAAGTTTTGAATGGAGAGAAGTGCAGTGCTCATTCAATATGGCCACTCGCAGGAAACCTTGCCTTTGAAATATAAGAGCCAATCGCTAATCTGTAAAGTCACTGCAGATGGCTTTAGAAGTCCCTATGTAGTGCTATAGAAAACAGTCAGTGTTCTGAGATGGGTGCTTAGGACTGTGCATGCACACCGACTGGTCCCCCTTATGAAACAAAAATATATGGCAGTATATTGGAAAATATCATGTAATATATTAGGCATATATTCTTATATATATTTATTTTTTCCAATATATTGCAATATATTGAAAGCGGCAATCATTTGTATATTTTGCTATATATTATGTAACATATGTATCATTAATATATTATTAAATGTATTCAAATATATAAAATATTAGAAAATAAAAAGGGAAAATAATATATTACAATATATCACAATATATTTTAAGAAATATATTGGCAAATATATTTTCCTTTCGTAAGGGCCAGCCTGAAAATGCTATTTGAGCAAAATAAACTACATTTATGATGCAGCTGTTGTCAGATTTGGTGATTTCAAATGTGAAATTTAATCATAAGCTTGCTAAACAGTTTTGGAGCATTTGATGTTTCCCCATTCAAAAAGATAGGAGCAGCACTTGCATGCCCAAGAGGCATTTCAAAGATGGCTGCCAAGTGAAATGACTTGCCTTAAATGGACTTTTGACTGCACTTACAATTTCTTTCCATTTAGCAGAAATGCTAAAAATACGATGATAGTATGATATTTCAAATTCAGTCACTGATTTTGAGCATCACTCCAGAAGCCCTGCATCTCAATATCACCTTTGCATTCAGTTTCCGTTCAGTTTTACATGTAAGAATGTTTTTTGTAGACACTTTAAAAGTTAAAAATAGTGTTTCTGTGTTTAATCAGAATGCCTTAATTGAATGATAAACAAATAGTAGGTTATGCCATTTTTGTAATAGGCCTACTAGTTTACTTTTGTCATTTAAGGTTGATTTATTACTATAATGATGCAATGGAGTCATGAGGAGTACTTGTGGATTATTATGATGTTTTTATCAGCTGTTTGGACTCTTATTCTGATTGAACCCATTGACTGCAGAGCATCCATTGGTATTCGAGTGATGTAATGCTAAAAGTTGTTTTACGATGAAGAGACAAACTCATCTAAACATTGGATGTCCTAAGGGTGATTACGTTCTCTGCAGATTTTCCTTTTTGGGTTGAGGTTTCCTTCAACTCTTCCTCCCTTCCTTCATTTAACTTTTCAACTTCGTTGCACAGACACTATTGGATGAGAACTGAACTGAGCTAGATGTTGCCCCGAATCAGTGATGAACTGTCGTTAACTGACAAATTTACTGTTTACGATTATCTTCGTTTTAGAGATTTTTGTTTGCATTATTGAAACGGTATAAAATTGTATAGACGCTTTGACACAATCAGTATTGTATAAAGCGCTAAATAAATAATGGTGACTTGAATTGTCTTCATTGTTCTTGTTTTTTAACAAAAGCGGGCTACATCACTGAGTCTTTGTCTTTTTTTTCTGGAATATTCTGCAAAACAGAAGGGTAAAGACTAGTTGAACATTTTGCATATCCCCATTACAGACTGATTACACACCTGCACCAGTGCCATCAGCACCCAGTGTGTGTGTGTGTGTGTGTGTTCCCATCTAATGATCATGACTTCTACACATCCTTCTTTTCTATCAGCTCGCCGCCATTTAGTACAAATTACAGCCATCAGCTCCACCCACACTGCATCGTAGCCGTCGATTCCTGAGGGAATAATTCTTCAAATCTTCTTCAAATCTTTCTTCCACATTCCCAGGTAAGACGTGTTCACCCACAGGCCAGCATGCATGAATGCCCACACTCGCTGGCCCCGGTTACCCAGTATAACCCTTTCAGCTGAACCCTGGCCAGCCATAACTTGATTTAATTACTATCTCATTACTCTCTGCAGCTGCACATACTCCGTCAACTCTCTGTCCTTCTACTCCTGGCTTGTGAATTCCAGTCAATTGCTCCAGTTAATGGAGAGAACACAATAAAGCATCGAACACTCTTGGAGGTAAAACTCCTTTTATACGCCCTGACATTGAACGGGAAACCTCTGAGCCCGAATCGGCCTTGGCACAGCCTGGTTCTGTTTAGCGACGCTGGGTTTACATGATCGCCAGCAACGACTGCCATATCGATAGACCCTCCACCATGGCGCGGAAATGCATCCGGAATGAGCTGAGAACTAAAATCAGCCATGCACCCTCACGCCCACCGCTGGCGTTCGACTCCGCTGTAATAGTTTCTATTTGTGGAAGAGGAAGGATGTAAACAAATGCATTAGCTTTGCCTCGCCACAGGAACGATGGGGGAAAACAAGTCAAAGCGAACAGCGGGAAAGAGAGGAGGTGAGGCGGTGGGTGCAGAAAGGAGTGGGGGAAAGCAGTAATGAAATGAAAATGTTGCGATTGGGATGTAAAACTGCAAAGTGGCGTGAACAGATAAGGAAGAGAGAGAGAGAGAGAGAGAGAGAGGGATGGAGTGAGGATGAAGATGGTGTGAGTAGATCCAATCTCAGGCCCTGTCAATCAGAACCGCAGTGTTTACTGCCCACACATCCCTGCCCCTACCACAGGCATTACACATGCAGCGAAGACTGTCTCACGTTAGCCGTATTGATCATGTGCCAGGGCAGACCGGCAGCCTCTGCTGATTGAATATGTTGGATGACTTCCATTGTGGAGCTTCATCTTCAAAGTGGTTCCGAAGCTCTGGATCAAACGCGGTGTGTCGTAAGTGATTACGGATTGTAATGATAATGACTTTGTTCTGTTCTGGATGACTGTTTGATGAAGTTTGTTAGGCTTCTTCTGCGGCTCTGAAGTTCAAAGAGGCACGCCGACCACTTCCTGAAGTGAGTGAAATGGTTCCTGTCGTTAAATTGACTGTATAATAAAATCATTTGCAAGCTCATGAACTCTGTAAATCTATAATCATTCTTCTAGAAAATCAGTGCCAGGAATTACTCACCCCTTGTAAAAAAAATACTAAGGCAATCATGGTATTTTGGCAAAAATCCTAATATCACAACAAAAAAGGCGGCTCAATTTTAATCAATTTTATAGGGGACATGAACTGAGAAATCTCAATTCCATTAATCTTTTGCTTTTCATTGCTTTCATTGTACTAAAAAAACATTCCGTAAGTTTCAGAACTCAAAACTTTCTTGTTAGTTTAATACCACTTATATTGAAGGCAGTCTGCCAAAGCAACAGCTTGTGGAATGTGCCACTCTATAGTGTGGATAAGCACCAGCTCTGTATATAAAGATCAACGCCTGCTTCTACATCGCTGCCTGTTTAGCCCCGCCCACCGATTCGCACATGTAGTGCAAATAACAAGAAAGCAAACGCAGGCCTAAAAATAAATCAAATTATAAAGACATCAAGATGCTGTAAAGTTCCAAATTGTGGAAAAACACAGTATTTGCATTGCCTTCCCTCTAAACACAACATTAGGAAAGAGTGGATGAATTTTTTAATGAAGATCCAGACCACATCAGTAAGAACTCGGACCTTTGTTCACTTCATTTTACCACAAATTCGTATACAAACAAAGTACAAGTCGATGTAGTATTTTCAGAAAGATTGGAACTAAAAGACGATGCTGTGCCGACTATATTGGATCCGACAGTAATGTTGCAGCACAAGTGTGAGTGATCACTATTGCTTTGTTCATTATTACACATCGTCGGATATGTACTGAGTATTTATGCATTTTTAACCTAAATCACAGCAGCTCATCTGTGACAGGACATAGACTGTCAAACATACAGTACACAACTGTTAGCCAATCATAGCAGCGGCCGTTTACTTCAGTGTCAACAATCCACCACGCCTATAAAAACAGTGTTCTGATGAGCAAGGGTTTACTTCTAAATTGTGATATTTTGGGATGTAAAAAATGTAAAATTTTATCACAAGTGGACCTCAGAGAACAGTACAATATAATAAAAAAGGTAGTTTATGACCGCTTTAATCGATCATTTGTGCTTGTGTGCTTATATACAAAATTGGGTGCATCGTGTGATCACGTCAAAACACAAAACTTCACTGGTTTGCTTCCAAAAACTTGCAATAAAGTTGTATGGACTATTTTTATGGTGCCTTTTATTGTGCTGTTTGTCATGTTTTGGAGCTTGACAGCCCCTGGTCACTATATTGTTTTGTAGTATAAATGTTTTAAAACGTCTCTTTATGTGCTTCCTGGAAGAAAGTTTGAAAAATCTGAGGTCAGTAAGATTTATTTATTTTCCTTTTTTAAGGAAATTAATACTTTTTTTTTTTTTTTTTTTTACAGCAAGAAAGCACCTAAAATCGATCAAATGTGACTAGCTACTTTTACATTATATATAAAAAAAGTTATAAATAAATTTTGTCTTTTGAATTTTCTGTTCATTAAATCAATAAAAAATAAACCATAGTCCACAGTTTCCAAGCTGACATTAAGAAATGTCTCCTAAATCTGCGTATTAAAATGATTTATGAAGAATCATGTGACAGGAGAAAACTGGAAAAATAGCAGCAGAAAATTCAGCTTTGCATCATAAGGATAAATTACATTTTAAAATGTATTCAAATAGAAAAAGATATTTAAAATTGTAATAATATTTTCGATCTTATGTTTTATAAGATACACTCCAGTACTGCAAATCATGCAACTTAATTGTAATTTCATTCTAAAACGGTATTTTATGATGAGCAAGATTATGCACTTCCTTCACTTTGAATGCTCATCCAAAAAGTCAAACTGACTTTTTTTGTTGAAAGTTTTTTTCACAATATGAATGCATAAAGACATTCTGCATTCCCTAAAGTTCACTGGTGTGACCCTTAACACTATTCTGAAGGAGAACCTACAATATATTCTAATTGTGTCACAACGGCAACCTTAGCATTTTAGCATAAACTGTTTTCCTAAGCGAGACAAAGGTCTGTATACCGAGCGGTTCACATGAGGATAGTACAAATTACAATTGGGCCATTTATGATGACTTCTTTTCAATGTCAGTGAACTGACTGGCCCAGAATGGAGCATGACATAAAGCTCCAACTATCTTTTCTGACAGGCTCGTCTTCATCTCAGTAACTCTTACATTTTCATTCCCTCCTCTGACCTCAATCAAGGCCTTTCGCTTTTATCATAGCGCAATTTCCATCACAGATATAAACTCATTTGCGTTGGTGAAGGTCAATGACTGAACGAACACAAACGGAGAGAGTTATCTGGACACGGCTGGTCTTACAGCAGAATCTGATGCCATTATTATTATGACGACTCGGTAAATAAGCGGCTCTCAAAGACATCCGACAACTGCCGCAAAGCGGGACGGAGCCGGTGAAGGACGGAAGGAAAACCTACTGTTGAGGAAACACACGACACATTGTGCAGCATGCACACACCTAACCAGTAATACTGCACTCCTCCTGTAAATATACCCTTCCCAGAGCAACCACTAATGAATGTTAATTTCAGTCCCCTGGTGCTGATCCAATATGCTGATAAAGAGATAGTGTGTGTTTCTTTGTGTGTGTGTGTGTGTGTGTGTGTGTGTGTGTGTGCTGCCCGTGGGGCCACCTAAGAATCTCGTGGAGCATCGCTTTCACATTGAACATTACTAAAATGGACTAGAATGCCTGGCTTTCTTCTCTCGTCTGTAATTAACGAGTTGATTATTAAAATGAAGCTGCAGATTGTTCCCTTAAGCATGCTGATTTCATAACACAGAGTGAGGTGCTCCATGCAGATGCTCTCACAAGGGTAACTGTAGTGGAGCTGCTCTGTATCAGGAGCAACTATCAGTGGTGCTCGGGGGCTCTCACGAGACCAACGCCATCCCTGACCTCTGCTGCGGTTTCCTCTCTCTACTCGCCTTCCAAAATCCTCCAGAAATAGAAGAAAAAATTGATATTCGACCTTGTGTGGGGTTATAGTATCATCTTGCTTGTCCACCACCAAGTGATGAGATGCATACATTGAAGCCTGCATTTATAGGTCACATGGTAGCTACATGGTCAAAACGATTTGAATTTTAATGGAAAAGAATGAAAAAGAAAAGTAAAAAATATTTTTTTATATAACAATGAATTATATTCAACAAATGTTTTTTTGCTTTTCTATATGGAACAAAAAAACCTTCGTAAAAAAAATCGTATGCTATTAAAAAACAAAACAATACAAGGCACTTTAAAAATGTATTTTATTAATTTTATAAGTTAATTATTTTACTATTATCTTTTTAATTTCCATGTTTTTCTTACATTATTTTATTAAAATTTAATAATTATAAAATGTGCAATAAGATTTTTAAATACACAGGATAATGCATTTATGAGAAACTTTTCAATAAAAAAAGTTAATTGTAACATATATATATAAATTAATAAATATAATTACAAATTATATTATCATCATCATTATAACATATTGAGTGAAATGTTGGAATTACATTATATATATATATATATATGTGACCCTGGACCACAAAACCAGTCATAGGCAGCACAGGTATATTTGTAGCAATAACCAACAATACAGTTTATGGGTCTAAATGATACATTTTTCTTTTATGCCAAAAATCATTAGGATATTACGTAAGGATCATGTTCCATGAAAATTTTTTGTGAATTTCTTACTGTTGAAATATCAAAACGTTATTTTTGTATTAGTAATATGCATTGCTCAGAACTTCATTTTGACAACTTCAAAGATGATTTTCTTAATATTTAGATTTTTTTTTGCACCCTCAGATTCCAGCTGTTCAAATAATTGTATCTCAGCCAGATATTGTCATATCTTCACAAACCATACATCAGTGGAAAGCTTATTTATTCAGCTTTCAGATGTAGAAACTTACCCTATGACTGGTTTTGTGGTCCAGGGTCACATGCATCTATAATTTTTTTTTTGCTTGATTTTATTCATTTCTAATTATATTATTGCATTAAAAAAAATACAAATTATGTGAATAACAAATAAAATGTTCAATATATTCTACAAATAAAATAACTACTGTATATGCACACACACACACACACACACACACACACACACACACACACACACACAAACATATACTGTATATATATATATATATATATATATATATATATATATATATATATATATATATATATATATATAGTACAGACCAAAAGTTTGGAAATATTACTATTTTTAATTTTTTTGGAAGTTTCTTCTGCTCATCAAGCCTGCATTTATTTGATCAAAAATACAGAAAAAACTGTAATATTGTGAAATATTATTACAACTTAAAATAATAGTTTTCTATTTGAATATACTTAAAAAAAAGTATATCAGCATCATTACTCCAGCCTTCAGTGTCACATGTAATATCCAGTCTATCACATGATCATTTAAAAATCATTCTAATATTTTGTGTTGGAAACAGTTCTGCTGTCTAATATATTTGATGAATAAAAGGTTAAAAAGAACTGCATTTATTTAAAAAAAATCTAATAATATATATTCTAATAATATATTTTCTTTACTATATACTATCACTTTTTAGCAATTTAACACATCAAGTATTGATTTTATTTAAAAAGAAAGAAAAAAAATTACTGACCCCAAATTACTGACCAGTAGTGTATATTGTTATTACTAAATATGTATATTTTAAAAACATAGCTTTTTTTTCTTCTTTTTATTCATCAAAGTATCCTAGAAAAGTATCACATGTTCTGAAAAAAATATTAGCAGCAGAACTGTTTTCAGCTTTGATAATGAATCATCATATTAGAATGATTTCTAAAGGATCATGTGATAATGATCCTAAAAATTCAGCTTTGCATCACAGAAATAAATGATAATTTAAAGTATAATAAATTAAAAAAACAATTATTTTAAATTGTAATAATGTATCACCATATTAATTTTTTTTTCTGTATTTTTGATCAAATAAATGCAGGCTTGATGAGCAGAAGAAACTTCTTTCAAAAACATAAAAAATAGTAATGTTTCTAAACTTTTGGTCTAATAATTTAATAAATTTGGTCAATTGTATATATATATATATATATATATATATATATATATATATATATATATATATATATATATATATAAATATATTGTAAACATAATTTTAAATACAGATTACAGGTAAAATTGTCATCAACATTTTAATTTACTTTAAAATAAAAAATACAAAAAATGTAAGTATTGTGTATTTTATTTTTTAATAAAAAAAAAAAAGTAAAAAGATTTTCCTTGCACAATCCACTTTTGTTTTGTTTAGTTTTTTGTCAATTAATTTAAATACGTTTGATGTGACATTTCAAATAGTTTGGTTTAAATCGATTGAATTATTTTATTTTGACATGCTTATTGTCAGTATATTTTAAGGTTAAGTGAATTTTGTAGGTTGATTTATATCGATCCATGCCACTGCACAGCTCATATAAGACGCTGATGGAAGTCTTAAGCACATAATGTATCTTAAATGGCTGTGCTATAAGCCCCGCCCACACCACCAGCCACAGTTCATGAACAAGAATAGCAATTTCTGCTCTCCAGCGACATGGTTCATCCAAGTGTTAAAAAAATAACTTTAAAAGCCCATGTTGATATAGTGGCAAGCACAACTTAACTGTGAACGTAATTGCAGCTTTACAGCTAAAGGTCCAACCTGCGAGATTAACCCTCTGATCCAGGCCAATTTCAGCTCGGGATTCACACAGCAGTGTTTTCAGTAAATAATGCCCTGAAAATTAAACCTTTAAACTTTGAATCTTTTCTTTATGCCCCTGTGTTTCTGTCTGGACAGGGAATATGTCATTGAGGCAATTTCCTCAGCAATGTCCCTCGATTTCTCTCACATACAGTAATAATACTATATCAGCCTCCAAAAATAATGACAAGCAGGCAGCAGAATATATCCTTTTTGATAAAATGTTCTATCTATTATGCATGTATCCATCTCGGCAGCAAAAACATACAATATTCGATAACAATATAAACATAAAAAAGAAAGCAAATGATGCAGCACAAGAACTTGTCAAATCATTTCTCAATTTAGGACAACAGCGCCTTCTGTTGGAGTGAAACTGAAGCCTGTGACGAGGCATGAGAGTGGCACAAGAGTCTGTAACATGTCATTCATTTGACCTTCTCTTCTATTCATAATTCATTTCATGAGAATCACAAAGATCAATGAAATCATGCAGTTACATGAATTCCAATTAAAATACTATTGTAAATCCAAAAACAAAACAACAACAAATGCACCGTTGCACATTGTCAGATATGGTCATATGATTATGAAGAGTTCAGATGTAAAATCATCTTAGTACCGTCTGAAATTTTCTTCTAAAATGAGCATTTTTATCAACATATGCATAGGTGACAGATTATACTGTACATTGTAATGTGTTGTTTTTAGACCAATTTCATTCTAAACGCCATTTCATTCTACTTCTACTAAGAGGATGAAAAATGGATATGAAAATCTAATTGTACCTACATCAAAAGTGTACTTTAAGGAAGAACCTAAATAGTAAAAATGTATACGACCACTTCAAGTATTTGTTGCAACTTAACTGGTGCTTTTTTCCATATTTGTTTGAAATCCATGTACTATTTTCAGACCAGAAACCCACGAGAGATCACAGTATAGGAATGTTCAAGCGAATGGATCACCTTGGACAACAAACGCATGAACAAACACACGCACTGCAGCTCTGTCCCTGCTGTTGCGCTTGCTTATGGATTTGCTCCGGGATGTTCTTGTGGAAATAGAGAGGAGAGGAACGTATCTAATGCCAGGTGATGGATTTCTGTTCATGAGAAGGACTTAATGAAAAAGCTCTCAACCACGAGGAGAATGTGTTGGCAATATACATCTTCTTTTCAAACCCCATCAAAGGCGGACATCAAAAACCTCATCCTCTTCCTCCAGAGAGCCGCCTGTGATGACTGTGGAGGTACACAGAGAGAGAGAGAGAATAAAAGGCTGGGAAAGAGTCACTCAAGTTACTGCGAGTTATTATCATTGTTTACTCTTTAAAAGATAAAAAGTACAGTGTACTAGACAGGACGTGAAATCTACTGCAGTAGACTATCTACAATGTTGTCCATAGACCCATTGGTAAAACTGCTTAACATTTTTCTAGTGAAATAAAACGTTTTTTTTTTTTTTCAATAACAGTTACATTCAACTTGACTTTTATTTTTCTTTTATTTGTAATGACATGACAATGCATGTACATTTACAGCAAAATACTTGTGATTATTTTATTTATAGAATATTAGCTATAAGTGAAATAACTGTTACTTGCATAATTAGCATTTTTAATGAAATATTTTTTATAACATTTATATAACATTTATATAAAACTATATATATAATTATATATATATATATATACATACATGTGTGTGTGTGTGTGTGTGTGTGCAATAAGAAAATCATTAATAGGAAATATTATTGAAAATTAATTAGAAAAAGGCAAACTAAATAACAGCTATATTTCTATATTTCACTTACAGCTAATCTCTCTCTCTCTCTCTCTCTCTCTCTCTATATATATATATATACATATACTCAAAATGTAATTATATATATAGTTTGTGTAAATATGTAATTAGAAAAATCATTAATAGAATTATTATTATTAATTATTATGCAAAAAATTATGCAAATAACAGCTATATTTCACTAACAGCTAATATTCTCTCTCTCTCTCTCTCTCTCTCTCTCTCTATATATATATATATATATATATATACTCAAAATGTAATTATATATACTCAAAATTGTATTATATATATATATATCCATCCATCCATCCGTGATTCAATATTTATGTAAATGTATTTTTTCAACTGAAATTCGCTTTTGATATAATATATATATATTCAAAATTTCATTATATATATATATATATATATATATATATATATATATATATATATATATATATATACACACACACACACACACACACACACTTTAATCTATCCATCCATCCATCCATCCATCCGTGATTCAATATTTATGTAAATGTATTTTTTCAACTGAAATTCGATTTTGAGTTCCATATTTCTGTTTGTTGTATTATATAGTATAGCATGTGTATGTGTCTTGTGCGTGTATGCTTGTGTAGAATTACCCGGGGACTCATCTATCGGCTCTGTGCTGGAGGGAGGCGGGAAGCTGTAAGAGCGTGTGGCCTTAAAGGAAGTGTCAGTGTGACAACTGACACTCTGTGCACGCTTACGACACTCGATGGCCAAACGACTGCTGCAGTCTTTATGACAGCTCACCCCACACACTGAAAAAACACAGAGGAGGGTCACCGGGCCACATTTACACAGGAAAAAGACAAGAGTTAAGATTTACATTTGGTTTCATACCTTTGCATTTGCATCGCTGTTGGTAAAATCCCCAAATCTGTAAGAATTAGCATACATTAAATAAGTCGCAAGGAGAGAATACAAGAAAAAACATGGACACCTTTTTAAATGGAATTTGGGGACTTTAGTTCGGTTTTGACAGCACATTACAGAATTTTTACTCACATACTAAAATGCTACTTTTTTTCAAAATTATGTGTATAGGATTATGTGTTCCCTTTTGTCATCCTGTAACATTGATGACATGTTTTGGTAGTGACTATTTTGGTAGTGACAATTCTATGGGATGACAGCAAAAAAGAAAACCTCAAAAGATGTCACTACCGAAACTCCACCAAATGTTTTGGTAGTGACAATTTTAGATACTTTTGAACCTAGCTCAAAGATGCACATGGTTAGTTAACACAGTTCTGAACAGTGGTATATATATAAAAACTAAGTGTTATAAAATTAACACCTTTACCTCAATATGATTATCTACTTGCACCTTGTAGCTATGAGTATAATATTTCCTGATCATAAATTTATGGGTTTAGTTCAGTCTTGGCCAATGGACTAAAACATACACAGTTGTGTTAGTAACATGAAAAAATCGGGACACATTTTTTACTTAGATTTTCTAAATTTACAAAGAAAAAGTACCAAAATTGGTTTCAATAAAATATCCATAAGATTAAATTTAGGGGTTAGAGTTGGGGACAGCCATCTCCCAATTGAAAGTATCCAATAAATTATTATTTTATATATATATATATATATGTATTAAACTTACTAATATTTTAAATATTATTGTGGGTTTTAGTTTTGAATATGCTTCTTAAATGTGTTTATTGGTTGTGGGACAGCAACTCTGTAGAAATATCCCATATATGTATATATATATATATATATATATATATATATATATATATATATATATATATATATATATATATATAAACAGTATATAAACTTTTGAGTGTATGTACTACATTTATTATTAAAACTATTTGATGTGAGTAGACAAAACTACTACTTAATTATTTTACATGTAAAAGCTTTTTAAGGCCGTCTACCTTAAATTTAGCTACATTGAAAAAGCTTTTCTGGTTCAACAAAAACACTGAAGAGAAAGGAAAACAGGTTCTCTGCTCGGGTGGACCTTGACAGGAAATTAGAAAATAGGAAGTGGTTACTATCTACACCCATGTACCAACTGTAAACATAACAACATCTTTCCCACAGACACACCCTTTAACACAACCCTGCTGCACTCACACCGAAAACAGCACAAGCACTCTGAACCTCTGACAGCAGAGACAAATATGAACGAATGCAAGCCGTAAATACGATCGGGCTTATGGGTGATAATAAAATGGGTATTATGTGCATCTGTGCTTTTTGAAATAAGACAGATCTGGTTGTCTGTTTCTCATGATGCTAAAAGATCGTATCTTTTGTGTGGGTTGTCATCATGTTGAAGATGAAGAGACTGAGCCCCAAATAAAATGTGCACTCACCAAACGAGAGCAGTGCCGACAGAATGAAGGCTTGACGCTGCTCGTCTCTGTAAACGTGTGAACAAACCCCATCTTACAGTTCTGTAAGGAGCTCGTCTTTGTGAAGTACTCAATCATCTCCTCGCGGCTAATTTTACAGTCCCTGGGAGTGAAAATGAAAAAGAGAAAGATGGGACCTTTACTGTAGTGTAGACTTTGAAAAATGAGGGAAATTAATTATTCCGGATACACTGTCTTGATAAACCCACTGGTTTTGGTCCAGTTCATCAAACTTGCAGAGGTAAGGGAAATTGCCCCTGATGATCTCAAACTCTTCTTGGGTAATGTAGCCATCGCCATCAGTGTCGAAATTTTGGAACACTGACTGAAAGTAAGACATCTTCCAATTAGTTCTCTTTCACCACAAGTTAATTTATTACACACTTTTCTGAAATTCTTGTCAAATTTGTGCAATCTCCCACACAACAGCATTGATCATTATTTGTTGTCCAGCAAAATGCCATGATTGTAAATATAATATTTATTTTAATAAGCCAGTCTATGAACAAAAAGCTATCACATAACTTACATTTGCTCTAGAAATGAAAATATTTGCAAACTAAAAGTAGAATTAAGTGGCTTCATGTTTCAAGGTTACATTCCTTTTTGCTTTTGAACAAACCGGTTGAGTGAATGATTCAATGACTCACTCATAAGGTCTGGCACTTGTATGATTTTTTGAATGAATCAATGTTTTTGAACAAATCGGCTGAGTGAAAGATTAAAGTAATGACTCACTCATAAGGTCAGTCACTTGTTTCATTCGGGATTCAATCAGTTTTTTTTTTTTTTATGAATCAGATGAGTGAATGATTCAGTGTTGCATTCATAAGGCCAGTCAATTTTTGAATTCCTGAGTGAATGGTGTGTTTGAAAGATAAGTCACTTGTTTAATTTTTTAATGAATCAGTGTGTTTGAACAAATCGATTGAGGTCACTCATTAGGTCAGTTACTTGTTGAATTTGTTGAGTCAAGGTTTTGTTGAGAGAGAAATTTTATGACAAATTCACAAGGTCAGTCACTTGTTTCATTCCAGATTCAATTCGTTTTTTCAATGAATCAGTAGAGTGAATATTTCAATGTCTCACTCATAAAGTCAGTCACTTGTTTCATTTTTTGAACAAATGATTTCGGTGATAGATCTAATGATTCACTCATCAGGGCAGTCACTTGTTCCATACCTGATTCAATTAGTTTGTAATGAATCATATAAGTAAATGATTAAATGTCTCACCCATAAGGTCAGTCAACTATTTAACACCTGAATTAATAAGTGTTCGAAAGTATTAATTTAATGAATGATTCAGCAACTAACTAATGAAGAAAGTCACTTGTTGCCCCTTACTGGCATAACAATGAAATCAACAGAAAGAGTCACTGAATAAAACCAGTCTGACAGTCTGTCTGGAACTGCATTACTGACTGTTGTCACAGGCAACCAGCTAATTATTGCATCTAAATACTATTAAAAAAAAAAAAAAAAATCAGAAAAATTATAAGTGAATTGAAAGTAGTATGGGTTACTTACCTCCACCATTTTTTCGATGTGTTTGTTGATGATGGTTGGATCCGCTTTGGGTTTGACTGAAGATGACCACTGTTCTATTAGAGGAGACTGTGACTTTGAGCTGGAACTCTAAGAGGCCAGAAATCAATGGCATATTCACTTAGCAAGTGAAAACAAGGCACCGGTAGATATGGATAAATGACTGATGTCCATTGGTGGAACAGAGTAATTATAGAGTAGTGGTTCAGTCTCCCAGCTGCAAGTCCACATAAGTGGATTATGCAAGAAACATGGGAAAATTATTGTCAAATTGTGTCATGAATTTGGTGCTTTCTACCTCATGGTGGCTACTGATTTGCTATCTGAGCGGTTGTAATGTTGGTGGGGTGACTCACTGATAGTTTAATGCTGCGAGGCTCCCTCTGTAGAGATAGCTGATATATCTCGTCCTCTGAGTGGTATTGGTCCAAAGACACCTGGACAGAAGCACAATAAATGTAAATTATGAACAATAATTGATAATTGCGAGAAATCCGTTACAGGCTATATCAACCTCAATGTTGCAATTTACTAAAAATGTTTATAGTTTAAAGGAACATGTTTAAAACAAAATTATGATTTATTTATAGATTTATAGATATAGTATTTAATTTATATGCATTTATTTTTGTATAAAATCCCACAAATAATTTAAAATAAATTACAAATAAAAATATCAATTATATAAAATATATATGTATGCAAATTTCAAATATATGCTATTTTTATACTGTCTATTCATCAAAGAATCTATCACAGGAATAAATTATATTTTAAAATGCATTAAAATAATAATAATCATTATCATTTTGATTACAGCAAACCCATTCCACCCATAAGAGACTTACTATAAGCAGATTGAGCAGGTCTGAATTGGCTTCTATACTGGGCGGAGTGCTTTGAATGAGCGCCAGCTCTTCTAGGATGGCATACAATTGATGGGTCTTGGTTAGGTTGACCCTAGTCTTCTCCGGGTCAAACCAATCAGGCAGGGCCACATGGACGGCAATCAGATCTTTCAAATGCACCCCAAGGATGGGGAAGCGGAATCCCGAACATTCGGAGAAACGCTGACGATAGCGACTGTAGTTTCCAGAGGAAGTGACCAGCTCCACCAATCCATCAAAGACCTGATTAAACGCAGAGGAGAACATTGGCTAGGCTGAAGCCCGGTGCAGTCGAAATATGAGGAAAGGGGATTTCGGTACATAGGTACAAGATATTCCTGCTCATGTTTGGTTGCCTGATAACAGAGCACTTGACTCGAGTATTGATATTTCTGAGCAATCTTCCAGAGAGTATGAAAATGGCACTCAATCCGTCTACTGAAAAGTGGACTTTAAGAATCTTATCTCTCATAGCCAGAGTTGGAGTGTTACAGCTGTTTGTTTTTCTTGCCAGTGTTGGAGGAGTGTTTACAAAGCAGCTCTCTGGCAGTCCTTACCTTGCGTGTCTCGCTGCCGATGAGCGCCTGTGTATTCTTGAGTCTAGCAATGGAGCTATTGCTGAGACCACCCACTACAGCCATCAGTGTGTTGAAGTTCTGCAGCTGCAGTAGCTTCTACACACACACACACACACACACACACAGACAGAGTACAATATGTATATATTCATTTCAAAACCCTAAAACATTTTTTTGTTTGTTTTAAATTAGATTCTGAATCCCTAGATCTTCAATGTGGTCTGAGACTTTTGGACCCTGCTGTAAACCGATTACATGTTTTAAAATATAAGCGAGCGAGCGAGTTGGATTAACCTGGGCCACATTGATGAATTCACTGATGACACTGGCTCTCTGCTGAGCTGTAGGCTTACTGAGAACCATGATCTGGATCCACTGGGAAACACTGTTAAACAGAGTAATGAAACGCTCCAGAATGGGATTATCCACCGTGCAGCCGTGCATCACGAAACTGTGGTAGTCCTGGAACTGAGGGGGAACAGATTTTTCATTTGCAATATGAACTCAGACTCCAGGTCATGCTATTACGAGCACAACGGCACGACTAAATACTGCATCTATAAATTAAGAGACTTACCAGAATTTTGCAAAATGATTTGTACTCCATATACGTTAGGTGTTCAGCCAGGGTGGAAGCATCCAGGTGGTCAAAAAGAAGAGAGGTCTTGCGTTTTTTCTTGACAGTTTCATCCAGTTGACGTCGCCATTCGTAAGATGGACTGCAGGCAAAACAAACGAGACATTGCATCTCTGTTCCCTGTCCCATATGCCTAAATATTATGCATTGTTTTTTGGTTCTTTGTCAAATCAGATCAAAGATAGTGTGTTGTAACCAACATCCAACGTAGAAAACCTTTTTAATGTCACCATGAAATAAAAAAATTACTTAAAAAGTTGAAGCAGAATTTGTAGAAGTAGACGTTTTTAGTTTTTTTTTTGTGAAAATAATTATTTTATATATTGTTTTTTTAACATCATGGTATTCATTATTTAAGAATCCCAAAAATAATAATACACTCACACATTTGTATGTTTAAAATAGATAGATTTTGTTTTTTTACAAGAACTTGGTATATTTGTTTTTAACTAGACTTTTCTATCATCTCTGACGTTCTTATTTGTCATTGACTTAAGGTTTTCTATCTGTTTGTGGATCTCCGACGTTTGTGCTTGTTTGTGATGTTCAGTACACGATCCCCCCACATTCTCCAGCCCTCTGTATCAAAGGAGCAGCCGATTGGGTGAGTTCTGTGCCCCTGTGACTCACATGCTGTCTATGTCGATGAGCAGACTTCGCCTCACATCTCCATTCTGCTCCAGTCGCTCTTTCAGACCGCGGATCTGCTCAGAAAGAGCGGGGTTCAGGTCAAACTCAGCTGGGAACTCAGATATCCAGTACCTGACAGAGACAGGGAGACGGAAGACAGAGAGAGCTATGACACAGAGTAGCTGTGCATGAAATAGGTCCAGGCAAGACATCAGGAGGACCAGTATTCTCGGTGAATAGTCTTGCCTCAACTGCTTTATGTGAATTCACAATACACCTCTGTGATGCAACCCAGCTGCCTTATGACAAAAACAATCCACATCTTTACAAGAAATAT
This sequence comes from Carassius gibelio, assembly GCF_023724105.1. Taxonomy (NCBI): domain Eukaryota; kingdom Metazoa; phylum Chordata; class Actinopteri; order Cypriniformes; family Cyprinidae; genus Carassius; species Carassius gibelio. Next base: position 14,041,422 of record NC_068416.1, on the reverse strand, counting down.
GCACTGCATGGCCAGATAGTATGTGGACATCACAGTCATAGATGCATTTGAGCATGCATAAATGCATACATTCCAAAACCATAAGCATTAATAGGGAGTCCATATTAAGTGGGCGTACACACATAACATGTTTTTGCTGCTTTTCCAGTTTTTTTTTTATTAGCATACACTGGATGGACATCTTTGAACACTCCATTTACATATCATGTTTCATCTTGACACTGCAATCTAAAAACGTGCCACTGAAGTCTCAATACCACGTATTTATTTCCATTCCAATACCATTCCAATTCTGGCATTTTTAAATGCAAACACATGTTCTGTGTGAATGGGCCCTAAGGAAATTTGCAAACTGTGAATGTCAATATTACTGATTGGGTGAACACAGCATGCAGCGTGTTTAAATAATGGTTTAGGGCCATTAAATGGCCTGTTTCTTCTAGTTAACATGTTTTCTGTGACATATGTACTCTTAAATATTTTAACAAATTACATCACTTAAATTATTTTTGACTTCACTGTCCATGAACATTTATTGAGGGAAAAAGCTATTCGGTTTATGGGTTGTTTGTGCACACATATTGCACCACAAATAGGTAAAAGTGCAACATGTGAAAAGGTGGAATAAGTCCTGAATTCTAAATAAAACATCCAATAGTCAATTGGCAAAGTTAATGAATCACTTCCATTCAGATTGCTATAGAAACAGTTAGAAACTTAGGACTGCACATGTTCATTAGCTGGTCCAGCATGAAATAAACATTTTTTTTTTATACGCAACATTTATTAGAAAGTTCATGTTAGATTTTGCTGTTGATTTGAAATATTTTATTTAAAGAGATAGTTAATGCATGTTGGTAACCAAACAGTTGACAGTAGCCATCGACGCACACACACACACACACACACACACACACACAAATCACTATGGAAGTCAATAGTTATCGTCAACATTTGTTTCCCAACATTCTTCCAAATATCTTTTTTGTGCTCAACCCTAGCAGGCACACAACATCATAAGACTTTGATATTTGGTTAAAGTTCAGTTGCGACGTCGGGTGACCAAAATTCAATGTCAATTCAATTTTCTAATCAATTTTATAATTCAATTTCTAATGATTTCCACTACCGACGTCAGCTGACGTTGATAGGCTATTTGTTGTTTTTAGGTTGTGTAACCAAAATCCATCATTACGTCAGCATCAAATTGTTATCCATTTTTCATTCTCAACCAAAATGCAAAATCATGCCCAACGTCAGCCTGACGTTATTATTGATGTCATGTGCTTGCTGAGACAGAAGAAAGAAATTCATACAGGTTTGAAACAACATGAGGGTAAGTAGATTATAACAGAATTAACATTTTTGGGTGATCTGTCCCTTTAAATTTAAGCGTGGCAAGCAGTTTTTGAGATTTCAGGAATTTCCTTATTCAGGTAGACTTGGTCTTGGATGCCTAAAATAGGCTTTTAAAAGGACTTTGTTCTAATCTAACACCTCATCATTTCACACTGAGTTTCGTAGCACAGGGTTAAAAGCAGCGCTAACCCCCTTGTGAAACATTGCTTTTAAAGCAGGGTTTAAAAATATAATAACCCAAGGTTAAGAGTCACATGAAAAGCCCATTTAAAGCCCTTTGGAGGGGTATTGTGATACTGAAAAAAGCCACTCTATTATAAAGCTTTGAATATGATTTAGTCCTGTATTCTGTACTTGATTTTATGCACCTGTTACTAATGTTTTTATATGAAAAACCTGAACCTTGGATGTCTTCAAGCTTTTAGCCATGTAGTATCTGTATAGTTATTAAAAAAATATATATATTAATAAATATGTGAACAAATGGCTTTTTAACCTACTTGACAAGATGACAAATCTGAGACTGGCGATTTGCAGAACAATCCTGTTCCTGAGACCTGTAATAGTGTCAAGGTAGCTCCACTTCATTATTATTATCGGCTGTTATGAGAGTGATGGAAACAGTTTGTGATGCAGTCAGCCTTCTCTATAAATGTCAAACCCCACCCATGACCCACTGTACTAAGTGCTAAATGTCTAGCATAAAAGCCGGCCTGTCACTTCCGAAACTAAATGTACAAAGACTATCATTTCTTTTCCGGTATTTGACATTAATGCAAGAGTTCTGAGAAAGCATAATGTGATGGGTCTGCTGAAGGAGGATACTTGTGCAGGAGTTTCTTAGCTAGGTCACTGGATGACAGGTACCAGGGATGCATGGTAAGAAACATTCGCACGAGAGACGGCTCCTTCAGAACGCCTTCATTGTCTGCAAAGAAGATAGACAACCAGACAGACATTTGCACATTAATTACCGTGAATCTATTAGCCTATGACTTTCATTTAAAGTCCATACATATATATATATATATATATATTAGTGCTGTCAAACAATTAATAACAATGAATCGCATCCAAAATAAAAGTTTTAGTTTATATGTGTGTCTACTGTGCATATTTAGAATGTACATATAAATACACACATATACAGTATGATAGAAATATTCAATGTATTTAAATGTATATATTTGCATCCATATAATTTATATTACATATAAATCTATGAGATGCTTTTATCCAAAGCAACTGACAAATGAGGACAGTGGAAGCAACCAAAATCAACAAAAGAGCAATGATATGCAAGTGCATAATCATGAAATATATACATGCATGTGTGTGTTTTTATATATAAATAAATACACAGTACACATGTATAATATGTAAACCAAAACTTTTATTTTGGATGCGATTAATCAAATTCCAAAGCTAAAGTTAAGCTAAAAAATATCTTAAAATGTAATGATGAATCATTTAATGGCTTTGCAATGAAAGCATCATAACATATTATGTAAAACACATTTTTATTTCACTAAACAGACACTATTATAAGTCAGGCCTAAAATATCAAATTTTATATTAACAGTGCTCCATTTCTCCATCCACCAGGGGGTCGAAATGGCTTGAAAAAAATGTAAGACCCCTGAGCTAGAGAAATTAACATGGGAATCACTGAATGGGTTTGAAGAATATCAAGAAACAGACACAAATGCATACAGTTGAACAAGCCAACTGGCTGTTCAGAGTGTTTACACGAGAGAAGGAGGAAGCAAATATGACCACTGACCAAAGGCTTTGATGCAGGCTTCCACTAGCTCCTCCACGCTGGCTGACTGATCCGATGAAACGCTCTCCATCCCTTTCTACTTCACTGTTCTCCACAGCCCCTCCTTTTGCTCCCCCACTTAATTTTCCACTCCTCTCTTTGATCCCTCTCTTTTTCAGTCTGAAAACGAGACAACGCCATGAGTGGCAAAGGAAACAGAATCAATAGAGCAGAGAGTGGTTCAGATGTGAGAGGTGTCGCTGGTTTTTCATTTTCATCAAAAGCAGACAAATCCTGGTCACACATGGATAATACTGTGGACAAGACTCATGCAGAAAAAAAGGTGCATACAAGATCCATAGGAACTGTTCTCAAACAACAGTAGAAGCAAAAATAAGCCTCAGAAAGATTTTCAAAGGAACTTACCCGTTGAATCTGGCATCAATGGTCCAACAGTGCTCATCATTGAAAACAGAAGTGCTAGTGAGCGCTGGGCTTCAGTGGAGCCTCCCTACCCATGTACTGAAAACCACAGCGGCTTCACTGGGGTTCACTCTGAGTACAGCTGCCTGTAGACTGTTTCCTGTCGGTTGAGAAATGTACAGCTATTGCATTTCCTGTTCATAATGTTTTGAGACTTTTTTGTCACATTCAAAACAAAAAGGGGTGGAGGACAAAAGGTGTGAAAAAAGGAGAATTTTTTTTTCATTACAAATAAATTCTTAAAGTTTTTGTATTGGTTACAGTAAAAAAAAAAAAAAAAAAATCAAAATTGTCTAGAAAATATCTAAAGACAAAAACTCTGATTTATTTTTCTTCCTGTTGCATGTCTCACACACGTGTAAATATATTATTTTTAAACTAATTATCATAGCTTATGAAATTTTGCTTCTAAAGTAAATTCAGCTTTGATTTTAGAAACAATAAATATTGTATATATTCTATCTATCTATCTATCTATAATAGAAAATTAATAATTGATTAAAATTAAACATTAAAATTAAACAGTGCTTCATTTAATGATAACTCTGCATGTGACTTTGTTTGCTTTAATGGTAAATCTGAGCATCAGAGAACTGTGCTTATAAAGTATGGACACAAAAGTGTTCAGTGTTCACAGTCCACACTGCTGAGATGTGTTGGCTCCCCTCAGTGGCCACATAGTGTCACACACTTTAATTGGGAAAAAATGAAAACATCTTCCATTTAATACATTTTGAAAGCAATGCTTCAACGGTGTTAAAATCCCGAACTTAATGAAATAACGAGAAACTAGTATTATTAAATTTGAAATCAAATTTAAATATGACTGTGATTAGGGTATGAAAATATCCAGACTGATAATAATAATAATAATAATAATAATAATAATAATAATAACTTCATTTTATTATCACTATTATGTTGTTTTCATTTATCATTTATCTTGAATGTAAGTGTACATTTACATTATATTTAGTGTAAATATAACAAATTAAGTAAGATCTGGACCATTAAAGCAATTCCTTGGCCTTTATTTTAATGATTATTTTGCAGTGTAGGGGGCTACTTATTATTTAAAACAACAAAAAGCACATCTTATCTGTTCTGCTGTAAAGGATTTAAGCAGCTACTGCAGGGAAAAAAAATAACATTCTCTTTTTTTATTTGGGTCATTGCAGCTATTAATGTCTGGCTCGAGAGACTTCTGGATTATTGGAGTTGTAGTTCAACTTAAAAAAATGGTTATTCATAATTAATTTCCACTTCTACTGTATATGTTTATCGATAGCGAAATAAAGAAAACATTGTATCCTTTATTTTCATAAAGCGTAGTTACCGTACTACAAACTTTATTGGCGGATGGCTGCACCAACCCCCGCCCACTAATTAATATTCATGATGGGAACTTCAAATAAGGAGAGCTGTCATTGTTAAATGGGTGCTGTCGCCTGAGTTCTGGTGTGTACTCTCTTACATGAATGAACCCAAGCCGAGACTGCTGTCACCAAGTCTAAACCACTGTCAGACCACGACAAAAAAAAAAAAAAAAGATTTCTGTGAAAGGGCTAAAGTGGAGAATGTAACAGACCTAAAGAAGAACTTTAATCGCCATCTGCATTTTACGTTGGTGAAGGACAGGAATGTATCCACCAAACGGGATTATTACTTTGCGCTCGCGCACACGATCAGGGATTACTTGGTAGGCAGATGGATCAGTACACGGCAGAGTTATTACGAGAAAGACCCCAAAGTAAATTCGTGCATGTTGAGGTTGCACCAGAATAAAAGCAAGTCAATGCATGGCACGACTGCACCAAAACATAAAAAAAAGCACTTGAGCACAGCGTTGTTGACCTTTCGTGACCCTTCTTCACTTGAGAGCTCTTCAGGTAGACTGGGATCAGCTCCCTGTGCAAAATAATGATAATTATACAATGGCTGATAATACATATTATACATATGGTTCACCTTAAGCACTTCTTTGATAGTCTAATATAATTTTTGCAATGATTTCAACTAGCATTAACATAGAAATCTCAACTTGGGGAACATGAATGAGCATTTAAGATGATCAATAGCATGAGCTGTACATTCATAGCACAATGATGCATCTCCAGCTTATTGCACTCTTTCTTGTGCATTCATAAAGCATCTTGAATTTTAATGATTATGCTGGTGTTTTTTCTTCTTTAAATAATAAAGGAGCTAATGAAACAATATGACCTTTTTAACATCTATTTTATGATCTAGTTCAAAGCATATTTCATTGAAATTTAACTAGAGGAACATTTGTTATATTTATACATATTAAAATGGCCAAGCAGCAGAAACTGCATTAAAAGAATGTGTAAGTATTCAGGGCATCAAAATCTGAGTCTGAAGATGGGAGATGAAGCCACAGCTCAGCCTCCCTGACCTTTTCCTCTCCTGTTCAGCCTGAAATCCATGGATGGAAGAGGTGTCTAGAATATACAGTAAAGGTCAAAAGTTGCTCCCTAAAAGAAAGGCCACTGTAGAAACATATATGGGAGGAAGAAGTAACATATAATTCAGCCTTATAATAAAAAAGTTACATAAAGACTATACAAACCTTTTTACAGGAAATATCAACTGAAAATGACCTGGTCTTCTTCAGAGAGTTCCATTCAGCTTCTTTTTCTGTAGGTGGACATCAGCAATAAACCTTGACTCGATCATTAAAAGCTCCAATGAGGCTCATGGCTGTTTCCTTTGAAATGTGAAATGGAGAAGTGATGTGAGAAACCGGTTCTATGAGTTTCCATGCTGTAAAATGGCTGGTGTGGGCAGAAGTTTTTGGTTTACTTGGACACTGTCATCTTTTTCATAGTTGAAACTGTTTTCAACATCTTGTACGACACATTGGTCTGCTCTCAGACCTTCTTCATTAGCTGCTTTACAGAATAACATTACACACTCTGTAACCTTTGCTGGCTACCTCACTGCTGGTTATTTTCGCTGGAGTCAAAATGTCAATGTTACATAACACCAGTGACCTTCCGCTATCTCTGCCTAGTCTGTTTCAGCCCATCGTGCCGCCACAGGCCCACTCTCACCTGCACTGTCTCTTTCTCTCTCTTGCTTTCCTTACCCAACACCAAAGGAAGGCCTAAAATGTCAAAGGCTACAACAGGGATGGTATCAGATTGCCATGTATACCTGATCCCTCTACCACGAAATATTAACATACAGTAGTTTTTCATAAAGTCTAAAAACTTTGGAGAGCTTGAATTGGTAACCCTTAATCAATATTTCAAAGTACATAACCATTATGTAAACAGTGTTGCTGTATTTTTCATATATGCTAATAAATAATGAATAAAGAAATACTTATTCTGTATTATCCTTCTTGTGTCTATGGGCCCTATCTTGCACCCAGCGCAATTGACTTTGTTCACCAACGCATGTGTCATTCCTATTTTGCACCTACGCAAAGCGCGCTTTTCCCTCCACAGAAGCACGTCGCTAAACTAGTGAATGAACTTGCGCTCCCTGGGCGGTTCAGCGCAAAAAAGGAGGCGTGTTCCGGCGCAAACAATCCCTGGTGCTATTTTGCTGTTCCATTAAACAATTGCGCCACTGACCAGAAAAAAACCTAGTCTAAAGTCAGTGGCGCGTTACGCGTTGTTCATTATGCTATTTTAAGGGCGCATGCTTGACCATAATGTATAGCGTGCTCATCGCGCATACACTTTGCTCATGTAATCTACACAGATGCAACAGTTATTTTTGCAAATCATAAATTGTTACACTAAAAAAATATTAACACATGAGATGACGGAAATCATTGTGGTGTGCCACGAAGATGTGAACAAAATAGGCATAAATCTAGCTTACAAATTATTCAGGCTAATTATTCTCCCATCCCCATACAACACAACTTCTCTGTCTTTCACTGCTCTTACAAGAACATCAGTCTCCTCGGCTGTGAACCGCTCCTGGCGTGCGCCTGGTAAATACGCCACAATAATAGCAATCCATAATGGAACTTGCGCACCTGCTTTTAAAGGGAATGTTGGATGACGCTCTGATTGGTTTATTTCACGATACGCCCAAACCACACCTATGAATAATGAAACTGCTTCAGACCAACCCACTTTAGATTTGCGCCGGGCGCAAGAGCCATTTATCCCGCCGGAAAAATAGCAACAGCGCCGAGACCCGCCCACAAACTTACTTGCGTTTCGCGCTTTGACACTTGCGTTTCAGATCGTTAAAATAGGGCCCTATGTGCGTGTTTACTACCTCTCCCTGGAGTTCTACATGGGCCGTACCTTGCAGAACACTATGGTGAACCTGACACTGGAGAACGCTTGTGATGAAGTCACGATTCAGGTAAGACTACACAATGAAGCCAGTGTAATGTTTTAGGTGATTGTTTGAAACAATTGTTTTTTATCACATACATTGTTCTTCAGCTGGGTCTGGATATTGAGGAGCTGCAGGAGATGGAGGAAGATGCTGGACTGGGTCGTCTTGCTGGTTAGTAATCTGACCTCAGGATTGGAAGGGGTTCCTTCATCATCTTCAGAAGGGATTTTGCGAGCTTTGCAAAAGAAAGTCTGAAAATATCGGAACAGCCTGTTCTTGAAAATTTCAACACTTTGGAACTTTTCAAATGCATGATAAATCTGCTTCTGAAAAGATGCACTCAGCATGTGTCTCTCTCTGTTTTTGTTAGCTTGCTTCCTGGACTCTATGGCTTCTCTTGGCCTGGCTGCCTACGGTTATGGCATCGCTATGAGTTTGGTATCTTCAACCAGAAATTATCTAGTGGCTGGCAGGTAGTTCACATTACTTTTAATAGTCTGACTTGATTAAATCAAAAGAATATCTATTTTAATTTAAAGGGATAGTTAAATTCTGTCATTACTTACCCTCATGTCATTCCAAATGAGTAAGACCTCTGTTCACCTTTGGAACACAAATTAAAGATATTTTTGATTAAATGCCAGAACTTTCTGACTTTCCATAGACAGCAACGCAACTGACACGTTCAAGGCCCAGAAAGGTAGAAAGGAAATTGTTAAAATAATCTGTGTGACATCAGTGGTTCAACCGTAATTCTATGAAGCTACGAGAATACTTTTTTTTTTGCACACAGAAAACAAAATAAAGATTTTATTCAACAATGTCTTCTCAGTTCAGTAGAGTACAATGCATGTGTGTGATGCTACTGACGCAGGAGCCAGCATTTTGATGTAGAACCAAAATGAGCTGTGCCTTGTTTTCATCCAGAGGATTCCATAACCATTGCTTATTAGTACTGTCGAGTTTTCATCTCACAATTCTGACCTTTTTCCACAGAACTGCATGATATAAACTCAGAACTGTTTGAAAGTCACTCGCAGTTGTGAATTATTAAAGTCCAGCTCTGAGGAAACAATACTTTTCTTAAAATTGCAAATTTATATCTCAGAATTCTGGCTTTATAATTCACAGTTAGGTGTCATTTAGTCAGAATTACAAGATGTAAACTCAAAAAAGATTTGTAATATGGAATTGGGAATTTATATTACTTTATGCCTCACAATTGCAATGTTCAGAGAACCATGCAGTTCAGAGAAAAAAGTCAGAATTGCAAGACAAAAAGTGATAATTGCCTTTAAAAAAATTTATTCAATGATGGAAACAAGCTACCACAAGAATCCAATGTGAGGGCACCTTTTTTGCCTGAAAAAGTTTGCAATGTGACTGCACCTTGACCAGCTTAAACATTCAAGATGGTATGGTATCAAGATGTCTTCCGCAGCTAATGTCGGTGTCTACATTCAGTAAATGCTATAGTGTTTTTGAACCATACAACAGTTAAGTACTTGAATTAATCTGATGTGGTAATTTTATAGTTGCTGTGGTAATATAACAACTTTAGTAATATAAACAAATGACTTTACCCAATACTATACCAAGTTTTCTACAACTATCAGAACTTAGGCTTTCAAGCTGTAAAAAAAGACACATCAAAAAAGCAAAGCAGTCAAAAATATCTCATCTACTCCTTTAAGTTCATCATATGGTTTTTACATACCTGCCTGAAGCTTTCGGTCCCTGTCTTCTTGTAGTTGTTTGAGGGTAAGGAGCTCAGATTGAAGCAGGAGTACTTTGTAGTGGCTGCGACTCTCCAAGTTCGGCTCCAGGGATATCGTGTGCACGGACTTCAGCGCTCTGCCTGACAAGGTTGGCATATCTAAGTATCTTCTAAAGTCTCACTGAAAGATGTTTGTCTTGAAGTTGAAGGATGTAGGTGTCGCTGCTCTGCTCTTTGACATTACTCTCTGTTTTTGTTTGGCTGCTTTCAGGTGGCCATTCAGCTGAATGGCACTCACCCTGCCTTAGCTATCCCGGAGCTGATGAGAGTGCTGGTTGACGAAGAGAAACCACTATGGGATAAGGTCTGGCATTTTTACTGTAAACATTATAAATGAATCATTCCTTCATTTAGTTATATACAGCATAGTCTCAGCCTCAGACGTCATGACCACGGACCGTTGGCTACACGTCTGATGCTTATGGGACACAAAAGTGGAAACACTTTTCAGGAGTGTCAAAGTCGTCCTGAGACTGGTTGAATTTTACAGGATTTCCGGGAGAAATGATTTCATGACGCCAAACCCCCTCACGGAAGAAGAAAGCTGTAGTGTTTACAACTGTGAAAACAAACGCTTATCAACTAAACACTGGAGTTTCAAAAGTATGTGAAAAATGTAAAGTTCGCGGCAACATTCCCACACCCCGAAATGTGAAGCTGAACTAAATGAACTGTGATTGGTTGTTTGACGAGTCTTTCAAACATCCTCATGGGCGGGCCTTGGCCAATGAAAGCTGCCATGAATTCCAAACCCTCAGCCATCAGTCTTAAAAGGAATAGTTCACCCCAAAAATTCAAATTTTCCCATCCTTTACCCTCATATTGTTCCAAACCTGTATAAGTTTCTTTCTTAAGTTGAACACAAAAGTAGATATATTGCAAAACTTTGAAGAACAAAACTGTTGACTTCCAAAGTGGGTGAAAAATACTATTGAAGTCAATGGGGGCCATCATCTGCATTCTTCATAATGTCTTCTTTAATGTTCAACAAAGACATTCATAGAGGTTTGGAACAACATAAGGGTAAGTAAATGAGGACTGATTTTCATTTTGGGGTGAACTATTCCTTCAATAAAAAATGAAGTCTCCTGGATAAGTTGTAAGCCAAACTGTGTTTATTCCCTCACTCTCTGCAGGCGTGGGACATATGTATCAAGACCTGCGCCTACACCAATCACACTGTGCTGCCTGAGGCTCTGGAGCGCTGGCCTATTGACCTCTTCCAGACCTTGCTACCACAGCACATCGAGATCATCTATGAAATCAATCGCTGCCATCTGGAGGTCCATCTTTAACGGAGCACAAAACTAGAACACATTTTTCCACAGAAAATTGGGGTCAAGATTTGGCTGATTTGATGCAGGCAAAAGCATGTTTCTTTAATAGCCATCCAAAAGTATCCTATACTCCAGTCTTCAGTGTCACATGATCCTTCAGAAATAACTCCAATATGCTGCTTTATTATTATTAATGTTGGAAACAGTTGTGCTGATTCATGTTTTTTGGAACCTGTAACTCTTTTTTCAGGATTTTATATATATATATATATATATGTGTGTGTGTGTGTGTGTGTGTGCTTTTGTTTTTATTGCATATCAGGACACAACTATGTATAATGACATGGGTATGACACAGGTATTACAAGGAGAGGGTGACTTAATAGCCCATGTCCCCATTTTTCAAAACGCTTATAAATCATACAGAATTAGTTTTTTTTTTTTGAGAAAGTAAAAATGCTAAAGTTTCCTGTGAGGGTTAGGTGTAGGGTTGGTGAATGGTGATAGAATATACAGTTTGTACAGTACAAAAACCATTACACCTATGGGATGTCCCCACTTTTCACAAAAACAAATGTGTGTTTGTTTTGTACACACACACAAATGCATTTATTCATAATGGAAATCTTGGTACAATATACACTAACTTTTAAAAGTTTGGAGTCAGTAATTTTTTTTAAGTAATGAATACTTTTATCCAGCAGCGATGTATTAAATGGATAAAAAGTGACAGTAAAGACTAGTATTGTTAGAAAAGATTTTAATTTTGAATAAGTGCTGTTCTTTTTTAACTTTTTATTCATAAAATAATCCAGAAAAAATGATCACAGCTTCCAAAAAAAAAAAAAAAAGAAAGAAATGAAGAGGCACAACGGTTTCTAAATGATCAATGTTTTCCGACAGATCATGCCGTATCTGCAAAAAGTGTGTTTTGTGAGTGTGTCATAAACAGAACCCATTCTGTTTGTTGTTGTAGTGTGTGTCCTCTCTTTCCCCTGGTGATATGGACTGCTTGCATATCTCTCATTGAGGAGGGTGGACAGAAGAGAGTCAACATGGCTCATCTGTGCATCGTCGGCTCTCATGCAGTCAACAGTGTGGCACGAATCCACTCGGACATCCTCAAAGCTACCGTATTCAAACACACCATGTTAGTCCGATATCTTTCCATGCATTCCTACTGTACATGCCATTTCACACCTAATTCCTCAACACACTGAAATTCAAGTCATCAGATTCAGATCATTAAGTTAGTGAACTGAACTGAACCAGTGAACAAATCGTTCTGTTTACACAAAACGGACTGAACGATCGGTTGCTGAATTGTTCCTAATGACTCAATCACCCGGTCCCAGTCATTCTCAGTGAATAATTGACTTCTACTGGTTTTGAATGACATGAGCAGGATGAGTTAACAATTATTACTATTCATTTACTAAATAGATTCAAAGACTTCTATGAGATGGACCCACACAAGTTCCAGAACAAAACCAATGGCATCACCCCTCGCCGTTGGTTGGTGATGTGCAACCCTGGTCTGGCTGAGGTCATTGCAGAGGTTGGTGCAGTCATTCATAACTTCTTTTGTTGCTTGTTAACATAACTGTGACAGAATCGCAGACTGTCAGCAGAACTGTGTGTGCACTAAATGTAGTTTTATATAATGTACAATGTCATGGTGTGATAGCCTTATTCCTGCTCTGAATTATTTGGTTGCTCAACTGTTAGAGAATCGGAGAAGACTTCATCAAGCGACCTGGATCAACTGAAAAAGCTCTGTGATTTTGTCGATGATGAGGCTTTTATTCAAGATATCGCAAAAGTTAAACAGGTTAGAAAAGAAAGGATATGTGGCACATATGAATGGCCCAGTAGGTTTGGAATTTAAAATTGATATACAATTCAAGTTCTCACCTCTTCTAGGAGAACAAAATGAAATTCGCTGTGCACCTGGAAAAGCACTACAAAGTAAGGATCAACCCCAACTCAATGTTTGACATTCAGGTGAAGAGAATCCATGAATATAAGAGGCAGCTGCTCGACTGTCTGCACATTATCAACTTCTACAACTGTGATTAGCTCCTGAACTTTCATTCCTTTGTGTCCCTTCTCACTATCACTGTTAATCAGGGATGTCTACTCGGAGGAGAATTTTTAATCAGTTTTGGATTTCAGAATCACTTTTAGCCCGGAGTGAAGAGAAAACAAGCATGAAATATGAATGAAAATCAACAATGACCCTTTAGTGGGCGACCGACTCAAAGTAATTTTCCTGGAGAACTACAGAGTCACCCTTGCTGAAAAAGGTGCCAAATTACAACATATGCAAAACATTTTAAATGTTCAAGTAATTTTATTTGTTTTATTTTTAATTGTATAATTTAAGTTTTTATAAAAATAGGCTTTACTACCAATGTTATTTTAGTATCACTGAGACACATTGAGATTTTATAGTTATATTAATATTTAGAATATTTATATTTTTAAATATTTTATATATTTATATGTTTTTATTTTATTTGAACTTATGTTGAAGTTTTAGTATTTGGAAGTGTCTTCGCCATTTTTATAATCTTTAAGTTAAGAGCTGCACGGTACTGGACAAATTGAGAGTCACATTTTTTTTTTTTTTTTGTGTGTGTGTCTCAAATAGAAAACATGATTCTCTAAACAACTACCGGTAATCAAAATAATGTGACAAAATATTAATTGCTGCAGTTGATTTAAAATTGCTTAATTAATTTAAATGAATTGTTAAATATTTTAATTTATGTATTTAAAATATGTTTAAAACACTAATTTTATTATTAAAATGATGAAAAAGTGGCTTGTATGAATGATTCAATGGCTCTTAATTGCTTCACTTGAAAAATACTAATTAAATACTAATTTTTAAAATGTGCTTTTGGTAGAATTTACTGAAATAATAACCACTCACACAATGTTTGTACAGTTTATGACATGTAGCAGATACAACGCATCCGAGAACTACACTCATATTCCAGAGCTGAAGCAGGCCATTGACCAGATCGCAGGAGGTTTCTTCAGCCCAAAACAGCCAGACCTCGTCAAGGATATTGCTTAACATGCTGATGCACAACGATAGGTAGAGAATCAAGAACAAGAATCCCAGTGCCAGTCAGCACTGAGAGATTTGTGGGCAGGGTGCCGACATACAGCGCCGTTGCGCTACGGACGTCCCAAGTTCAAATCCCGACGCCAGGACCTTTCCCTGATCCCGCCTCTTTTCTCTCTCCCACTTCACTTTCTGTCAGTTCTGATCTGTCCTATCATAATAAAGGCAAAAATGGCAAAAAGTAAATCTAAAAAAAAACAAAAAGGGAAACATTACCACAAATACATAGTAATAGGCACCATTATTTTTCCAACTGAACATGGAAAACACATACTGTACATTGACCACAATAGGAATTATTTTAACAGTAATATGACAGTAATGACATTAATAATTAATATGCATACAAAATTGTTACCAGATATGTAAGGAATCAACCCTGCGAACCATTTATATATATGTATATAGTATTTTAACACCAATAATATAATACATAACATGGATAGCTAATTATAACTCTAAGTAAAACTTTTAAAGGAGCTTACAGACCATTTGCTGTTCAATAAAAGTCTGATTGTATGGGTTTAATGCATTGAGTCCATTTACTCCAAATTAAAAGCTTCTTAAAATATATGTATGTGAATAATATGTTTCTTACTGCACAGGTTCAAGGTGTTTGCCGACTATAAAGACTATATCAAATGCCACGAGAAAGTCAGTGTTTTGTATTAGCGGAGTACAATCGGTTTCATTGCCAAAAATTAAGAACTTTGATCACGATTATTTGGAATTCTCTTTGCATTGACAGAAAGCTAAGGAATGGACCAAGGAGGTGATCCTCTACATCACCGGATCAGGCAAGTTCTCCAGCGACAACACCATCTCCAAGTACGCCCGTGACATCTGGGGTGTAGAGCCCACTCTGGAGAAGCTTGCTGCACCTGACGACCCAAAATAAACCTCCACCTGCCCATCTTGAACCAAGAGCAACCCGTATGTTCGAACAACACTAGATGGTCTCTCATCAAGAAACCAGTCTTGCTATAACTATGGCAACCCGAATGCAGTCTGTCAATCTTCAATCTTTAATGTTCTGCCTCGTTCACTTCACAAACAATCAATAACTTCAATGTTCAACAGGTAACATCTATATCAGCATTATTCAGCAAAAACCAGGGCTGCATTTCCCAAAAGCATTGTAAGTAGATCACAGAAACTATTGGCACCAGTGGTCTCTACAATCTTCATAGTCTTACTATGCTTTTGGGAAACATTAGCAATCGCATATTCAGAATCAGATAAGGAAACATCACTTCCCAGAAGGTTTTTGATGTAATATATGGATTTTGACATTCAGTAGAGTGTTTTCCCCTCTCTGAACTGTTTAAGCACTGCATATTTGGAAAAAAAAATCCAATTAAATCCAATCTCAAACACGGTTGCATTTGGCTGCTAGTTCTTAAAGGATTAGGAACACGCTTAAAATGACAAGATTGTCAGTAATGTGTGCAAAATGGTTGGTGTAGGGGGTCACGGTTGCTTTTAAAGCGAGACTGTAAGCATTGCTCACATGTAAGGGTGAATTTGTGGTTGCTGCTTGTACTTTGTAACCGGTTTTTGGACTGTGTAATGTATAAAAGTCACAAAAAACATGCACTTAAGAGTCTCATCAGCTGTTATTAATCATCATAACCAAACTATCCCAAATACAAGGCCTTTTCCAAATGTTTTTGTTAAAGAACAATGCAATTATGTAATAAACTACTAATAAACCACTTTGCTCTCTTATTTCTCACTAGTTTGTTAAGAATAAGAAGTGTTAACAAACTCGTTAACCAATTCATGCTTGACACTTGAGCACTCTCACACACATGCATACAGTGTTTTAAATCAGGGGTCGGTTGTGCTGTACGCTGCCAACAAATATGACATGCAGTTTTATAATGGCTAACCAGCAGTGTGTAGAGCTTGGGTACTCTGCCTCAATTGCGTGAGAAATGTTAAATCCCACCTTGCACTTTCAAACTTGAGGTCATCTCACAAACTGGCAGTGGGATGCAAGAAACAGGCTCAATCTGTCACAATGTGTTTCATGAGATGGTCTACGCTCGGTTATTTGCTCTGGCAACTGGCATTGCTCTTCACTGGAGCGATTTGAAGATAAACAGTCCTGATTTTCTGTTCACACTGCAGAATAGGAGTCATTGATTTATTGCAGACGTCTGTTGCTACACTCTAACAACATTCTGTGCAAATGTGGCTAGTCTGTTCCCCTCAAGTTAGCGAAGGTAGAGTTCATTACATTAACAGTGAATAACTTCAACTAACTCAATCAATGTTCAACTGGTGACTTCTCTGTCAGCCTTATTCAGCAAAAACTGTGATGATGCAGGATGACTATGCATCTCAGAGTAAAATATTTATCTCAATTTTAAACAGTATATTGATGGGTTTTATCATACATTCTTACACATCAATAATCTTTGGGGCAGCTACAGTACCATTATGGAACACATTGTTTAATATAAAGGTTTTTGAAATGGTGTCCCCCAGCGACTGCAATGGTATGGGACAGGACATGTGTAAGTGGTAAGTGTAAAAAAATGTAAAATTAAAAAAATATATATTTAAAATGAAATAAAATAATAAATATCTATAAATACAATTATAGATTTATTCCCTGTAATTATTAAACATTACTGCTATTACTGTTCAAAAGTTTGGGTTTGAAGGTTTCTTATGCTCAGCAAGACTGCATTTATTTGATAAATAATACAGTAATAATTTTAATATTGTGAAATATTATTACAATAAAAAATGTTTTCTAATTTAAAATATTTAAATATAAGCATCACGTGACAAGTTTTCAGATTTTTATTTTTTTACATTTAAACAAATCTACCAGATAATATTCCGAAAACTTATTTAGCATGATTTAGCATTAATATGATGAAAAATAAAAGCTAATTATTTTATTGATGATGTTGTCTTATCAAAATGGGTCTGTATACATGAACATTTAGAAAGGAGGTTCATCACAAGGGGGTCATAAAAGCTCAAAAACTTAGTATAAAATATAAGTATAAAATGCTGAAAAATCCTGATTACACACAATGACATCACAATAAAACTTATATTGATATGATACTGTTTTTAGATGTGTGATTTATGTACTTACAGTAGATTTAACAAGTATAACCTATAGATGTATGTGTTTATGAGGTTATACAGTAGGTTGAACTTTGAGAGACAGAAGATTTACAGGAACCTGTCTAGGGCTAAACATCTTTGGTTACTTTTCTACTTTGTGTTATCTGTTCTGTCCCGCTCTTAATTGGTAAACAAAACGTTCTGCCTTTGTCCCACTCAACAGCTAAGCAGAGAGTCCGCAATTATGCCTTAAAATCATTAATTTAACCATAATCCCCTCCCCTTTCACATCTACAATGAGACATAAACTCACACACACTCACCTACTCTGAGTTGAGCTCTGTTCCTCACAGTAACACCCCACTGGCCCGGACACAGGACCAGCTTCAGGACACCGCAGGTACGAGCACAGAGGTTAGCCAAGGGATTCCAGAGGGAGCACAGTAACTTCAGTCGAGCTGAGGCAGCTCTTCCTGGGCTCCATGGAAAGGTTTGTGCTTCAAGCTGTTTAAAAGTGGAGCTTCTAATCCAGTGCAGACCTGTAGTGCATATCCACCTGAAAGTCTGAGGATTTTCAGAGCAGATTATTCAACAAAGCATAACAGTTTCTCTATTTACCTCTCCTATTGATTTAGGGAGAGAATCCAGGACATCCTTCAAGCTACAACAGGTGCGCATTTTTTTTTAATGCTTATATGTGTATCTTTTCTTTTGAATGTATTTTTTACATTTAATTTTAATTGCTTTTAAGGTAATATGCTTATGCATTGACACACTAAAGAATTAATGCATAAACAATTTTCATTTAGAAAGTGGTAGTATTTACTAATTAATTGCAAAGAAACAGCAAGTAATGCATTGCATTATGAAATTTGGAAGTAGAAATATTGAAATAATACTTTCTTTTAAAACAACCTTTGAGAATTCAATTTTTTTTTCTCAAATCAAAATATATTTGCATTTGATAATTCTAGAAACATATATATCTGATACACTAATGCTTTAAATCATTTGGATAAGCACATCTGTTGAATGAGTATATTTAAATGTTATGTTGGAATATAATTGTTTTGGGATTGCAATGTAATTTTATTTTAATTCATGCATATGCATATAATTGTTTTTGTTTTTTTTAATCAGGATTTTTTTCATACCTTATCTTTATGTTTCCACAGATACATTTTACAACTGACGTGCACCTCAAGGCAGAGCGTTGGGTTATAAACTCTGTTCACCACGTGAATTGTGATACCTGTGGAATTTCCTGTTGTTGTTGACTTCTGAGCCATGGCTTTTTCTGACCTGCTGGAGCAGGTTGGCAGCACAGGGCGCTTCCAGATCCTGCATGTCACCCTGTTGGCTATGCCCATCCTGATGATGGCCAGCCATAACCTGCTGCAGAATTTTGTGGCAGCAGTGCCACCGCACCACTGCGCCCCCCACGCAAACATTTCAATGTCCTCCATGAGTGCTGGGGACATGCTACGGGCCACTGTGCCCTTGGGCACAAACGGCAAACCGGAACGCTGCAGACGCTACACACATCCTCAATGGCAGCTTCTCAGCAGCAACAGTTCAGAAAGCCTATGGGAAGAGGGTGTGGAAGAGATAGAGATGCAGAGTTGTGAGGATGGATGGTACTACAATGTGACCGAAATGAGTTCAACGATCATTACTGAGGTAAGTGGTAAAAGGTCTAGCATCATTAATACAATAATTGAATGATTTTTTTAGATGCAACTTCTGAGTGTAAATACTTTGGGTTCCTAAAATTATCTTTGACTGTTAAGTTCTTCAAAGAAACAAGTTTCGTTGTGCCCATGCTGAAGAAATTGTTCTAAGGTAGCCTAAGGTCTTCCAGTCTGGTCACATGATGGTTTATCAGGCAGGTTTTAGAGTGTTTTTGACCACTTCATTAGCTAGAAATGTTGGTCTGGTCAGGCTTTTAGGCTTCTATGGCTTCCATTCAGCCATAGACTGGTTTTAGCTTTCTTTTCTTTCTTTTTTTATTTTTATTTCTGCGATATGCACATAAACTGATGCTCACCACTGATACTAAATATACTGATACTGATACACCACTTATACTGATACTAAACTACTACTAAAGATTGTAGAAACTTAATTTTCTGTAAAGATGCTTTGCAATGATTTGTATCGTAAAAAGCACTATACTAATAAACTTTAATTAAATTTTTTTCAGCAGGATTTTAACAATCTAAAAAACATTTTGAACCTGCAAAGAACATTATATACAATGCACTCTTAAAAATAAAGGTTCCAGAAGGGATTTTCCACAGTGATGCAACAATTTTTAGTTCCTCGAACCTTTCAATTAAAAGAAAGCATTTTTAATTTTTCCACTATAAAGTTTTTTTTTTTTGTCTGTCCACAATGCTACATGCAAACAAAACACAGTCAAACTGTTTATCGTGTGTGATTTTAATCAAATGTTTTTTCTCTTTTAGTGGGATTTGGTTTGTGATCAGCGTGCTCTAAAGCAAATGAGTCAAACTACCTATATGGGAGGTGTCCTTGTGGGAGCAGTGATTTTTGGGGGACTTTCTGACAGGTTGTGACAGCTTTTACTACTAAATATGACAGCAACAACATTATCATTATAAACACTTTTCTATTACACCTTCTGACCCAGAAATGAGGTAAAATGTCCATCTTCTGATGCAGGTTTGGCCGGCGTGTTTTATTGTTGATCTCTAACCTGATGATGGCGGTTGGAGGAACATGTGTTGCATTCTCCACCTCCTTGACCATGTTTTGCATATTTCGCGTTTGCTGTGGCATGGCCCTGTCTGGTTTGTTGCTCAACTCCTTCTCTCTAAGTGAGTACAATGAATCAGGTTTGACAGGTTTTCCCAATAAAACCCACCCAATTGCTACTTAAAACTAGCCCAATCACGTTTCAAGGGGTAAAAAAAAAAATATATATATATATTTTTGGAAGGCCCCCCCCGATAAGATTAGCATCTCAGGGGCTAAATATTGCGTTACTGGTGTCACTCCAACCCGCGGACATGGAAAACAACCTGTGGCAAGTGTTAAAAGGATAGGTCACCTATAAATTAAAATTGGATGTTTACCTGCGTACTCCCAGGGCATTCAAGATGTACGTGACTTTGTTTCTTCATTAGAACACAAACGAAGATTTTTAACTCAAACCGTTGCAGTCTGTCAGTCATATAATGGAAGTGAATGGGAAGCACAGCTTTGAGAGTCAAAAAACACACAAACAAAGCCAAATTAAACACTGCGGCTTGTGATGATACACTGATGTGTGAAGACACGAAACAGTCATCGGTGCAAGAAACTGAACAGTATTCTTTTTTTTTTGTTGTTGTTTTTTTTTTTTATCTCTGATTCACGCAATGTCCTAACCATAGACAGTAAAAGAAATGGACACAGCGACCCCATTGGAACTCAATTGAGACAAATGAAGCCCAGTTTTAGCGTTTTTTTCTGACGCGCAGACTCAAACGAAGCTTGACGACGTCAGCAACCTGTCTGACAGATGTAAATCTTCTAAGTGGCTGTGCGTGCAAACTGCCATCGTTAATCTTGCAGAGACGGCGAGCTTGAGCGGGAGTGAGCAGGAGTAAGTATTATGATTAATTATTCTGTATAATATTTTAAAATGTAACGCCAGTACGCCATATTAAGTTAATTGCCTGCGAGCTTCTCCTCCTGTCTGTACGGTAATGCGACAGAGAGTGGAGTGGTTATGATGCAATCGTTAGCCTATTTTTTTACAAAAACTGTTTATACGGGGCCATAATGTAACATAGAAGGTAATGGAGCCCTTTATACATTGTCGTGTATCTTTAGAAATAAATAATGGACAAACAGAGTCTTTAAACACCTCAGATGTAAAGTTATTTGCTGTCAAAGTGACGCCAAAATGAATGGGAGTCAATGGGAATGCTAACGCAAGTGAAGTCCTGCTAAAAGATGGCAGCCCCCACCCGACTTCAACTTCTGGTCGAGTTCCTTGCCGCCTGGTCCTAACTGACCTGAGCACGTTCTCAACAGCCGGTGCTTGACACGTCTTCTTGCTTTATGGCTGATCACAGACTTATAAGTGCATTACCGCCACCTATCTCTCAGATGGACCATTGACACTCCTAATTGAGATTCTAGATATTTTTAATGGTCCATTTGAGAGATAGATGGCGGTAATGCACTTATAAGTCTGCAATCAGCCGTAAACCAAGAATAAGAAGACATCACCTCATGCACTGGCTGAAGACGACGACGCAAATGCGCTCAGGACAGTTCGGACATTGCGATGAATCAGCGGTAAACAATATAAATACTGTGCAGTTTCTTGCAAAGACTGATCGGTTTGTGTATTTACACATCAACGTATCATCATGAGCTGCAGCGTTTCATTTGGTTTTGTTTGTGTATGTCTTTTACTCTCAAACCAGGATTCCCATTCACTTATATTATATGACTGATAGACCGCAACAGTTAAAAATCTTCGTTTGTGTTTTACTGAAGAAACACCTACAATCTACCACTTGCCCTGGGGGTAAGCATATTAACATCAAATTTTCATTTTTGAATTATCCTTTTAAAGTAGCCCAATTCCGCGAGAAAACCGCGGACTCAGCAACACTGAAGTGAATAAAAGCTGTAAATTAGAGGTTGTCACTTGTCACCTATTCGGTTTGTAGAGAAAAAAAACCTTGCATTTGACTGACATTGTATTTTGTGACATCTTGTGGCATGAAGTGTCATCGTTTCTACTCCTCAGTTGTGGAATGGATCCCCACGCGTGTGCGGACGGTGGTGGGCACAGGAACGGGCTACTGCTACACCACAGGCCAGCTGATCCTGGCAGCCGTGGCGTACTGCATCAGAGACTGGCGCTGGCTCACACTGGCCGTCTCACTGCCTTTCTATGTGTCCTTCCTCTACTCATGGTGCGTCTCCTGTTCACGTCTGTTTCCACTTTTAAAATATGTCAAGTACATTACAAGTGCTATCAGTAGGCTATTTGCTACTACTTTTGGGGTACATAAATACGCTGCAATTAAAAACTTTGGGTCGGTAAGATTCAATAATTTACCTCTCTTGTCTAAGATATAGTAAAAACAGAAATGTTGTGTAATATTAGGCTATAATAATTTTTATTTTATTTTTCAAATTGTAATTATTTTTTCCCCGATGCCTCAGAAATAATTTAAATATGCCTATATTCAGGGCCGTGCACAGACCTTTTGAGGGGCATGTGCTGAAACTGAAAAAGGGCACCCCCCCCCCCCTTTTTATATCAAGATTATTTAGTAAGCCTGCATAAAAGGAAGAAATGGTCACATCTTCATGACAAATTCAATAACACAAAATAATAGTCTCAAAAGCTTTAGATTTATTCACGATTAATAACGACCATAATAATAATATTAGATAATTAGATAATATAGATAAACAGGGTTTTAAGGGCTTCTTTAAACCTAATACAACAGCAACCTTCTGTGAGCCATGTATCTTGCAAAAATTTGATACTGTGGTGGACCAGGGATGTTGGTCTCTTAAAGGTCTCTTATTCACTACACTTTTCCTAAAATAAGCCAGCAATGAAAAAATAAATAAAAATAGTGAAAAGTACAGTTGCAGTGAAAAGCATTTCTGAAGGATCACGTGACACTGAAGAGTACTGAACTGGAGTAATGATGCTGAAAATTCAGCTTTGATCACAAAAATAAATTACATTTTAAAATATTCAAATAGAAAACAGTTATTTAAAATTGTAAAAATATTACACAATATTACTGATTTTGCTGTATTTTGGATCAAATAAATGAAGCCTTGGAATGAATCATGAATTACATTCTGCATGATAAAATATAAAGATTTCAGTGATCTTCTGTAATTTTTTTTTTTTTTTGTTACTACTAAATTACTGTAGTAAAACAATGTTTTACAACATTTTATACATGTGAGGACGAGCGGAGAGTATACCATAACATGATTAGCCTAAATGTTAATAAATTAAGTGTATCAGCAATCATAAATCAAAAAATAAATTTATTATCAGGTGACGAGGATCACTCGTCGCTTTGTGTAAGTTCCAGTACGAAACAAAGCGGGGGGCGCACCTGTTATGATTTTCCGATGGTAAAAACAAATTATATGTTGTTGTATTACTTATCAATTTATCGTTTTTGACCAGCGAATGTGTGCAAATGTTGTTGTTTTTCTGTCCGTCATTAAAACGGCGACGGCGCCTGACGCTGCGGGGATCACATTACATTTTCTTCTAGGTTACAAATTAGTTTTTGTAGCTATATAGACGGAGCGCTCAGTTTTTCCTGTGGTAAAATGCATTTGGCCAAAATAGCATTTTATTAAAGATGAAATGCAACTGTATGCACAGGCTATTTAAGTGTTGGCTATGACTAGATGGCAAATGCTAGTCTCTCAGGCGACGTCCCACATGTCTCAGTCAGTGAGTCAGTCAGACATCAAATAAATAAAATATGAGCCTTTATAGACATAGTGTTTAGTAGTACTTATTCAAACAACAAGATATTTATTTACCCTTCGCAAAACTTTGTTCAGCTCAGCTGGTGTCTACTGTGCGGCTGCTGTGGAACTTCAGTTGATTTAATGAATATAGAGGGGGCGGAGTTATCAGCTTACTGACAGCTTGAGGATCGAATAAGATTTACACAAGCTCGTTTTAAGAACTTTCATTTGCTAAATATTTGTAAAACAGACAGACAGACGTAAAGGGTGACCAATAGCATTGATAAAAAAAAAAAAAAAAAAAAAAAAAACGCCACCAAAAAAAGGGCACTTCGGAGTGTAAGGGCAAAAAGGGCATGTGCTCTGCACAGGTTGAGCCCTACCTGTGCACGTGCCTGCCTATATTGTGCTCAAGAAACGATTTTTTTATTATTATTATCAAGGTTGAAAAGATTTGTGTATGTTTGTGGAAACCGATACCTTTTTTTCAGAATTTTTTTCCGTCTTTACTGACTAAAAATATTATATATATATATATATATATATATATATATATATATATTTAAAAAAAACCTTCGTATTAACCCCAAACATTTGAACGGTAATGCATATTAGGGTTTAATCTTTAAAAAAAAAAAAATACTTATGTATTATGTAGCAAATAACTGAAATAATAATAAAATATATATTTATTGCTATTTTAGTAATAAAATACATTCATATTATATTATAAACAATAGTTATTCATTATTTAAGTTTAAATAACTATTGTAAACCAAATGACAATTTGCACTAAGAAATCCTCAACACATTATGCCTATATATAAAAAAATGGTTATTAAAAACTCCTTGTTTGAAGTCATCCACTTGAAAATATGGGTATATTTGGCATATATGTGACCCTGGACTTCATAAATTTAACATAAAATAAACATAAGATATTTCATAAATTTCCTACTGTAAACATATCAAAACTTAATTTTTGATTAGTAGTTATGCATTGCTTAGAACTTAATTTGGACAACTTTAAATGCGATTTTCTCAATATTTGGATTCTTTTTGCACCCTCAGATTGAGGATTTTCTAATAGTTTTATCTCTGCAAAATATTGTCCTATCCTAACAAACCATGCATCAATGCAAATCTTATTTTTTTCTATTTATTCAGCTTTTAACCGTTGTGACTTCTTTTTATGGTGCAGGGTCACATAAGTATGGAATCTGATGCAGTGGATTCTAGTCTCATTATTATCTTCTGCAGGTGGTTCTTAGAGTCTGCTCGGTGGCTTGTCCTGACCAAGAAATCAGAGAAGGCAGTAAAAAACCTCAAAGCGGTGGCTCGCATAAATGGACGGCATGCAGAAGCTGACAAAATCAACATTGAGGTATGACATTATGTACTGCATGCCATATCAATGACGGCCTCGTCAGGGTCATTCCGAAAGCTTATTCTGTTGTGGTTGTGCATGCAGATGTTGCAAGAGTCCATGAAGAAGGAGATGGCCTGTTCAAAGGGGTCTTACAGCGCTCTAGACCTCCTGCGCACATCCTCAATGAGAACCATCACAGTGTGCCTCAGCGCAGTCTGGTCAGTCACTCAATCCTAGCATTTCAATCACTAACCAACCAGCATTTAAAAACTTAACTTTGTACTGTAACATCTTAGGTTCTCAACCAGCTTCGCCTACTATGGCCTCTCCATGGATCTGCAGAAATTTGGGGTCAGCATTTACCTGATCCAGATCATCTTCGGAGCGGTGGATATACCAGCCAAAATCCTGGTTACGATATCCATGAGCATGTTAGGACGAAGACCATCTCAGTGCGGAGCTCTTGTGCTGGCTGGCGTAATGATACTCATTAATCTCCTGGTGCCTTATGGTGAGAATTTGAGCCTCGATGGCAATAGTGCAGGGTGATAATAAAACTGCAGTCTCATTGTCACGTGGGGTCGTTCGTTTTCAATAGCTGTTATTCCAGTGAGATCTGGAGGTTAATCTGTCCTTCAGCATCACATAAATCGAAACCCTGGTATTTCACATGGCTGATCGTGTACACTGTGGTTAAGTGGCTCTTGTTTCTGTGCCTGTGCAGACCTGCAACTGTTACGCACCAGTCTGGCAGTGATAGGGAAGGGCTGCCTGGCTGCGTCCTTCAACTGCTGTTACCTGTACTCTGGAGAGCTGTATCCCACAGTCATCCGGTAATTAACTAGTGTCAGCATCATCCTAAAACAACAACAGTTACCTACGATTCAGTTTAATCGCTCTTGTCCACAAGGTCGAAACCATGTCTTGGACATCGGGGGTGTGGGGTAGTTATACTCTTAAATAAAGAAATAATTTAAATGGATTTAAGAGGATAAAGAAAAATAAGAATTTCAGAATAAGTGATGTCAACTTGTGGAATTTTCTTCTGTGTCCTCTCAGTCAAAACGGTATGGGATGGGTGTCCATGATGGCTCGGTTTGGAGCGATGGTGGCCCCCATGGTGCTGCTTCTTGGGGAGGATTTTCCATGGCTGCCTGGCTTTATCTACGGAGGAGCTCCCATTCTCAGTGGGATCTTTGCCTTCTTTCTCCCAGAAACCCTTGCACAACCTTTGCCTGATACCATCCAGGATGTGGATGACAGGTAATCAATCAATTCAAATGAAAGTTTTGTGCTAGTTGAATGTGATCCACAAGACATGATGCACCTTATGGCGCAAGAGAATGTTGCATCAGAAGTTAAAGTGTAAGTTACATGAGCAGAGCGTCATGTGTAAATGGGTAGCCATAACATGATTTTCGACTCTTTCACTTATTACAGAGGTTTTGCATGGAAAAAACCCAAAAGATTACCTGAAAAAGAGGATTTGGAAATGAAGGATCCCAGCTGTGTCCTCCTGAAAGAGTCTGTCTGAGATGGTCAGCATCTAAAACATTACTGGAACACACAAACAGAGATGATCATTGTCATACAGAAGAGAACCTTAACTTTTTGATAAATGGTGTACAGTACCTTCTTATTTTTCTGACTAATTCATGTTAAAAATATTATTTACTTTTACAAAGTGAGGGAAATAGTGCCTTGGATTGAGCTTTTTGCTCTTTAGAAATCTTTTACTGTTTTATATACTGTATATATGTTTGTGGATTTATTTGTTTGTTTATTACATGAATTATGTAAAGAAATAAAGAAACAGAGAACAAGAATTGATTGTAAAAGAGGTCCCACTTTATATTAGGTGGCCTTAACTACTATGTACTTACATAATAAGTACAATGTACTTATTGTGTTCATATTGTATTGTAAAACACTTTTGCTGCTATTGAGGTGGGATAGGGGTAAGGTTAGGGAGAGGGTTGGAGGTATGGATACGTTTAAGGGTGGGTTAAGGTGTAAAGTATGGGTCAACAGTGTAATTATAAATGTAATTACAGAAATTAAATACAGATGAAATTACATGTCGTTTTTTTAATATATAAGTACATGGTAAAAACATGTATGTACACAATAAGTACATTGTACTAAATTATTAATTAAAATGTAAGTAAATAGTAGTTAAGGCCACTTAATATAAAGTGGGTCCGTAAAAGACTGTGGTTTGTTTGTTAAAAACCTATAAGCTGTAAAATGCATCCACACTGTAAAAAGTAATCATTGAATCTACTTAAGAGAAGCTTGTAAATACAACTGATTTTGGCAAATTTGTTGGTTTTACTCGATTAGGCTGTGTAATATTAACTTTCAGTTAGATGCGGTAGTTAAACTAAATATCTTAAGTAATCCGAACTTTAGAACATCTAGTGTATTGGACTAGGCTGACACAACAATGTGGTTGGCACAAAAAACATAATGAATAACATATAGAGAAGTCAGTACAGTTTCCATCAAATATATATATGTAAATGTATATGTATGTATATATATATATATATATATATATATATATATATATATATATATATATATATATATATATATATATATATATATATATATATATGTGTGTGTGTGTGTGTGTGTGTGTGTGTGTGTGTGTGTGTATGTATATATATGTATACGTATATGTATATATATATATATATATATATATGTGTGTGTGTGTGTGTGTGTATAAAGCAGCCATGTTTTATGGTACAATGGTTTATGGTTTGAATATATGAATATAAAAAATATTGTTCTTAATTTTCCCCATTGGTGGGGTGAAATAAATGAACAACCAATAAGATTTAAGCTTATTGGCAGGTCTGGACGAAACAATTAATATATGTTTAAGAACTGTTGCCATTTCTTCAACTCGGCCTGTAACCGCCAGAAAACTAAAGAAGAGGAAGAATTTTTCGTCAACTCGTTTTCATCCCGCTTGACGCAGTCTCTGCGCATGCGCAATGTTAAATGGACGCAGGTGTTCGGAATCGAGACGACGACGACGAACTTCAGATGTGTGGCAGCACAACTAGGTATGTTGATGACCTACTTATAAACTAAGTTCTCACCGTGTACGCTGTCGTCATTGTATTGAGCATAAAAACTTAAATAAAATAATTTATTTTGCTCGATGTGTTGTAAGCGCAAAAGGTCCATTTTATTAACTTAGTTTAAACGAAGTATACGTTACTGTCTAACCATCAGTTGAGACCAGTTTCTTATTTGTTACATTACAGAAATCGATTTTCAGTAAACATTGTTTTGAATATACAGTTTGGAAGAGATTTTAATCAGTTGTAAGAGCTTTGTCATAGGCCGTTAACTGTGAGGCCTGTAACTTACTCCGCTTCTAGAACATGCTCTTCACGTGTCGTTCACGTGGAAATGAACCGCGTGAGATAACTTATGCGTTACGATAGCTTCATTAAGTCATTTCTATATTCGATTTTGTGATTTATTCATGCAGTGGAAGTGTAAATTCACCTTTTTTTTGTGTGTGAAAAGAGTGCTCAGCTGCTAAAACACTACCGATTGAAATATGGAAGAAGTACTCCAATTCCATGTATCTATACCGATTGTCTATGTTCAAGTCATTTAATTCACTTAGAGTGCACTTAACGAAAAATCATTCACATCAGGTAACGTACATGGTAGCCAGACCAATGCACTTAAGAATACCCCTTTGATATTTCACTGCCTACTTCGCAGTTTTGAGGAGCCCTGCACAGAATCCATAGAGGCAGCACCTGAAAAATAATGAAATGGTGCAGTGTCCATACTGAAATTGCAATTTTAAGAGTAATGTCTACTCTACATTTAATTTATAATTAATATAATTAAAAATTTACTTTTTGTGTCTTTCTGATAATTTAGGTGCTCATTGATTGGCAGTGTCGGTTCTGCTTTGCCAAAAGGAGTGAAATCCAGGAGGAGGAGGAGGTGGTCCAGTCGGAACATTTTCTATGCAGATTTAAAATCGAAATTCAACTTCATTTACCACTTTTGAGGTTGATGTTTAATTTATACTTGCATGTTTCAGTGACGTGATTAATTTTAGTCTGGCTTACCTTTTTTTTATTTTTTTATTTTTTGATATTGGAGTTCAGTCGCATATCTGGCAAAAACCTGCAAACCGAATTTTCAAGAACTGGACAGATTCACTCAACGGTTCATTCATATCTTCAAGGCCAAAGGGGGAGACATTGGATGTAAGCTTAAGAAGATTCTGCAACAGATTGAAAATGAGGTAAGCTACACAGGCACACCCTATTTATTTATTTTCTGGTAAAACAACTGTTGCTCTGTGTTGTGTTTGTGCTATGAATGCTATTAACTCTTACTTTTTACAATGTTACATAACTTTACAGAAATCTGAAATCATTGGTAGGCGAACAGCCGTTCTTCATGGCCTTCCACTTCTCCTTAGAGCAGACCCGACTGATTTTTACAAGACATGTTTTGTAAGTAGCTTTGTCTGTGATTATTCTGGTTATTTAACTGTTGCAAACACTTCTTAAACCAATTTTGCGACCTGATAGGAAATGTAATTAAGAAATATGAAAAAAATTAGGATACAGAAAAAGTGAAAGATAAATTAAGAATTAATAGAAAATAAAAAATTAAAGCAAAAAAATATTAGTTAGATAAGAGAGTAAGATCATGAGAACGAAAAGAGGTAATAATGTTTAGGAAATTAGACAAAGGTTGGTACAATTAAGGACAACAGTCCGATAAGGAGAACAGAAAAGAGGAGGTATCTCATCAGAATTATCTTAATTTGTGTTCTGAAGATGAACAAAGGTCTTACTGGTTTAAAACAACATGACTGTGAGTAATTAATGACAGAATACTCACTTTTGGGCGAACTATCCCTTCAACAAGAACTAATCGCTAATAAGCAAATACTTAATATTTTATAATGTAATCATTATTGAAGTGATTGATGTTTCTTGCATGTTGTAGTTTGACAAAAATTATTTGATCCCTAATTAATGCGGTGTGTAGCTTTTTATATTTTATATAAGTACTCCTGTCCATATGCCGAAATGACAATGTTGAGATTACATTGTTTTTTTTTTTTAATTTTTCATTGGGCTACCTATAGCTGTCGTCATTTTGTGCTTTCATTGAGACATTGTTTCAACAATGTTAGGAAACATTTATTTCCATCAAGAGTTGCATTAATTTTTGGCCAAGATCTTGTAATGACAATGGGAGAGTCAAGCCAACTCCAGCATATCCTAAAGGCTTTCAGTAGGGTGAAGATCAATTCAATTCATAAATGAAAATGATTCCTCATGCTCACTGAACCTTTTTTTTCTTCACACTTTTGGTCCAAAGAATCTTGACACTGTCATCCTGAAATATATGGAGATGGGTGTTTCTTCTGACATAGTTGTGTAAATGGATAGTTCACCCAAAAATAAAAACAAAAATTGTCATTAATCACTCAGCCTTTTGTTGTTCCAAACCCGTAAGAGTTTCATCCATCTTCAGAATAAAAATGTACGCATTTTGAATGAAATCGAAGAGCTTCCTGATCCTGCATTGACAGCAATGTAACTAAAATGTTCCAAAAGCCAGAAATGTAGTAAGGACATCGTTAAAATATTCCATGGGACATCAGTGGTTCAAACTTAAATAAAAATAACTACAAGAATCCTTTTTTGCCCAAAGAAACCAAAAACATGGTTTGTAAAATGGATTCATGATGTACTGACTCATTATAGAAATTGTCAATTTTGAACACAAAACAAAAAGCTACGGACTGGAGCTTTTATTGTTTTGACCCATTTTGGTATCACCACAAAATCTACTATTTTAACTAAAAGTTCAGTGTTTATTCACAAGTCAAGTCACCTTTATTTATATAGCGCTTTAAACAAAATACATTGCGTCAAAGCAATTGAACAACATTTATTATGAAAACAGTGTGTCAATAATGCAAAATGATAGTTAAAGGCAGTTCATCATTGAATTCAGTGATGTCATCTCTGTTCAGTTAAATAGTGTCTGTGCATTTATTTGCAATCAAGTCAATGATATCGCTGTAGATGAAGTGACCCCAACTAAGCAAGCCAGAGGCGACAGCGGCAAGGAACCGAAACTTCATTGGTGACAGAATGGAGAAAAAAACCTTGGGAGAAACCAGGCTCAGTTGGGGGGCCAGTTATCCTCTGACCAGACGAAACCAGTAGTTCAATTCCAGGCTGCAGCAAAGTCAGATTGTGCAGAAGAATCATCTGTTTCCTGTGGTCTTGTGGTAACAAGTAAACAGTCAGTAATAAAATAAGAACTAATGAACAAATCACAAGCACTAGCACCAAATAAATACACAACTACAAAGACACAAAATAAACGGGGGTTTACGTTTTTTGGGGTAGTTCTAACAATAGTATTTAGCTATAGAAATTACATTGCCTGGCCAAACAACAACAAAATAATCCTTGGAAATACTTAAGTGTTAGAATTTTATTTTGGCCAGACAATGTATATTTAATTTATGTAGTGAAGATAATTCAGTGTTGTTTTACATTTAATTATTCAATTTCTGCAGCTGAATTGTTAGAACTGCCTGAAACTTAAACCCCTGTTTATTTTGTGGCTTTGTTGTTGTGTATTTATTTGGTGCGACTGCTTGTGATTTGCTCATTAGTTCTTATTTTATTACTGACTGTTCACATGTCTTGAATAAACACTGAACTTAAGTTAAATTAGTAGATTTTTGTGATTTGTCAAAAAAACAAAACTTATTTTTAGTTTTATTCTTATCGACATAAAAAGTAGCTCCGGCTACAACGTTCTTATACAAGACTCAGACAGTTCTGTTTATTAACCGCCTGAGCACCAAGTTATGGACTGCAGCTTAAATAAAAAGAATACATTTTATTTTGTGGCAGCTCAAGTAAAAAACAATTGTGGGAAATTCAAAATATATCGCAGGAAAACAAAATCATCCTCTGCATCTGCTGCTGTGTCAAATATGAAAAGAACTTTGCGTCATAATACGTTAATTTATTTGCATATTTTTAACATGAATATATGTTCTGAATGTATGATGTTACTTTCACTTCATTCTTGTCATATGCTGCTCATGTTTTTAGGACTGTGATGACAAAGGAGAGATGTCCGGAATTTCAATCGGAATATTGTTTGTGATACCTGAGGACTCTGCAACCGTGCCTTACTGTTTGCATCTGGATGCCACATTCACTGCAATTATTTTGGAAGGTAGAGTTGTAATGGATGATCTGGGAAACCTTCCCAAAGCAATGTGCCTGCTTTTTTGGCTCATTTATGCTCTGAATGTAGAGTATCCTGCTGTACTGAAGAACATGTTTGATTTCTTTCAAAGTGTGATTGTCACTCGGGGCAAGTCTCTCAAACCTGAAAAATCGCCTGTTGCTGTAACATTGTTGTGCCATGATTGACCATTTTTCAGTTTGTTCAGAATTGACCATTGCGGAGATAGAAAATAGTAATCAGGAATGTAATTTTATATTTTAGAATATAGTGTAGTCTTTAAAGAAACTTTTAAAATAAATAGGAAGGTTGTTCAGTACTAAAAAAACAGAAGAATCTTTTGTTTCCTGTAGGAAAACGTGCAATTTGCTTAACAGGGTTAAGTGGTTTGTTTTAGAAAAGGTGCTAATTTTAGAAAAAAATGCTGTATTTCACCACTGTGAGAAAAGGTAAAAATGTCAAAAAAGGGAGCATTGATTGTATGTAATTGCTGTATGTGAAAAAATGCAGTGTGCTGTGTTGATTTGAAGGCATGACATTGTTTTATGGAACAAATAAATGTCCCAGTGTTGTGTCAAAGATATTTTGTCTGTTTTAACTTAGAATTTTTAGTACAACTTACTTGAGAAATTTAAGGTAATCAGTTTCCACACTTTTTTCTAGTAATGTGAACAAGCAGACTTGTTAAGTTTACTCTTTTGATTGTACTAAAATTATCTTGAATGTGTAAGTTGGCTCAACTGGTCAGATTGAGTTACGAATACTCAAGTTTTCTAGTTACCACTACAAATACCCAAGTTAGATTTGCAAAGCTGCAATAAGTTGTATCAACTCAAAATTGATTAACTAATTTGCTTGAGAGATTTGAGGTAATCAGTTTCCACAGGTTTTCCAAGTAAATTCAACTAATTGCTTTTTACAGTGCAAAGTACGAACAAATATCTGTTATTATGTAAAACAAGTACGGTACATGTCACTGTCATTAGCTTGTTGACACGTGATGGTTGATTACATAAACTTGCAAAAGCAGATTAAATTGTTATTTTGTATTTAAGTATTAAGAAGTCAGTAAATAAATGTGTGAAACGCAAGTTAGTTTGTCATAAGGGCTATATCTCAGTAATACATGTTTTTCTTTTTTTTTTTCTAGCAGTGGTTGCATCCTGATTTCAGTAAATTAAATGTTTAAATCAGGACTAATTTCATTAAATTTTCATTAGATTTCTTTAGGGTTTTTTTTCTTCCATAAATTCTATAATTCTAACAAATATTCCATTATAGAACAGACGGTGATGATATTTCCATAGCTATTACCATCATAAAGTTTTCATTAAAATAAATAAACATTTCTAATGCTATACTTTGTTTTAGTTACCATGGCACTGAATTAGTAAACAATTATGCAAGAGCATATTTCTAATAATTTCTTTATGTATCCCCCAATTGTAAGTCGCTCTGGGTAAAAGTGTCTGCAAACTGAATAAATGTAAATGTAATAAAGGCTGACGAAGAGATAATAAATTTTATTCTTTTTTTTTTTTTTTTTTTGCTTTTAAAAAAACAGTTGAAACTGCTGTGTATTTTTTGCAAATGGGAATGCAAAAATTATATTTCTACCCCAGAAATGTGAAAAAGGGCCTTCTTTTACAGATTTATAAAAGCTTTTGTCTTGAGTAAAGAAGGGGACACTAATACTGGGATACAAGTGTCAATAACAATGAAAATGGATTTGAAAAACTGAACTGAGTCCTCAGAAAAGAAAGAAAAAAAATTCATGATTAAAAATATGGATTGTAAATCTTCACTTCTCTGTCACATCTACACTGTCATAAAAATACAATCTTTTGGCAAAAACAATAGTTTGATATATTTTACTTTTTTCACCTATTTATTGTTTTGTGCTTCATAAATAAAATATTTTTAAATGGACTATAACATTTAGTTATAGACTCCTTATGTGGCAACTTATAACTAATTGGATGAATAAGACCACTAAGGGTCTATGTGTGTAAAATAAACTTTTTCCCCCAATGTTGGAAATGTATAATAATAATAATAATAATAATAATTAAAAAAAAAAACTGAAACGGAAAACTTGATAACCAGACCTGAAAACTGTGAAAACGAGGACAATTATAACATTAAAAGGTTGACACAGGTATGCATGAAGCAACTGAAAGAATTAACAAAAATATTCCCCACGTCCTGTGAATTTTGAGTGATGGCATTTACCTTACTCCTTAATAGTTTAAAAATAAATATATTTTAATAGCAGACAAGGATCTGAATGAATTACTTGCTCTTTTGCGTCAGCTGGCACATGTCACTATAGCTCATTGGGTTTATGAAGCCAGATTATGAAAGAGGCAAAAGATTGTTCAGTGACCATTTAACTATATCATGACGAAAAGACAGTGTCACTGTTACATAACTACACGAATGGAATTAATAATCTTAACGTATACCTGGTGTCGGTGCAAGATTGTTTATTAACAGACTAACTAAAAATTATTTACGCGCAAAAAAAACTACAACTCCCACGAGCATGCGGATATTACCCATGAGCACTTGCTCCAGTCTTGACGCACATTCCGGTGTCCTTTACATCTTCCTGTTCATTACACATTCGTTTTCAGAGGATCAAGATGTCTGGACTTCTGCGGGGAATTGCTCGTGTCCGCGCCGCCCCGGTTCTGCGGGGATCAGCCATCCCCCAGCGAGCCAACATCACCACGCGCCCCGCCAAAGATGCATTCGGGCCCGTTGTGAGTATCTGTAGAGCGCTGCTCGTTTCCTCTGCAGCTCGTGAAGGGCAGACCATGATCTCCTTGGCATTCACCTTTAGACTCACTGTGATAAACGGAAACACAGCCATACAAGTCCGTTTAGTTTGAGTATAGTTCTAATCCAGGTGTTGACTACGAATAGATCACTTTTGTACTTTCGAATTCGTTTTTGACTTAAGGACTGAAACGTTAGCTAAACCCTTCTCGGCCGATCGCGGCTCAAGTTATATATAGAAGAGGGTCGTGGTGTTTCGACAGGCGATAGATGGGGAACTGAATCTCGATTTTGAAGTTATTTTCAATTCTAATATAAAAAGTAAGAAAAATTTGTGTAATATTTGTTTTAAAGGTAATTCTGTTTATGCTTGAGCTATTTAAGAAACCAGGCATCACAAATAAGCTTCCGCTAAGAAAAATAGTTCATTATTTATGCCGCAGAAATAACCGGTCTGTCAATAATACAATATCGCAACAACAATAATCTACTGTATATCCTCAATATTTCGGTTCATGCCCCACCCCCAGGCACTGATTAGCTTGTATTTATATCATAAGAGACTGTGGGGTAATGGCAGAATATTAAAGCACCTCTATGTTGCCATGAACGGTTAAATGAACCGTTTTTTAGCATCTGCATCTCTAACAGCTCTCTGGTTCTTGTGTCTGTTTTCACAGGAGACAATAGTTGGTCTGACCATGTTTTCTCTTACCATCCTGGGACCATCTGGATGGGTTCTGGCCAACCTGGAAAACTACAAAAAGAAGGATGCTGCTGAGTGATCCACTTGTCATGGACTGAACGCAGTTTGTCTGGTTTTATTGCTTTTAACATGTCGGGACCACCATCTCACAGACCTCCAGCTTACCTAATCATCAGTCTCCTTTGAGCCACCCTGCTACCTCTCCATGTGACCATTTACTGTCCTCCAGACACTCTTTACACTGAGCTGTTTGCTCCCTCTTACCAACTGTGTGATGATAACGTAATCATGGGTGATTCAGTTCTCCTTACCTGGAGCTGTTACTGTTGAAATAAACCATTATTTAAATCTTAAAACCTTTGTCTCTTTGTTTTCTGTTACTTTTTTGACAATACTGGAAAAAAATATTGCTTTTCAGTAGCTTATTATATGAGGCAAGGCACTTTAAGTGTCAGATTAAAACATATCACGCAAAAATAGATACATCATACCATTCAATTATTATTTTTTTTAAATAAAGGAGTGTGAAATAATAGGTTTGGCATTTTAAATGTTAACTTTATTCAGTAACTCGGAAAGGCTTTTACATCAAATACAAGGTTATTGATAGAATCTTGAACTTAATATATTTGGTCTGATAAAAAATAGCATTTAATTGTCTCCTTTTAATACACATGATTCAGATCAACATGTAATTTGGAAAGCATCCCATTAAGTGAACATGGCATCTTTATATAATTAACATTTTATTAAAATCTATAACATTTTGAATATTATTTCGCATATACACATACAAATATAACACTTTAGCGTTTTTTCAGAAATATTTGAGAATAATTTAATGGTGTGATGTATTTATTTTAGTTAGATATAATAATTAGTTTTAAGATGACGCTTAGAAAATTATCTATGAGAGTTTGTCACTGGTGACTTGCCCGGTTAGTTAAAAAAAGTTATTCTTAATTATTAATAATTATGTCAAAATGTATACGTACCATCAGCTTGTATGGGCGTAAACTGAACTCGATTCAAAACATGCACATTCACAAAGGCAACCGTTTTTAACACACGTAAAACAAACGGGAGTGATCATCAGGGTATTCAGCAGGTGAAGTATCTTCTCAACCGGAAGTGGGTTCATCTCCAACTGTTCCAATCAATCAGCTGACCGGAAATGACTATACAGCAGGAACATGGCGGAGGAGCAACAGCAGGAGATCTCTCAAAAAGAGGCTGACGGTGAGAATTACTTTACCGCAATTTGGTCAGAAACGTCTTCTATTTGTATCGGTTTGCACACGCGGATGTTGTTTTGAGCTGAGTGAAGACTTGCATGAGCGGATGAGACGAGCAGCTAGCGCTTTGCTAGCCTGCTAACAACAACAACAACAACAACAGCTGAGAGTTCATTGTTTATGTTTTAAAGCTCTTCGGGGCTTCAGTTTCAGTGTCCAGATCTTTATAATATGATATATAACGTGACGACCATTAGCGTTATATAAACATTTAATAAAAGAAAATGCGTTTAAAAAACAATGCCCTTTGAAAAGAAATGTAAAAATATCATTATACTCATAATAACAGCAATAATACTGTTTATGACTAATAATGTCAATACAACAAATGTTTTTTTGCCCGTTATCAAACTGGCGATATTTTACACTCAGTTGTGTTTGTTCTTTGACAGGGCTGAATTGTCTTGCATACGACGAAGCGATTGTTGCACAGCAAGATAAGATTCAACAAGAGGTAATTGAGTAATAATTTTAATTATTTGTATTTTTATAACGTTCTGTGTTGCTTTATACACACGTTGATTCTCTAGTTAAAGTATTTCAATATACTCAACAGGTGAAGATTTTGCTTTGGTACAATTCAAAGAAATGTATTAAAACCATGGTTGTTATAATTAAGTAAAACTAAACCCATAACACATTCTATATTTTAAATATTTCATTTGATATTTGTCTAGGAACCATTTATTAATTATCTTGTAAAAATAAAATGAATACAAATTCTATAGACATTTAAAAAAATAAATGAAATCACAAAAGACTAAAGCTTTAAATAAAATGTAAATTACAAAAAAAGTTTCAAAATGTGAATAAAACTGCAATAGCAGTGTGATACTAAAATGTAATGAGTTGCTGGTATTCATTTTTCAAAAGGTGTGGGAACCATGGTTATTTTTTTACATTTTAAGCCTCATATACATTAATTGTATATATGCACATGGTGCTGCTCATTAAGTTACACTCTTTAACCCATCCTGAATGTCATTGTAGATAGCAACCAGTATTCCTCTGGTGTCAGAAAGACAGGTCCTGTCTATCCTTAAGCGAGAGTATGCTGACGATGACACTATTTACCAGCAGAAGATAAGAGTAAGTGATCTGTTTTCAATAGTGAATAAGTGTTTATGGAATGTTATGCATTAATTATTATTATGCACTTATCTTTTATCTCCGTTATCTAATTGCATACCCTGGAGATAAGAGAGCATATAATGATTATTTATGCACAGATATATTCAAGCAGAGAAATCCCAATCTCTGACTGTTCTTTTTTTCACAAATCAAAACGTTCTGTCAACAGGACTTGCAGAAGAAGTACTCATCTATACGCAAAACACGGCCAGATGGGAACTGTTTCTACAGAGCTTTTGGTTTCTCACATCTGGAGTCTTTACTTGAAGACAGCAAAGAATTACATCGGTAACCACCTGCCATTCAGCTGAATGAACGTTGTTTATTGATTTGGTTGAATAAATGATTCCCTCTCTACAAAACTGGATATTAAAAATTAAATATGAAAGTATGGGGAGAAGATAATGGTCTAAAGTATGGTCTGTAAACTTGAGTACATTCCTCTAAGACTCTGTTTGGTTGTGTTTGCTTGGCAGGTTCAAGGCTATTGCTGCCAAGAGTAAACAGGATCTGGTGAGCCAAGGTTTTACAGAATTCACCATTGAAGATTTTCACAACACAGTAAGTCTTTGGAAGAATATAAACTAAGGCTGATGATACACTGGGCAAATTTTTGAGCAATGTTCCCATCAACGGGTAAGACACAGGTCCCACGACCCTTCTAAAATATCCAGATAGAAGTTTGTTACCCATTCTCAAGGGGAAAGTGCCCAAGCAACATTGCTCAAAAGAAAGTTGCCACGGGTATCATCAGCATAAAACATTTTATCTTATTTTTATTGACCGGTGCATCTCAATAAATTAGAATGTCCTGGAAAAGTTCATTTATTTCAGTATATCAAGTGTTATTTTATTATTTATGTACTATCATAGTATTAATAAATATTTCAAATTAGTTTTATTTGTATATTTTTAAGTTTTATTGGAATTTTAGTTTGTTTATTTGTAAGTTTGTTTTTGTTACTTGTTTAAATAAACTTTAATTCAGTTTCAGTTTAATTAAATTTAGTACTTAAATTAGTTGGTTGCTAAGGCAACATTCCTAAAGGGAAGGTCGCAATAAACTTTCCATTCCATTGATTTTCATGTATTCTTATGTTCATGCTGAAGAATGAAAATACAGGCTGAGTAATACTTTGCTCTGGTTCACTGTAGTTCAAAATACAGGCTTTTTTTTTTTTTGCACAAGCCTGTATTTTCACTCTTATTTTTCAATAATATATATATATTTGCTGGTTTACAAAGGTCACTGTAGTAAACTCTGACCTGTGAAATTAGTTTTACTTGAAGACATGTGACAATTAGATCTATGTCATGCTGTGACATCTATATAAATTATATATATATATATATATATATATATATATATATATATATATATATATATATATATATATATATATATATATATAATATATTTATTTATTTATTTTTTATCATGGTGAATTTGTAAAAAAAAAAAAAAGCATTCCACTGATTGTGACATAATATCATCTCTCTTGTAGTGTTCAAAGAAATTTTGTGTGCCAAAAGTCTAGTCTGTATTGAACCTTTTCACATAATCCT
Source organism: Carassius gibelio (assembly GCF_023724105.1). Taxonomy (NCBI): domain Eukaryota; kingdom Metazoa; phylum Chordata; class Actinopteri; order Cypriniformes; family Cyprinidae; genus Carassius; species Carassius gibelio. Next base: position 14,001,588 of record NC_068416.1, on the reverse strand, counting down.
TTTTTTCAGTTAACTAAAGCGATTTTTAATAGTTCAAACGACAACACTGGAAATGTCACATCAGCCCTGTTTGCCTTATTTCTGGTCAGTAATATTAAAAGAGTTTGCTGTATAATGAATTTGCTCTTGTTCACTATAGTTCATGGACCTGATTGAGACTTGTGATAAGCAACCGTCTGTTAATGAGCTGCTCAGTTCCTTTAACGAGCAGTGCGTGTCAGATTATCTTGTGGTCTATCTGCGGCTGGTGACCTCTGGGTTCCTGCAGAGAGAGGAAGACTTCTTCCAGCACTTCATAGAGGGCGGCCGCACCGTTCGAGAGTTTTGCCAACAGGTGACACTGAACAACGCACCATTTCTGACTCACTTGTGTTGTAATTTTACATCCAGTTCTTGTAGAGTAAGGTGGTCTTTAATGACTTTGCAACATTTTAAACCAACATGTCATTCTGTTTTGGCCAGGAGGTGGAGCCCATGTCCAAAGAGAGTGACCACATTCACATTATAGCTCTGGCTCAGGCTTTAAACGTGTGCATCCAGGTGGAGTACATGGATCGAGGAGAAGGAGGAACAGTCAATCACCACATCTTCCCTGAAGACGGAGAGCCCAAGATTTTCCTCCTCTACCGACCGGGCCATTACGACATCCTGTACAAATAACAGATCTGCTCCTATTGCTGCTAAGGCCTCGTCTGTGTCTGTGCTGTGGGTTTAAATCTAAACTCTAAACCTGTGAAATGTGAACATGAGAGCCGAGCACTCAACTTTGCAATTTCCTGTCAAAACCCCAAAAGACTCTTGAAGAATATTGGAGAATCTGTTAAAACAGGCACTGGACATTGTACAGTTTTCTTTGATTAACCTGCATCTTTGTTTTTTTTTTTCCCCCCGTTGTATATACAGTATATGGTTATTTCATTTAGTGTTTTTTTTTTTTGGAAAACTGCCTGTCATTTGTGATAGGAATGGAATTGCTTTACCACGTTTGACTGTATTTGACTTCCATGAGAATAAAAAGTAACTTGCAGTAGTCATGGTTTGGAAACATTATTGTTTAATGTGTGTATAGATTTTAAAAAAATCCCAAAGGGGCTTTATTTAAATCAAAAATGTCAAACATGCACTGACAAAAACACACATGGTTCCTCTCACAGCAAACTGATGAAGGATCTCGCCCCAGCACCTCCTTTGGCTGGCAGCACTTCCACAGAATCACAGAATGAAGGAGGGATGAAGACGTTTGGGTCCTCGATTCCCTCCACTAGGTCAAAGAAGCTGCAGAAAGAAGAAATGGGTTAACAAATCTCGTTACATGTTGGTCTTTTGACTTTTAATATGCTTCTAAGACTTTATTGATCCATGCGGGTAATCAAGGTATTAAACATAAAAAGCATGGACAAAACAAATGGGTGGTAGTATGAAATAATTGAGATATCAAAATGTTGAGATAAACAAGAAATATGATGAGTGTAAGAAACCTCTTTAAAAACATTAAGAATCCTACTGATCCCAAACTTTTGAACAGGAGTGTACACACACACACACGTACAGATGCCCTCAATTTCAATATAAATGTATAAAATGTTTACTCAGAGACTATTAAGGTTAAGTCTGCATCCGAGAGCCATTCAGTATCCTTGTCATTGAAAAAAAAAAAAAAATTCCCTCCTGCTTGAGGAAATCTTGTACAGCATTCATGAAGCACACATTTTGTGCCTATTATGTGCCTGTTATTCTTTCATGAAGCCGGCCTTGATGAGAGGAAGAGGAAAGGAAATGTAAACACGTGTAATTGGTTAAGAGAGTCACTGTTGCATAATCTCCTGTTGTTGTTCATCAGAATACTACAAATGTGGTTAGATTAAAGATCGCAGACTTGATTCCAGGGTTTAGGGTTTTAATGAAAAGCAGAGTTAAACATGGTTATATTTTCTGTATGGGACAGGCCCGCCTTACTTTGTCTGTTCAGTCTACTTGACTAACCTTGTCATGATGCTTAATTCTCCTTTCTGTGTGAAATCGAGGGTGTAGAGAGGCACACAGCCGAACGCAGTGAAGGTCAGCAGGTAGTGTTCTGCAGAGAAAAAGACCAAGAACATAAGCCAACTAGCAAGGGAAGGGGATTTTATATTGGTATACTCAACCTAAGATGTTAAGCAGCTTATCCACATGCATATAACACTTTACTTTAGGGACCAGTTCTCACTATTAACTAATTTCTTGTTAGCACTATGTCTTACAAAAATATATTTCGATTTACAAAACACATATTAATGCCTTATTCTGCATGACCATATTTTAGAGCTCTTAATTCTATCTCATACTTAAACTTAATAACTACTTTACAATCCACTAATAAGCAGCAAATTAGGATTTATTAAGGCAGTTAATAGTAGGAATAGAATATATAGATGTAGATGTATGGACCAAAAACAGAAGACAAAATCACATCAGACTATTGCAAAAGTATTTATTTTCCTGCAGTTTTCATCAATTAAAATAAAACTAAATGACCTTGGTTAAAATGTTCATCAGTCTTTAATTATTTAAATAATTATTTATGTTTAATAGTTTATTATATGAATGGTTATAGTGTGGAAATAGTAGTCTTTAAAATTGAAAACAATTAGAAAGTTAAAATAATATGTATATATAATATAATGTAATTTTTTTACGCTTAATCATGATTAATTGCATTCAAAATATGTTTACATAGTATATGTGTCTACTGTCTACTGTGACAGGGACATGTATATATATACATACAAATATATGTTGCCCTATATATATTGATTCATTGTTTTTCTGTTCTAATATTTTATAGATTTGTGTTATAGCCAGTGCTGGGTGTTAAAGCCTGACTGAGAATCTTCATGCTGCATAACGGCGCACATTACCTTTCGTTTCCTCCACTGTTCCATTCCAGTTATTGACCAGCAGTCCTTGTTCTGGTAAAGAGCTGCTCCCCAAGACCATTTGATTCAGGAAATGGGCATCATGGGGAACCCCGATATGTCTGAATGGTTCCTTTAAAGCTTTCTTAATGCAAGTTTTGTTGTGGTAGTGGATCTCATAGTTGACTCCCTGTTGAGAAGAGTCAGCAAGAGTCAGCAACCCAATGATGAACTTACAAAATTTATATTTTGCTATTTATCCATAAAATGTGGTGCTTTACCTCTTTGAAGAGCAGAAGCCTATCAACAAAGAAGGTCTGGTTGCCTTCTTTTCCAGCTGCTAGAACTCTGACATTCTGTCCATAGGCATCATAGGAGAATTTCTCAAAAACACGTAAGTGTTGCCCAGGGATGAACTGTGGTGGAGAGAAAGAGAGACAACACTTTCACATAACTTAAATAACAGATAAAAGACAAGCCAAATAGTAATGAAAGTAAAAGTTAACTTTATTTTGGTACATTCAGGCCACAATGGCAAGTTTCTCTGATGAACTTTCTCTATTTCGGACGAAATAGTGTAATATCCTTGTCAAGATGGCCCACTTACCGCAGACAGTGCCCCCTCAAGTAAAGGTGGAGACTCTGGAAGTCAAAAGAGAGTGAAAAGATTTTTTTTTAGACTTCTCAAAGGATCAAAAACAAGCATAGATTCATTTTTCATTCTTTCAACTGCTAAAGCTCTATAAAGTTTACTACAATGTGCTGATAAAAGACGACAGGTAAAGAGGTCTTACTGCAGGGTTCAGGCCTCTGTGCACAGCTGCTGAGGATCAGGCTCAGGCAAACTGGTATCAGAAATAGGATCTTCATTGTTATTGTGGAGTGCTGGCAAACCGGAGCCAAAGCGACTAGCAGCAGTGTTTCCAAGTCCGGCCCTTCTTATATCGTCAGTTCCGGATCATCACTCCATGTTTTCAGTCTCACCGGGCCTTCTGGGTATCTGGCCTGTGCTTCAGTTCAATAGGAGTCTTAAAGGTATTTAAACAACTTAACTGTATGTAATACTTGGAATATCAATCCTAATGTGGGTGCAAAATAGAATGAAAATTGAATATTGTTGAAGTTCCAATATTGAAGAAATACTGCCAGTTGTCCCTGGACATGATGGGTGACAGGTAAAACCTGAACTGGAGTAAATCTCACCTTAGTCACATGATGAAGACTCAGCATATTCGCTTGCCACAGGTCAATGTGCAAGTGCGGGTCATATAATAATTTACTGAGAAAAACAAGATCATCTGATGATATCAAAAACTAAAATACATTTTTGGTGCACTCAGCAAAAACTGACACAATCTGATGATTTTAATTTTCCAAAAAGCATTTATATGCTAAAATAATAATAATAATAAAAACATCCTACATTTTTCTAAGCATGTTTGCTTTTCTCTCTGCGTGGTGCATTCTGTTGGCTTGCTGGTATTGATTTTGGGCTAAACCCAATCCCAGCTAAAACGAGCAAATCATCTTATAAATGTAAAAATTTCTTTTTATTTATTCATTTTTCAACAGGAAACCTGTGTTAACAGCTCTTATTATATGGCTTTCTGAAAGACTTGTTTCTGATTGGTCAATCACAGAAACCAGCCATTTGAAGTTTTCTGAATTTCACAGCTGGACCAAAAAAGGTAAAGTAGCAAAGCAAAAAAAAAGAAAAAATTCTTCTTTATGTAACTTAAATACTTGCCAATGTAAATCACATTCTGACTGCTGTCCATCGGAAGTTTCCTGGGGTTAAGTAAGGGCGAATCCAGCCTCAGCATGTTGAACACATTTTAGTGACTGCACAGGGCCACATCAAAGAAAACACTTAAAGCTTAAGTGCTTCATTTATAGAGTTCTCGTGTTCTCATGCACACACCTTTCCCTTTGACATACAGATGTATACAGTCTGGATTACTGTTTTGATTACTTTTTTACTGCAGTCAAAGTACGACAAACAATTCATCTGTCAGGAGATCCATGCAACACACATGACCTTCGATGTGGCTTCTTTGATCACAGAAGCTGTAGACGGTTACTCATTGTTGGGATCAAGAATAAACACATAGTAAGTTGAACATAATTTCGTGTGATATTTTATTTCATTCAATCTTTTGCATTAAATGGCCTGTAATTACGGTTTATCTGAATTCTTGGCAGGATCAAAGCATTATATTCAGGGTTTTGAGGCTGGAGACACCAAACTGGTGATTTAGCACAGGTGAATCCCACACATTTTCATTCACATACCGTTTTATAATCATAGACCTTTGAAGTCGCAGTACATGCTGTTGACTCACTAGTGAGTAAGATCCAGGGGTGGACGAAGTACACAAATCAAGTACTTGAGTAAAAGTACAGATACGTATAATAATATATTTCTCCAGTAAAAGTACTACTTTTTCAATTTTACTTGAGTGAAAATACAAACGTACGAAATTTTTATGTACTTAAGTAAAAATGTACTGATAGATAGATTTATTTTGCAATTTTATATAGTCTACTTAATTTAATTATATATGAGCACATATTTTTTTTTATAATCCTACTGCTCAAAATACCTGGAATTTTCTCAAAATAACCAATATATGGAGTCGAAATATATTTTTGTTGTTGATCTGGACTTCGCTGATGAGAGTGATGTAGTAATGTTTACTGTGAAGCTTACACTGCGATGTACCTGAGAGAAAACAGAGTTGTGACCCTGGACCACATATCCAGTCATAAGGGTCAATTTTTCCAAATTGAGATTCATGCATCATCCAAAAGGTGAATAAATAAGCTGTTAGGAATGGATGATATTTACAACTGTTTGAAAATCTAGAATCCGAGGGTGCAAAAATAATCAAAACACTGAGAAAATCACCTTTCAATTTGTCTAAATTAAGTTCTTAGCAATGCATATTACTAATCAAAAATTAGGTTTTGATATATTTACGGTAGGAAATTTACTAAATATCTTAATGGAACATGATCTTTACTTAATAACCTAATGATTTTTGCCATAAAAGAAAATTTGAAATTTTTGACTGATACAATGTATTTTTGGCTCTTGCAACAATTATACCCCACTTCTGGTTTTGTGCTCCAAAATCACATTTGACCATCAGATTTTCAGCAGTAAGACATTTTTTTTTTTAAATGTGTTGTTTTGCAGAACATCACAGTTATATTTGACACGAGAATAAGGCCTGAAGTAAGGAAGAACTTTTTAAGGGAAATATAATTGTAGTTTTATAAAGACTTTTTTCTCCTCAAACCTTGTCTGTAGTGTTAAAACACCCCTGGCCAAATGCCCCCAGAGGACATCACTTCCACTTTGATAATCACTGTAGTTACCAGGTTCTGAACATCACATCCCTTCTTTTCCCCCCAGATGTAATCTATCTAGGTGGTTGAATACAAATATTTGGACTTTATATATAAAAGTTACCTCAACTTAGCACCAGCAAGCTTGTTAGCTAGACATTTAGCATCAGCTACCAATATTTACTTATTTTCAGTATGGTTATGAAAAAAAATTCATATCTCTCTACTTGGCTAATTAATCCAAACAATATAAACGTATACTGTTGTTAAACAATATAAAAACAGACGTCACATAGGGCTAAATGCGTAGCATTTTAATAAAACTGTTAACGTTAGACTTCTGCATGTAATTGAGCCCAGTGCATTATGGGTGTTGAAGTTTTCCCCATCATTTTTTTTTTGTCACTGCCCATTTTTTCTAGTCATGTAGCACCAATTAAAAAAAAACAAAAACAAACAAATGCATTTCTACTTCATGAATATCCAATTTTTATTAAAACCCCATATTAAATTGTCAGGGAGTGAATTATCCCTGTATTTATTTCTTACATGGAAGATGATATGACTGTAAAATGTCCTTTTTATCTCCATACATTAAAAATCAATGGTAAATGGGCAAAACTGTTCGGATACCAACATTCTTCAAAATATATTATTTTGTGTTCCATAGAAGACAGAAAAATCATATAGGGTTGGAACCACATGTGGTAAAAAGAATTTATATTTTCATTTTTTGGTGAACAGTCCCTTTAAATGAGTTCTTGAAATGTAAAATGGCAGTAAAAGTGCCAAGTAAATGGTTCCTTTAAGGTGGGACTCCTTTACAAGAAGGAGAAGGACTGTAATTCTAGTGCATGGAATGTGCAAAACTCAGCTCCAAGTAAATGGCAAAGAGGACTGTAATACCTGGATGAAGTTGCCTGCATTCTTCTCAACTGTAACTCTATGACAACTGAGTTTTAGCGTGGTAATATACATGGCAATGTTAACGTGCTTGGTCTTGGTGGAATAGATCTGCTATGCAGAGCAAGTACAGAGACTTCCACAGACATTCTCTGGTGAGCATGCAAGAAATACTGCTGCTGCACATATAGCATTTCAGAAATAACCCCTATATCTAGCATACATGATTCAAACATAGCAGATCTATACAGGTGGAGCTGGGGAAGGTGGAGGATTTCTGAAGTGTGTTGAAACTTCTACAGCAAGCACTAGCAAAGATTTCCAATGTTGAGCAGCAAGATCATTGGCTGCCGATGCGAAAGAAAACAATCATCTGAGCCATATAAATAATGACTGAGTTAGAACCGATGGGCCTGTCCCATCTAGAGTTTCATGACAGAACTTTGTATTTCATTTAACATATTTAATTATTTAATTGAATTATATTTGACAGCAGCATACCCATATTAAACTCAATACACAACTAGTGCCACTAGTGGTGAAAAATGACATAATTTGACCAGCGAATAACCTAGCATATTCAGTATGCGGGATGATCTAAATAACAGTTGTGCTGCATTTGGCTCGGTCGTCAGCGTGTTGAAATAACCTGTTTATTGAGTGATTGATGTGTGCATTGCTTCATCACAGAGACACATGTGAACCATCAGATGCTGCACATCACATTTTCACATCCACTCTCCGCCAGACTCCATCAGAGACCATTATGTTCTGCCATGAATCTGTTGAAAACGTTGAAGCAAAAAGCTGTTGAAGCAGATCATCTGAAGCTCAGGCTGAAGATCCTGAAGATCAGGAGCAGAGATCATGCCTCCCAACTCGTACTACACAGAAAAACAAAGTACTTTCATAAGCAGCATCTGTGTTGTGTTTGGAGTGTAGACTCTATTCAGCCTTTGTGTCATGATGAAGAGCAGCACAGGCAATTAAACATGTAGAGATAGTAAACCAGCCATCACGTGTTGTTGTTCACTAATGACCATTAGGGATTTTTGAGCGGAAACATGCATCATCCTGTCATGTTTTCTTTGCCTTGCAATCAGAGAGCGTATTTATGACAGTTCACGTGTGGGAAAGTTAACAGAGTGTAATTAAGACGCACATCTTGAAGTCGGTGGGAAAGCGGTGTTTTTAAACCACTGGAAGTTTCCAGCTGTCTAAGCAGAAGATTGATTTCAGAGACACACCTGCTTCTCAGGATCGGATGGTCTCAGAAGACAAGTTAATGACTAATAAGAGTGTCCATTATAAAGAAAGGGAAATGCTATTAAAACTCATTTACAAGTTCTTAGAAATGGACTTGTTGTATTCATGTTGGCTTTATGGTTTTGAAAAAAAACATTTTCTAATAAAGTTTTAACCTAATGACTCTAAAATATCATGTGGTGAATATTGTGTACACATCTTTATCAATTTTTTTATTTTCTTAATCAGTTTTAAAGTGTATTTTTGAATACAACATTTCTATTTTATTTTTATGTGAACTACATGATATTTTACATTCTGAACTTATCTGGCCTTGTCATAAAAGTCAATGCATCTGGTATATTTTGCATTAAAATATTTTTCTCAAATTATATAATACAGTTTTATTTTGAGGCTTTTTTAATTATTATTATATTGCATTTTTATTCAATATATTTTTCTAATATAAAAAACCGAGCGTCAACCAGATCATAGTGTCCCTAAGAAAACCAACAGTGTCAGCCAACAGGAGGACGTGTGTGTGGTCTTTGCTCTTCATATGCACTGAGGTGTGTCGTCTTATTATTCTGAGCTCAGGTTAGAAAGAAGTTGGCAAGTCCGGTTCACAGATTTTGTTGACCTCAGTCTGTTTTGGAGGCATCGTGTCTCTGCATGTTACAACATTAACGTTGAGATACCTTGACAGATGATGGAGTATTTATTTCCTTGTAGACTTTCTCCTCATTTAATGTTATTGGATGTTATCTTCATGTCTTTTTTATGTCAAGTCTAGTCACGTTAACTTTGTGTTTCCAGTTCTGGATCGATAGTATCAAGTTGTCAGGTTGTGAAAGCTTTATCTAACTCAGGGAAATATCTACACAACTACATAGTAGTGGTGCATATGCATGTATAGCAGGATCTTGTTTTCACAGAGAAATATGTTTGCTGGTCTTATCTGGTTATGGTGGTCTATTTAAAGGCTTTAGAGGGCACCTAAGTGGAGTACACTTTTAAGTATATGTTCTGTTTGTTTAATGCATGACACAAGCTTATTAAAACAATGATTCAAAATGTACTTTTAAATAAAAATAAAAAACTTTGAAGAGAGATCGAGTTGACGGTAGCCATTGACTTCTATAGTGTGGGAAAAAATACAATGGAAGTCAGTGGCGCCCATCAACTGTTTGGTTACACACATTCTTCTGTGTTCAACTGAGGAAAGAAACTTATACAGGTTTGGAACAACATCACTGGTGAGTAAGTGATGGCAGAATTGATGTTTTGGGGAGAACTGAAAGTGTTTTAAAAAATACGCTTTTAAGATAAGTGCACTTCTTTTTTCACAAAACCTTAAAGTGGATTGAGCTGTTATTTATGTCACTATCAAATTGATCAGGAATGTTTGTACATGTGCATTTAACAAAGCACTTTAGCTCAGAATGACATTAAAAGTTGAGCTGTTTTGATTATGATGTTGGATTTAATTTGAGATTTCACTTGATTTTACAGCCTCTTGCAACCTGACGTACATTCTGCTAAACTACAATGACATTTTAGTGTTGATTCAGTTTATTCTTGTCATAAATTCATGAATGAAATCTAAACATATTCCTTAACTCTACATCGCCATGCATATCGGGAAGTCAATTTGCCAGTCAATGTGTCTGAAACGTTTTGGTGCGGTGTCTGAAATTAATGAGATCATTCTTTGGCTATCCAGCATTTGGCAATCAGTAGATGGGAAAAGACAATGATGCCAAATCATCTGGGAAATGATTAGCACATTTTGAAGGTGAGGCAATATTTGGAAAGTTTGAGACCCAAACGCCTTTCATATCAGGTTATCATCTGGAGACTAATATTCCCTTTTCCACACCTTCATCTTAAAATCAGAGCTCACCAGAGAAGAGAAAACCACAATGGCACTGTTCCAAACATGCACAGTCTGTTCTTCCACTCCTTTGAATGATTAGACATCACGTCAAACTTCCCTTGTAGTGGATGAACCACATCACTCCCTTAAATAAAACTCAGAGGCAATCCGTTTATCATTATGATTTATACCTTTTTCCCTGACGTGAATGAATAAAGAATGGAGCTCATGCCAACAACGGTCTATTTCAATGATTCACTGTCCATTCAGGTAGTGAGAGACGTTCCCAAGGACATACAACCAGATTTTCAGTGTTGCTGCTTCCATGACGGAGGAAAGACAGATATGTATCGAATTTGATAACTGCCTTTGGCTCTAGAAACAAGGTGATATATTTCCTCCAGTCCATATACATCATTCTGTTTTTCCAGTGTTCACCCAGAATGCACTAAAACCAAAGACTCTCGTGACAATTCATATAAGATTTGCTACACTAGTGGCAATAAAAGTATGTTTTAGTATGATCTGCTCACACCCTGCTGAAGATTTGGGCTTGCAAACGAATACATTTTCATTCAGACAGTATGAGTTCATGCCCACTCATATTATCAAAAATTCGTATAATTTCAGGTTCTACTTCAACTAAAACGCCAGCTTGAGCACTTTAGCCAAAATTAGGAGACCAGAAACCACCTTAAAGCTGCAGTAAAAATATATTTTTTTTACATATTTGTTAAACCTGTCATTATGTCCTGACAGTAGAATATGAGACAGATAATTTTAGCTTGTCCTGAATCACTAGGGTGCATCTATAATAAGTGTTTATATTCGGACTATTTTAGACTGCTTCGGGGGTACCGCGGCGGAGTAACCCAGTACCTTTGTGATTCTTCATAGACATAAACAGAGAGAAGTAGTTCCGGCTACGATGTTCTTCCGCAAGACGCAAGCAGTTCTGTTTATTAACCGCTAGAGCATCAAACGTTACCTACCGCAGCTTTAACAGGCCTGTTCACACCAAAACAACTGTTTTCCAATAGAAATATACTTTTATCCGATCAGATCAATCCTAAAAAAGCGGCAGAATGTTGTTGTTTTATGGAAGAGCACCAGCTTTGGGCATGTAGCTTATAGCAAAGTAAAAGACAGCTTTAATGTCATGCAAAATTTTGAATTAAATGAACTTATAAAAATGAAAATGATCCTACAAAATTCTTCTGACGAAGATTCGTGTTTGAGGCCTTTATGCTGGTTTAAGGTTCTTTTTTTCTTTTTTAAAGCAGGGTCACCACACATGCTCAGAAACTACAGACATCATGTGCCAAATTAATCTGAATTGTGCAAAAGTCCCTTCCAGGATATCTGTAACATATCACTTTCTTAATACCTGCCAAATACTGGATGCAGTGAGCTTTTAAACTAAACTCTTCGCATAAGAAAAAAACTAGCTGAACTCTAGATCAGGTTTTTAGACTAAAGTCTCAAGGCATTATCACTTTTATGAATAACTGAAGTAATCGAGTTTAGAAAAATATGGCGTTTCAGATGCTACTCAATACTATACTGCTTTCATAACTACACATATATGACGGTCAGAGATAACATACTCGTTTTACTGCATTTGCCCAGTAGAACCAGGCAAGTAATTACTTCTTAAACTTGTAAGCGTGAAACTTAAAACAGGTAGGCTGCAGTCCACCTACAATTAAGTTACCATGGAACGGTATGTTCAAGTTTACTTGGCAGCTCCTCAACAATATATTGAGGCATATGTTTCATGTTTAGGCATGTCTGGATTGACCAAAGAGTGCAGAAACACATAAAACTGAGAGCTGATCAGGGTCATCGAGTGGAAAGCAAAGTGTTGGCGATGATGGGCCCCAGATGAATGTCTTGGAAATGTCTCACAAGACACAAAGATTCGCCTCTTCGACAGTGAAACTCAGATGTGTGCAGCTGGAGGAACGAACTGTTGTGAGAGAGCCATTCTGACCTTGTTTCTCACCCTCCTCCGTCTGTCCGTGCCTTAATGTCACACACATAAGGTAATAATAACATAAGGTAATAATAATTAATTAATCGCACATTGTTTCACCCCGAAAAGGGAGCCACAGACAAGGGCATGCACTTTGCTTCCTCTGGCCCATATATATATATATATATATATATATATATATATATATATATATATATATATATATATATATATATATGTATGTATATAAAACATAAATGCTAAAACTGGTTGCATGGCTTTATTTGCCTTTTTCAATTTCGAACGTGAATATGCGAGACTTATGATTTATCAGCTGCGCAGGTAAACAAGAACAACAAAGTGCAATAAATGGTTAAAATACTTGCTCAACAAACTAGTCTACAATTACTAAGTTAATAAAACAATATACCAAACACCATTGTGCAACTTTAAGCAGCATAACTCACGGTTTTATAAAGATAAAATACCTGAGCTGACTGACACCGGAAGCCTCACACATTCGATGTTAAAATATCCACGACCGCTTAACGCTAAATATAAAGTGAATAAATGATGTGTAACAGCTTAAGTATTTACATAGCATCCGAAATTACACTTTTGTGCGAGCCCTAAACATCTACGTGAGCACGTGTACATTTTATATTAATGACGATTTTAAAAACCTCTAGGAAGCTTTCATTACGTTAATTGTTAAAATCAAACATTTAGCCTAAATAGTACATAAAAAGAAACTATTATTTGTAAAAATGGGTAATATGTATTTTAACTAGCCTATTAAAAAATAATAATAATTCTTAACTTTAACGGTCACCCCGTCCCGTATACGTGACGCCTATTTTACCTCTCTATATTACAATTAAATCTAATCTAATCTTGACAAACTATATATCTTGGAAAGGTCTAAGACTCCCAAATATTTATTTTACCAATGTTTTTTGTTAAAAATGATGTAGGAAAAGTAATAGATTAATTCATGACAAGAGAGCACCCTCAAAAAAGTACATTATAACAGGAGTTTTGACCTAGCTTTGTTTAAAAAAAAAAAGACTTCTTCATTGCCTTTTTAAACATTTTAGAAATCAGCAGAAATTTTATATCAACTGAAATCTTAAAATCTCAAAATTCATCCTTTGAAACCCATTTTAAATTCAAACATTGCATTACCATGTAAATGGTACATCAAAATCATGTAACAAAATGTTTTCAGTCATGAATTATAAAAATTGAGGTTTGTATCATGCACATTCAAGTCTATATTCAAAAATGTGAGTGACAGTTAAATTTGCAACAGAAAACTAGGTGCACACTGTCTAATAACCTCACAGAGAACGAGTCTCTTCCCAGCATTTCCGGTTCTGTGTCTGACTTTCACCGTGGGTTTGTTCACTGAGCTGTAAAAATCTCTAGCCACACAGATGAGACAGGCAACAGGTCAGATATGGGCATGTGTCAAAATGATATCAAGAAAGATTTATTTTCTCATATGAACAGGTGTTTTCATTTTATTTTTACAATCTATGACAGTCGTGTGTATTTGTCTCACTTTTTTAAATCCTCTAGCATTTTCCAAGAATGAACATGGTGGGGGGAAATATTCCTTTTTTATTGCTGAATGTAAAAAATGTAAATAAAATACACTTCCACTGACTTGGAGAGGGCGGGGTGGGGGTAGGGGGATCTGCTGCTTATACCATGCACCCATCTAACCTTGACCACAAGGACATGCAGAGGTGAGGTGTTTAGACGTTTCAAGCAGGGGGAAATTAAATAGAAATAAACTGGCAGGACATAACTGTTGAGTAGCGATATCACATTTAAACTAACTAGAGCACTGTCTTTTTGGCATTTCTCAAACATACAAATAAGACCCAAAACGTAAGGAAGAAAGGAAGGGGGTCGAAATAATTTCTGCCCAAACTTCAAACAAAACATCTCTTAAAAAAAAAACAAAACAAAAAAACAACGATATTCCATCGTACTGTCATAACACTGCATTACACCCATTTTATCAGGACTTGTACATTGGTTTTTTCACCAAAATAATCACAACTCATCTCTTTTTCTTATAGAAGAAGTGCATGAAAACATTTATCACGTATCTGTCCAGTTCTAATCTTCCTCCGTTATATTTGGTGTTGATTTTCTTTCTTTCTTGGTCAATTGACTTCACCTCCCTCAACATATTATTCTTTACATCTTTACAACAAGGAGGCAAGCTGACTGTGGACACTCGTTGCAGAAGGTGAAGAGTTAAAACAGCTGATTTTAGTACACTTCATCTCAGACTTATCAATACTGACCATTTCTCAGTGTAGGAGTATTTTCATCCAAACGGAGTCAGTCAGTGCAGCTGTTTCTGGATGTGGCCAGTGAGTGCTTCAAAATGGACATGGACTTACATATGAAGAAGAGTGATAAACTGATGGTATAGCATTCAATCTAAACTAATAATAATAATAATAATGACCTGCACTATTTGATGTCTTAGAGTAACTACAAATATATTAAATAATTATGAAATATGTGGAGCTAATGAAAAACACTGACTTAAAGTTAAACAACAACAGGAAACAAGTAGTCTCCACATTACACACACAAAAATGTAATGAACTGGAACACAAGTAGAATATAACGTTTGCATATTTTGGTATTTTAATGACCCCTAATAATTTTCACAGCTATTTGTCTTGTCATTTGAGACTGTTTTTGTGTGTATGTGACTGGGTGTTCGGCACAGGCACTTTTCATGCTGTTCACACAGGACACATTCGGACACTGAAATCAGCTCAATCCTGCACAGAATTGAATAAAATATCATACCCAACCCATAAACTGTTGTTAAATGTAAACATGCTCATCACACCCTCACATTCATTTGATTGGTCTATTATATTTCTATTTTTCACTGGTAACTCATCCACTCTTCTGCATGCCAGAGTTCAACTTGACATGGCGTCTGAAAATGTGACATTTATGGGGGGAAAAAAAAGAAAAGAAAAAGTGCACTTATACTGCAATAATATTTCAAATATATAATAAATACTAGAATAAATTATATATATATGTGTGTGTGTGTGTGTGTGTGTGTGTGTGTATCTCTGCTATGCTATTTGTTTCTTTATACACCATATTCCAAGGTTTGGGCCTTTATGATCCCAAGTCAGAAATATCGAATAGGAATATCCAACATCTGAATGGAATGCATCAAACAAAGCTACAGTTGAAAAACTACACAAACGTGTCCTGTGTGAACGGTCTCTTTACTCTCCCTGTCCCAAAGTACCGGGACCAATTGGTGAAGCGGACACATCCATCAGCCTGGTGTCAGTCTCTCTTCAGTCCTGCGCTAGAGGAAGATGTGCAGTGGAGTGAGGTCCTGAGACGCTGCGAGGCCTTCCATCCCTCCCGTCTATCTCTCCACTGGCCGCTCTAACTGGATGGATGTGCTGATAATGAGGGCGATCCGACTGAGTAACGGGAAAGTGGGTTGAGTGGGAGAGACTATATGTTCTTTATTTCTTTGTTATCTGTCAAAAGCTATTAGCACTGACAGCTCGGCTCAAGGCCCCCTCACATTGGACCTACAATCCCCCTTTGGAAAGTGAAGGCTTCTGTGTGACAAACCTCAAGGTGCGGTCACATTAGCGAAAATTGAAGGGGAAAACTCACCGCTCACACAGGAGTCACTTTCAAACCAAACGGTTTTCTTTTGGTCAATGCAGCTAACCAACCTCACCTGGAATTCACATTGAAATGACTGGATTTCGCCCACGAAAATTCGCCCGAACAATGGTAGATGTGACCGCACCTTTACCCTGTAGGGATGCAAAGCAAGTCAAGGCGGTGCATCTGTAAGACAACGTCAAGTGCCCACATGCGCAAGTCTACACAACAGCAGCATATTTCTCAGAGCCACAGTCATTTCGAGGCCTCTCGCATTTGGTCGTTCGCATTCACACACAATCACACTCGCACCTTTTTTTTTTCCCCCAAACCCCCGATTGCATTTGTCATCGATTTTCCTGTTGGCAAAGCAACATGATCATAAAACATCTCCGTGGATCAAATTCATGTAAACATACACCTTATGTTAGAGTGGTTTATATTGCATGACGGTGGGAAGGGGGGGATGTCACAGTTCAAATGGGGGTCAGCTCCCAAAAGAACACAACCTGGAAAGGAAAGTAAGGAAAAAAAAAGGCCAAAAAGAGACAACAAAAGAGTAAACGAGTATAAAAAATGAGGCGTCCGTATAAGAAAGGCTACAAAAAACTCCACTGGCCCTCTGGCCCTCAGCATACAGCAAAAGGCACCACAATATTACTCTATTTTTTTTTTTTTTTTTTTTTTAAGTTGTGAAAAAATTGGCACATCTTTTTTTTTTTTATGCTGTAAATCAAAATGTACATATAAATAGAGTTTTCCCTATAAAAAAAGTCTTTGCTGTTAACTAGTAGACAACTTTTGCTAAAATGAAAATAAATATTTCATTTGTTTATAATATCTGTCAGTTATATAAAATAAAAATATTTCTTATAGGTGCATGTCTATAGTAGATCGGGTTTTTGTGGATAGGTGGTGGTCTCTCTAGTGGGGTGCATTGTCCAGTTTGGAGCGCGAGTGCGTCAGTCTGGTCTGTGTGTTGGGGCGTGGCCCGTGCCGCCCCCTCTGGGCGTGAGAAGTCTGCGTGTCGGGCACGGGCCTGTAGAGGGTGACGGGCTCGCCGGCGTTCATGTTCTGCATACTGAGGAAGGGCGTGCTCTCACCTTCCTCCTCCTCCGAGTCACTGTCTGACAGGCAGCTGCGCGAGCCTAAGTCCCGGGAGGGCTGGTAGCCGCGTGGCGCCACATGGCCGTTGAGTCTGGACCTGTGCCAGTGCCGACTGCTTCTCTTTGGTTGCTCCATCGAGGAGAGGTACTCCTGGGTGCTCTCGTACTCTTCTTCCTGAGCCAGCCGGTAGGGGCTGGATGGAAGGCTGCCGGTGCTGTCTCGCAGGTAGCTGCCGCGCTGCTGCTGCCGGTAGGGCTCGTGGACCCGGGCCTCGTGCAGGGGCACCTGGTAGCGCCGCAGCAGAGGCTGGTCCTCCTCCGGCGGGTAAGGGGCATGGATGGCAGGCGGCAGAGACATGGCGTGGCTGGCGTTGGGAGACGTGATCTGGAAGGTAGGCACCTGTGGGGGCAGTGAGTAATGGAAGTCCACCGGAGACAGACGAGCCGGAGTGGTCAGCGCCGACACGTACCTGTGCAGAGAGAAGGACAGGGAGAGAGAGACAGCAGAGAGAGGAAGAAGGGCGAGCAAGAGCAGGAGAGAAGAAAGTTGTGTGGAACAGATACACACGTCAGTAAAACGTCTCAAGTACACATACTTTAAAAGTGAAGGGACCCACCACCGCATTCAGAGGTTCTCAAATTTTTCAGGTCACCCACATAACAGAATGAAACCATTCACTTTAGAATCTCAGAGGTGGCAAATCATGGAGACATGGAGATCACTGTATATCCAGGTTGGATCGATCATTTTTTTTATTTTTTTTATTTTTATACATGTAATAATTATAACACGCTACCATTTTACCATTTTATCAAAGTCTCTCATGCTTACCAGGTCAGCATTTATTTAATCAAAAATAGAGTAAAACTTTAAAATTGTATAATTACAACGTAAGATAACCATTTACTATTTAAAAAAAAAAAAAAAAAAAAAATATATATATATATATATATATATATATATATAAATTATTATTATTATTATTATTTTTTTTAGAAAAATGTTTAACGTCTGTACTTACACTTTTGTTCACAATAATGCATCTTTGTTGAATAAATATATGAATTTCTATGGTAATGTTAATATACAGAATATATTATACATTTTAAATAATATAAAGTAATATTTCATATATTAAGCTGAAAATAAAAAGCTTTTAAAATAAACGTGCTAAAAAAATTAAATAAATACAATACATTATTTTTTGTGCTTCTGACCACACATGGGTGACCTCAAGCTTGAGAACCTCTTCCTCAAGTACCCCATTCATGGAGAACCTGGAATTTTAAGCCTGGAAAAGTCAAGAAAATCCTTTGAGTATATTTTAGTTATACAAAAATTCTGTTAAAATCCTTACTGCATCATGGATAATTAATGAATATCAACTGGTCTAAAGGTGTGGGATCCCTGTTCTGTGTCTGCTGTCCGTATGCAGTGTTCCTGCCTTGTACTTTTACAGTACTGTATCAGTTTGCGCCCACCTTGCTATGGCACTAGAAAAAGGATAGTATGTGCACTAAGACATGGCGGCAGAAAGCTCAATAGCAAACGACAGCAGACGTACACACTACAGGAACAAATGAGGCCACGTCAAACCTCCCAGTCTTGGCTTAGCATCGTTACTGCAGCATGCTACCAGATGGATGACAACGCTTGCCTTACGAGTTCCCTTCCATTAGCGTTAATCATGCTGCACTTAATCATGTATGAGGGTAATTTTCCTTGATGCCTTTGACAGAAAAAAAACCCCTCTCTATGTGTGCTTGTTCCTTTGGCCTGTGCTGTGTGAGTTAAAGTGAGTGTGCCCTGAGAGAGGAGGCCACAGACAAACTGGAGCAGATAAATTAACACCGGCTGCTCTGTCACAGATTTGCAAAGCCTGAGGGCAGATAGCCGTATGCACAACAGCTCAGCCAGCTGCAGAGCAGGAGAGAAGGTAGAGACAGGGCAGAACACCAGAGACCTGTTTCACCCCTGAGATAACGTGTTGTTCTGCTCTTGTTGACTTAATGAACCCCTCACGGTATAAATTCTCCCGTTTTGGCCCCTGCATGGTGGCGTGGGCGTTTCGCAGGCGAGAGATAACTGTAAATACAGCTGGCCATGGGCTAGAATCTCTCTGCCTTGATACAAATACTGTGTATCTGGAGCAGCGAAGCTTTGCTTGACCCCGACTCCCTCTCTGACAGCTGGGCCAGAGCATCTGCACGATTTACGCAATGAGTTTTATGGTTATATTCTTCACAGTATGCAGTGTACAATTTATACAATGACTTTTGAGGGGTCAGCTTTCTTATTTCTTATGCTGACATAGTACATGTAACTATATATATATATATATATTGCTATATATGTGTTGCATGGGCTGTTAAATTGTCTTTGGGGTTAAGGTTTTAATTACAATTTTAAATCAAATATATGCATTTAGCAGAAGCTTTATCCAAAGCAACTTACAGTGCATTCAGGCTATAATTTTTTACCTATGTTGTGTTCCCGGGAAATCGAATGACCAACCTTGCGCTTGATAGCACAATGCTCTACCAATTGAGCTACAGGAACACTATTAATTAGAGGGGTTGGAGCACCCTCAACCCTTCCTGTAATGGTACGTGCTGTGAATATCTGCTATTGAATCTTTCATGCCACCCATGCCAGTCCCCAGGGGTAAAAGAGACTGTGCAGTGAAGCGGAGAGGAGTCTTGCTGCACACACTAAAATAGTTCTCAGTGCCATGGCTGCAGAGAGGGGGCGCTCCTGCGCACCTGTCGCTATGCGGAGAGTCCCCAAGCGAGTCAAAAGAGTCGCCGTACTGCAGGGCCGGCCGGTGGGGCTCAGTAAAGCCACAGTGTGCGGCACGCCTGGCCCGCGCCTCCATGCACGCAGGACTGTTGCATTTACTGGTCCCCACTGAGGACGACATCATGCCGGAAGGACAGTCGGAGAGGACGCTGTCTGTTCGCTCCAGACTCCACGTTCTCCCTTCGTGTCTGAGAAAGACAGAAAGAAAGAAAGAGAATGAAAGAAAAGGGAAGGAAAGAAAGAAAGCAGGATAGCAAAAGTGCACAAGATGCTTAACCCAGTGGTTCTCAAAGTGTAGGGGGACGGGAGGCTTCCCAGGTTCTTAGATTTCTTTCATTTCCTTTGGCTTCAAACAAGAGCATGATTTCACAAGAATATAGAGCATATGGAGTCATATGGACTACTTTTATGTGATTTTAGAAACTGGACAGTTGGTCGCAATCCACTCATGTCTCATCCATCTCAGTTTGTGTTCCACAGATAATTGTATCACAATGAGGCCAGCGTTATTTTAGTACTATTTATTCATTTTATAAATGCATTTAAATTTTTGCATTTGTTTTGAACTTAAAAACATAATGGACCTGGGCCGAACAATGTAACTAAAAAGAATGGATATATATATATTAAGTATTAGTAAATTTTTATTTTGTTTTTTGTTTTTTGAGAAAGCAGTTTTAGTACCTTTCTTTTAGTAACTGTAATTTCAGTCAATTGTCAAGGCAATATTTCTCATTTTAGATTGGTTTAAGGTTTTCTTCTAATATTTTATTTAATTTCAGCTTTATTTCAATTAACAAAAGTTATACCGTTTTAGTTCTTAGAAGCGATAAAAAACGCGGCATGACGGTAAATAAATTATGGCAAAAGTTTGATTTCTGAGTTAACTATCCATTAGATTTATCTTTAAATTGAATTATGTATATGTATTTTTTATATTTTATCCACGATCTTAATCATAATTAAGGTCCACTAGCAAGAAATGTTTTTTTTTTTTTATTACTTACAGGCAATTCATTATTCACAACAGTGAAAACTTTTAAAATGTAGTAGTTCTTTTTTTTTTTTTTTACTGACAGATAAAAAAAAATAATTTCCATAAAACCATAACTAAAAACGACAGAGGCCAAGAATGCTGCAATGGTCTCTTCACGCGATCACCGGTGCTCTTTGGATATTTGGAGGTGAATCTCAAACTGATAAGATGCAACACTCCAAGGGACTCGTATAGTAAAAAATTTAAATCCTTTAATTTACTATTAACTTACTATTTAATTTACTTTGCTAAGTCATTAAGTGTAGATCTATAATAAGTTTCCATAACTTCACGGTATGAAAAATCACAATCTGCCGAATACTTCCCCATTATTCAACAAGTACTACACTTGCTAACAAAATTAGCCAACAATGGGGTTGTTTGATTACAGTGGAAGTGTTAAGGATGTACAAAGTTTGCTCCTGTTACAAAGGAGTCATGACAGAACAAACTGAGAAGCACTGGTTTAACCCATATGTGTGTAAGAATCAGTTTGAGTGAGAAGCGTGAAGCCGGAGGCCTGCGAGGTGATCATGGTGTATAACCTCTTGAGTTTCTCAGCACTCACTCACTCACTCACTCACTCACTCACACCTGTGGCTTGATTCTGAAAGGAATGAATCATGGCTGCTGACTCGGATTCCAGCGGGACAGTGGAAGGGAAAGAATGCTGAATGAGATGAAAACAGACGTATGACTCTTGTAGGGGGGCAGCTAGAGCATGACCCCTGGTTCTTGATGAGTCTACACACACATATCCTCTGCTCATTTGTGGTCAAACATGCCACGCTGTCAGGAATGTACCTGTGAGTGGAGGAATGAGCTCGGGTGGAGGAGTTGTGGGATCTGGAAGACTGCCGGCTGCCAGGAAAAGGTGCCTCCGCTCCGTGTCTAATGACGCGCTCAGTCGCCGGGACATTTTTGGAGATATACTACAATTGGGGAAAAAGAAAAAAAAAGCCATTCGGTTACTGACAGAAGACAATGCATCACAACAAATTCCATTTCTTAAGAAGAGGGACGTACATCGACCATGGGTATCTCCTCAGGACCGGGTCCTGGGTGATTGGGTCCGTTGGCCAGGTTGCGGTTGGGATGATCCACGTAAATGTTCTGCCTCAGATGATTGTGCATCTTCTTCCTCTGTTTCCTGGGGGGGAGGCTACAGTGAGGCAGTGACACTCTCTCAGACACCGGCCCAGAGTCACAATCA
The DNA here is from genome assembly GCF_023724105.1 of Carassius gibelio. Taxonomy (NCBI): domain Eukaryota; kingdom Metazoa; phylum Chordata; class Actinopteri; order Cypriniformes; family Cyprinidae; genus Carassius; species Carassius gibelio. The sequence continues at coordinate 13,979,505 of NC_068416.1, read as the reverse complement.
CCACGTCACATTTGAAAAAGTCTTTCTACCGCGTTCTACCGTTAGTTACAGCTAAATGAAAAGCTAAATAAAATGTAACATTCAGTTTGGTTATTTACTGTATTATGACCAGTAGATATACAGTAAATACAAACTGTGTGGGGGAAACTTGCTATTTTATTTTAATATACTGTATACTCAAATAGAAAACATTTTTTATATTTTTTTAAATAATATTTCACAATTACTTTATGAATGCAGCCTTGATAAACCCTAAAAAACAACATAAAAAAACCCATTATGAACCTGTGTGTACTTTTAAAAGTTCATTAATATTCATAATATGCGATTTCAAGTTTGATAGGAATTAGTTCTACAATTGAAGCCAGACAAAAAATAACCTGAGGCACAAATAAACATGATATTACAGTAATATGTTATCATTAGAAGCAATATCACTGCCGTTGTGCCTTATACTTACTTGGTTTTGCAGTAGGCCACCACACAGACTATGCCCACCACCAAAAGAGCCACACAGATGCCGGTGATTGTCAGGACTCTCTTCTGATAGAGCTCTTCTGCCTCTGCACATCACCACACACACACACACACACACACACACACACACACACACACACACACACAACAATTATCAGCCTCATCTGCAACTAAAACTGCTTCTCAACTCTCGTAAACAGTTCCCACTGCTGCGCCGATCCTTCTTCATGTCATCTCATGATGAAATCTGAGAGATATCACGTACGGCTCAGATGAGCATGTTCTTTCTATCGGGTGTATTCAGCATGACTCAGATCTGGTACGCTCTCATTGACTGCATGGATATGAGGATTAATCGGGAGATAGGAAGTTCAGGGCTCTAACGGACCAGCTCAGCAGTGGAAAGCGCTTGCGTGAGGAACAACACACTTCACTATCGTGGACGTGAGGGAATCGGTCAGTCTGAACCATTTCCCGAAAGGCGCTGGTGATTTCTGTGAGTCCATGGATGCTTTCCTCCACCGGGGGGCGTCACAATTCAGCTCAATTTACAAGATCAAACAGCATATCAAGAGGACAATTGTAATGTGGATAAATGTTTGGGACAAATTGGTTTAAGAAGCGATTACATGGAGGCACAGAAACAATCATCAGGGTGCTCCTTTGGCTTGGTCAGTAATATATATATATATATATATATATATATATATATATATATATATATATATATATATATATATATATATATATATATATATATTTTTTTTTAATGTAGGCATATTCATAACGAACAAAATCATGGATGCACAGAAAAAGGAATATCCTGGGTGCAGTTGGTCAAATTGAGCTCATTTGTCAGCATTTGTGGTATATCGACTACCCAATTTTTTTTAAATTTAATAAATTAAATTAAATTAAATTAAATTAAATTAAATTTAATTTAATTTAAATAAATAAATAAATAAAAAACTTTAAATTATTTTTTACAGAGTACAAAATAAATAAATAAATTGGACTTTTTATTTTCCTTCTTTAAAAAGACAAAAAAAAAAAAAGAAGTAAAAATCCAGTTTAAGTTGAGGCTCTTACAATGGAAGTGAATGTGCCAATTTGCATAGTTATAAGACATTAACATTATTCTTGTTAATATTATTTTAAGTAAAAAAAAAAAAAAACAAAAAAAAAAAAAAAACCTTACTAACCATTTATTTGTAAAGTTTTTTTTTTCTACTTTAAAAGCTTAAAATGACTAAAAATATTAACACGGTTAATAGATTCAAAAGTTTATAGTTTAAATAATTCTATAACATTTTCAACTATAAGTACATATCTGCTTTCAAATCCTTCAAAATTTTCCCATATTTACAGTGTTGCACTGCGTTTTTAAGGAAAACAAGGTATGAATCCATTTTTGTGGTAACGTAACATTATGCAACAAAGCTTAACCCAACCGTAAAAAAGTTTTTCAGCACAAAGAATACATATGTTAACAAAAGAATCAATGTAAGTGCTTTTATAAAGCTTCACTGTAACATCGAGTATTGCTTATTTAAAGAAAACTTTTGCCACTCGTGCTGTAGATTGAGTATAACCTGTTTAAACCCGGAATATTCCTTTAACACAAATTTAATACTGGGTACAATTCAAAAGCAAAGTTTTTATTTATTTTTTTTATATTAAACCACAGACTACTTCCAGCCTTCTGATTTTTCCTTGGAAATGAGCCTTGGTTTGGTCTCAGAGACCTTCTAAAAGGAAGAGAATGTGAATCCGAGAGGGATAGGGGCTAGTTAGGGGAGAAATATTTTATAATCAATAATGAAATTATCCAGCTGTCGTTTGCTCGGTAGTACAGAGCGAGGAGGAGAACATTATTTCTGAAGGGCCTCATCTGTGCTGGTAGGAACGGAGCTGAGTATGTGCTTTAAGCACACAACGTGACTTCATAGAGAGCCTAGTTTACACATGCCGTAAAATGGATCATTTTCAAGGGAAAACAGAGGCTGTTTTTGTAAGCAAAGAACAGACGATTGGGAGAGGTCATATAAACAACCTAATTATTAGACTGATGCAGTTTGGCATGCCAGGGCACTAGGATTCAGTTTGTTCAAGCCCAGTAAAATTAAGAACAGAAAACAAAAACTCCGTTCAATTTGAACCATTATCAAATACAGCTGCAGAAATCGCATCGGTGAAGCAGAACAATGGAAAGTAGCGTGCAAGGATAGATTTGAAAAATAAGTCAGCAAAGACAACAGGAAAGCGGGCAGATGGAACAGAGAGAAAAACTTGAGACAATGAAAGTAAAGGAACTATTTTGTGGAAAGAGGAAAGAAAGGGGAACTTTTATCTGCAGCACTCATCCACACTGCATTGAAAGCAAAGCACCATGACTGTACTGTACAATAAAAGACCATCTGGAGAAGTTACAGCTGGTCATGATCAGATTTTATGTAAACGCTTTGTAAATACAGCTGTACAATCCCTAATGCCAAAAATTATTTTTTGTTGTTGTTTTCTAGTAAAAATATCAACAAATCTCGAGGAAGAAAACTATGTACAGTATTATGAACAATTGTTATTGTTTTTTTTGTTTTTTTTTGTTACCTACTGTATTTACCTTTATCTAAAATGACAAAAGTGTACAATTTAGTTTATTTTTTCCAACCACATTTTATCTTATTTCTGGTTTAAAATAAAATTATATTGCATCCTTTTAAAAATGTCCAAATACAATAAAGGGGCTAAATCCTAAAAGTGCATGTGTAGGGGAAAATGAACACGTTTTATCAACGTGATCGAAGGCTTTCCAGGTAAAACATAATTAGATCGAATGTTTGTACAACTCCAGTGCACATAAATTCACTTGAAGCCACACACTTGTTATGTTTACCGTTCAGTAAACACCAGGTCGGTGTGTAAAACCGACGGAGGTTTATACAAATCACCCCCGTATAATGCTAACTCCTTAAGAGCCTGCGGCAAGCTGCATACACTTGAAGAAATCTGTGTACATCTTCATGTTGATGACAAAATACTGACTCATTTGCTGACTCTTTATGTCGTTCCAACCAATTCAACAAAATATATGGTTGTCAAAAGTCCTACGTAAAACTTGAACTAACTACGCAAGTTGCTAAACGCTCACATTAAAACTGTTTCTAGCAACATTTTTAGGGCTGCATTAAAATTGATGGGTAATTTTAAATAGGTAAAACAGTGAGCCGACTGTTAACACTGCACACAAGTGCAATTCAGTTGTCAAAACTTATCTTTTGGACATTTTGAGTATATTATGTGAGTATATGGTGTATATACAGGCTATTCTATGGATTTTGGGGTAAAAGACTGCTTGTGGGATTGTAAAATGGCTACAAAAGGACGATTTTTTTTAGTGCGGTTTTAAAAATCGCAATTAATCGCATCCAAAATACACATTTTTGTTTGCATAATATGTCTGTATACTGTGTATATTTGTTATGTATATATAAGTACAAACACATGTATGCATGTATGTATATATATATAAACAGCATATTAAATATATTAAATAGTATAAAATATAAGAATATGAATATATAAATCTATAAATATAAAAGTAAATATTTTCAAAATATATACTGTATTTGTGTGTATTTATTTATACATAATAAATATACACAGTACATATAAATATATAATGTAAACAAAAGCTTTTATTTTGGATGTGATTAATCTCGATTAATCGTTTGCCAGAACAAATGTTTTTATACAGCATTTTTAAAAGGGGCAATATAATATGACATTCTTTTTGTTGGAATTAATTAATTGATTAAAAAAAATATATAATGCAATATTTATAATAAATAATTTTTTATATTAAGCATCCTTTTCATTTCTGAATTAAAACTAATTTTAATATTACCTTTATTAAAGTCGGAAAAATCCATATAAATTTTAAATATATATTATTTTGAATTTTTTCAATCTCCAGTGAGTATTGCGCAGTTTGTATGATGTTACATATGAGTCATGTTACTGAATGACAGATCAAAATAAAACTCAAATAAAAACATTTGAAATCTGATATGATCATTCAGACTAAAACACATTCCAAAAAAACAGATTTTAATCAGACATTTAGACCTCATATGGGTGCTTATAAACATCGGATTTCAAGTTGTTGTTTTTTGCCCGAAACGGATTTGAGTCGGATCCGATTCTTTCTGCCTGTCTGAACAAAGCCTTAACACCCCATTGTGACGGGACGAGGGCTGCAGATAATGATTCCCATGCTGACTCTTGGAAAGAGAGGCTACTATACAGAGCAACAGCTGATTGACAGATTTATTCGTTAATCAATTTGTTCATTTGCTTTAGAGTCCATCAGAGAGTTGTGTGAAATGGAAAGAGAGCTACACAGTTCAATCTGGAAATCAGAATGAAGGATCGGTCCATACCCATAAATTCAATCCCAAGAGACTCTGCCAGTGCACAAAGTTGATAATGAAGAACAAAACAAAAAAACAGAGAGAGAGGAAAAACAAGATTTAAGAGAGAGATATCCCACCATACACAGGAACACATATGGGTCTTATGAAAGTCACATTGTGGACACATCATGCAGATACTAAAGAGAATAAGTGGTTAGATCATGCAGGTTAGAGCACGACTGAAATACGACCAAACCGGGATTAATGGGTAAGAGATGAGTATAATTGCATATAATAAGATAGAATTATAATTAAAATCATCAAACTAGCATCTACAGCACCAAACTAGCAGTTTATTTCGGTATTTATTGCATGGATTAGGATCTGAGATTTTAAAACGAGCAGCTAGGTTAGTAGATTCGATTCACTGTCACTGTTAGACACTTTAATTAATGCTATTCCACGGCAGTTATTTCAACTCTATCATTAATATAATTATTGTTATACTACAAACAAAACAGCAAGAATGCAGGTGAATTGATTATACATTCCAGTAGTCATTAAATTACACAATTAAAAGATCTCTGATGTGTCTTACCTGTGGGGCACACAGACAGCGGATATTATTCATAAAACATTTGGGTGCATTTTTATGTTAATTGTTAATGACAAGATGCTATTTATACTCTATATTAGTAAAACATGCTCTATGCAACAAAAATTATGATTAGACAAAATAATTCAGGTATTATTATACTCAAGTTTGCGTCTATCTTCTATGTGCTTTCAGATAGAACACAAGACTGGCTAGAGAACACAGTCGTATCGGCTTTAAATGCGGAGCTGTGAGTGTTATAACTGGTGGTATACTGTAGCTGATAATGCTATCAAAGTATATTCTTACTCAAAGGGCCCAGGCATCAGGATATTTAGATAATTTGAATGAGCGACAAGCAGTTTTCTGGGCAGCTCACGTGACTCATATTAGCTGCAGGAAATGATCACTGTTTTATTATTGCTGCTCTTTTTTTATTTTATTTTTTTTGTTGCACAAAACAGAACCATACTGCAAGACCAAACTGTATGCTAAGTGTCTATCATTTGGACGATAGTGGTCCTGACAGAACATTTGTTAACTACATTAGTTAACAAGATATAAATGGATGAAACTTCTACGGCATTTATTAATCTTAGGTAATGTTAATATCTATGATCTAAATATTTTTAAGATTAAAAGTCGTCTCTGGTAAATGTGCACTGTGAACTAACATGAACGTGGACATTATAAACATCAACAATGGTTAATAAATGCATCCAAAATATTGTTAGTTGATGTTAGTTAATGCTTTTAACTAATGTTTGAAAATGAAACCTATTGTAAAATGTTACCAGAAAATACTAATATTATGGTTCCTTTGCAGGGAATTGTCTTGTATATTTACATTTAGTCATTTAGCAGATGCTTTTATCCAAATGAGGACAATAGAAGCAATCAAAACTAACAAAAGAGCAACAATATGTAAGTGCAAATGATAACGTCATAATAAATAATGTATACAAAATAAATACATTTATTTAATAATAAATACATTTAATTAATAAAATGTATATAAAGGAAGCTATACACATTCATGTATAAAGAATGATTCATACTGTGATACACATATATAAATTATCTATATATTTTTTTTAGTTCAGCTGCCCATGTCCACATTCATGCTATTATGGTAAAAAGTAGCTTGGACATTCTTCAAAAGTTCTCCTTTTCTCATTTCCATTTTTCCAAAAAAAAAAAATAAATAAATAAATAAATAAAATAAATAAATAATCAGTATAAACTGTTCTTTATACATGAAATGGCCTGCAGTCTAAAAGCCCCTGGGCTGTTGCATTGCTCCGGCCGAAGGTCAGCTAGTGTTTTAGCTCTTTACTATGACTCTAATTGGTCAAGTGATTACAATTCTCTCAACAGCGCATTGAACAGAAAGTGACAGAAAATCACTTTCTCACGGAGACGACAGCTCTGTCCTCATGCAGAACCTGCACGCTGGGATTTACAGCCAGGTTGTGCATGACATCTTGTCAGATGTTCTTCTCTGCATTGTAATATTCCTACCATGCAATAAGATGGGGAATGCCTTCATTTCTCTCTTTCACCCGTGGCGCCAAAGCCATTTTTTTTTTCACTCAAGCTGCTTGTTTCTACACGCACCTATTGTGCTGCATTTATACTATTTACATTTCCTCAGGTCTAAAAGCCTCAGTACCTGCACTGTTTCAACATCTTATGTTGACAGACACTCATTTCCAGACCTCCCAAAATGAACAATGCTACAAAATACGGAAAGGAAGCCTGGCTGTTGACAGTGGAAAAGCTAACAAGCCCCACATGCAAAGACTTGATCTGCTGTCCTGATATAGGTAACAACTCAGGTTGATAAATCAAGACATGACATAACAACTGGTTTTAGCACAAGTGTCATATTATATTTTTTCTTGTTTTGCACCACTTTGAGAGTTTGTAATAACACCTCATAAATTATTCCATTTTATATGGCGAGGAAATCTTTTAACTGTATATGCTTTCCGTCCACAGATGGCACTGTATATGCTTTTCTGTCCTTTTCGTGTTCTACCTCCTGTCTTTTTATTATCTAATAAATATATGCAGAGATTAAGCTCAGTGTAAGCTCAATGTAAACAGTGGCAGCATAGCAACGCTGTCGAGAGCACAAAGGCCTGATTATACACACTATGTGGACACAAGCGGGAGCCAATAGCTCACAGGCATGAGCTGTCAGGTGTAGTGATCCCTGTGCTCCCCTTCTAATCTAGGTGTTATTCTGCGGTTGATGGACATGTGCGGCGGAGATGCCGATCTGTAGCCTTATACGGTTAAAATGTGTCACCTCGGGGAAGTGGAGCGGTTTCATTTCACAGCATAATTAAGGGGCGGATTGGGCGAGAAAAAACAATGGCTTGTTTTACGCCGCACGCACTTGTGAAACTACAGAACGGTGTATTGTATGCGAACTACTACAACTGATATAAGAAACAAGGTGAAAAATGACAGCTTCTTTGCAAAAATGTGTTTTCATGCTTTTTATGTTTTTTTTTTGTTTTTTTTTACTTTGCTGAGATGTAATGTGCAGAAAACTGAGGTTGTTATAATCATATCAAATAAAATAGGCTGTAAAAATGACTAAATCGCAGAACTACGTCATTTCAAATACATGTACATTAAGATTCGGTAGAATTTCTTTTTACATATAGAGTTTGGTAGAAAAATGATTTACATATATTTATGCATTCAGAAAATCTTGTCATGCAAAGTGACTTTTGCATTTAAGGAACACGGTTTTATAGTTCATATGTTCCCTGAAAATCGAACCCAGGACCTTGGTGTTGCAATCGCTATGCTCCACTGTTTGAATCACAGGAACTATCACTGATATTAAAACTATTTTCAGGTTAGTTGCCACTGATAACTAACTGGTAAATGGTTGACATTAAATATATATGTATTTAATGTCATCCTTAATAGGACATTTTTTGGGGGATTATATTTTATTAATTAAATATTAATTTCCATTTTGTGATCACTATGGCACATTTTATTAATTTAAATAATTATAAGCTGACCATTCGTAATAATAATGTCTGTAACATTATTTGACAATCTAAAGCATGTTAAAGCATTGTTAGTAAATTGACATTAACTATATTTCTGTTAAAGTACGAAGCAGCATTTAATTAGGGTTTTATTATTGCCATTATGATTATAACTAAGCTACGGTTTTAATTTATTAAAGAACATGCATTCATATTTAAAAACATGCATCACTTATCATGTTACGAGATCATGTCGAATCAGTTAACCAATGATGCAATGGGTGAATAGCACAAAGGACCAAATAAAACTGATTAGTTGTTAAAAAAAAAAAAAAAAACGATTTTGTTAGAACAACAAGTATGTTATTAACAATTCCAGAACCACATTCCACATCTTCAGTTTCAGCATGCAAACAAAACAGACAGACTGACAGACAGAAGAAGAAATGGACATACGGTAGAAACTGGCCATAACGTAGGTTTGACAGCGATCACCAGTAAAGTCATTTGGACACCTGATAGAAGGAGACAAAACCATAGAACGAAAGAGAGAGAGAGGGAGAGAGTGTCGAGCAGAGAGAGAAAAGATGCAAGAGAAAGAAGAGAGGGTGAAAGCAAAAGAGAGAGAGAGGGGGAAAAGAAAGCAGAGAGAACATTAGGACAACAGCACAATGATGTACAGCAGAAGCAGAGGATCCCACTGGAGGCACCACTGGGTCTATTTCAGGACAGACTTAAGCCAGCAAGCCTTGGGAGGTGGAAGGAGGTAAGGGAGAGACCACAGTGGTAACCCAGTGACAGCTGGTCCTCTGTTTGCAGCTGTGCAACTCAAGTCAACATACTTTTATTAGGTTTGGGCATGTATAACTTCAGGGGCTCTGTCTGCAAGCACCGCTGGCCGAAGTATCCATCCGGACATCTGGGGGAAGGAGAGGTGGAACAGATGACACACAGATATTCACCAAACACATCATACACAGAGGTTTTTATACACAGCGAGGTCAGAAACACAACCACACAATCATTCCAATCGCAACCTGCTATTCTTCAGCCAATGTTTGTTCAATAAGAGCATAAAAAAGGACCATTTTCTGAACCAGTTTTGTTTTCTGAATATCAATCGATCGATCGATCGATTTTTTTTTTTTTGTCAGTTTGAGGTTTAATTTTTGAGGGTTTCTTTCTTTCTTTTCAAAGGGGCCTCTGCAAAACTGCATTTATTTGATCAAAAATGCAACAGAAACAGTAATATCGTGTAATATTATTACAATATAAAAAGGACGTATTCCTGAGGAAATGCTGATCCCTGGGGTGTCACATGATCCTTCAGAAATCGTTCTAATATGCTAATTTGGTGACACCTTTAGAATTATTATCAAAGCTGAAAGCAGTTCCTTGATCATTTTTGATGAACAAAGTAAAAACAAAAAGGTATTTATTTTAAGAACTTTTTTTTTGTAACAATGTCTTTTATAAAAGGAATGTGTCCTAAATTGCTCAATAACAGTAGTAATTTCTTTAAAAAGAAATAAATCAAACTGACCCCAATCTTTTGAATGGTACTTATTTTTCACATGGGATTTTAATAAACTGTTATTCTTAAAGCAAGGGGGGAAATATATTAGCCAAGATACTCTCTGAAAACAAGCGTTTTCTTTTTTTAAGCAATAATAATGATAATAATAATAATAATAATAATAATAATAATAATGATAAAACACTTAAAATAAAAAACTGGGATAATAGTCAACAGTCAAGTACAAACAATAGCCAAGTAATAACAAACTTATCTTATTCAGTTATAATCTTTAGGAGAATGAATGAATTTAATTTCTTTATAAAATGATTACACAATTAAAACATCTTACAAATTTTTGCTTCTCAAGTAAATTGATCTTGTTGTCCTAGTGTTATGTAACTGGAAAAACTGGAAAAACAAGAGATCAAACCGATTGAACATCATTTTATACAGTATGCAGGCTGGCGTGAAGCAACCACATTTTCTGCAAACTCAAACAGCAGAAGCTGTATCTCAGCCTATAAGCAGCACATCTCTAATACGGTCGCCTGATTATGACACGGCTCTCATTCATGGATTTGATTGGCCAATTATGCTTATTTATGTCATTCCAGTAAACAAATTACAGCTCATCAGTGCGTAATGAGCGATATGGGGCTAATGTTTTCACAGCGTTAATTCCTCTAACGCGGTAACTGCTCTAGTCAGCTATCACTGATGAATGGCCACCTTCAATTTCCAGGACAAACAGAAAGCGAGAGCGAGCGAGCGAGCGTTATCTTCTGTCACCAGCTCTGCAGAACGTCGTATCCCTGCGCTTTCCAAGTTGGACCACCAGAGGCGCCAGTGAACCGTGGCTCACGTTTATTTAGTTCTCCAGTAAAAGGACCATTATAAATAAGAAGCAAAATTGTGTAATATATGTAAAGCTTTGTTTTCTGAACACACGTCTAGCTTCATTCTTGCTTTAAGCCTAAATCTAACAACATTTAGTGAGATTTGTGTTTAAAGCAGTACATACGTACAGGGCCCCTGTAAAAGTCCAAAAAGCTCTTCTGCTTGGCTTTTGAAGTAGGATGGAGGCATTATGCATGACACAATACATGCAGCACACACACGAAGAGTCGGTGAGTTTATAGAGTGTAAAATGAGCCAAGGTTCAGGCCGTAACCTCTTCACTGCGCTGCTACAGAGCCGTGTCACCACCTGGCACGCGGTTAAACACGCCAATGTTAACTACAGAGACCCTGGGAATAACAGAGAGATGATGAGAGACCGCAAGCTGTTGTAGTCTTTAGGGGAAGGCAAGCTGGGGTGCACTGAAGCGCAGATGTACTTTAAGTAACATGTACGCTACTGAGGGGGTCAGAGGTCATGGAAACAATGTTCTCCTGCTGGAGAGCGCCAGAGGGACGGTGCGACGTGTGCACACACGTGTGTCTCTCAGGAGAGGACCTCTGGGGTTTCAACTCCTCAACTTCATTCATTCCTTTCTCTAAATGCATAACAGATCTTGTTATGTCTTTCTGTGTTCATTGTTTGCTGAAAGCATACGGTTTCAAACTTGTCCTTGTGTCTTTACCTTGAAGAAATGTGGTAACGTGATGACATTTTCAGGTTGGTCGAAGCATTAATGTACCAATCAAAAATGTTGACTTTTTGATGATCTTCAAAAAACCTTAAATAAATTGTGATCTTTATATTTCTTAACAAAAATTTTATGAACTGCATTTACAATTTGTATTAATTATCATTATTGACATATTGTGATATTCATTTTCAAACATTTTAAAACATTCCAGGATTAACTGGCTTTACCATTTATATGAATTAGTATTAATAATATATTATATAAATTTTCATATATTATATATTATTTAAATATTTAAAAAAGCATCACAGGATGCATTGACTTAATTATTTTTTACTTATTATTAATATCATTATTTTCTTTAGTATCAATAATAAATAAATAGATCAAACTTTCTCACAAAAACTATTCTTTTTTTTTTTTTTTACATTTTAAAAGCATCCCAGCATTATTATTTAAATCAATTATTATTAAGTATATATTATTTTTGAAGATATAAAAAGCATCACATGATACACTGACTTAATATATTTATATGTATTAATATTTTTATTTATAAGGATTAGTAATGGCTCTATAATAATTAAAATGTTTATTATTATACACATTTTAGAACAACAATAATAAAACCATTACTAAAAGTAAGCACAGGTGTATCTCAAATTAGAATGTCATGGAGATGTTCATTTATTTCAGTAATTCAACTCAAATTGTGAAACTCATGCTCACAGACTGAAGTAGTTTAAGTCTTTGGTTCTTTTAATTGTGATGCTCACATTTAACAAAAACCCACCAATTCACTCTCAACAAATTAGAATATGGTGACATGCCAATCAGCTAATCAACTCAAAACACCTGCAAAGGTTTCCTGAGCCTTCAAAATGGTCTCTCAGTTTGGTTCACTAGGCTACACAATCATGAGGAAGATCTGATCTGACAGTTGTCCAGAAGACAATTATTGACACCCTTCACAAGGAGGGTAAACCACAAACATTCATTGCCAAATAAGCTGGCATTTCACAGAGTGCTGTATCCAAGCATGTTAAACGAAAGTTGAGTGGGAGGAAAAAGTGTGGAAGAAAAAGATGCTCAATCAACCGAGAAAACCGCAGCCTTATGAGGATTGTCAAGCAAAATCGATTCAATTTGAGTGAACTTCACAAGGAATGGACTGAGGCTGGGGTCAAGGCATCAAGAGCCACCACACACAGACGTGTCAAGGAATTTGGCTACAGTTATCATATTCCTCTTGTTAAGTCACTCCTGAATCACGGACAATATCAGAGGCATCTTACCTGGGCTAAGGAGAAGAAGAACTGGACTGTTGCCCAGTGGTCCAAAGGCCTCTTTTCAGATGAGAGCAAGTTTTGTATTTCATTTGGAAACCAAGGTCCTAGAGTCTGGAGGAAGGGTGGAGAAGCTCATAGCCCAAGTTGCTTGAAGTCCAGTGTTAAGTTTCCACAGTCTGTGATGATTTGGGGTGTAATGTCATCTGCTGGTGTTGGTCCATTGTGTTTTTTGTTTACCAAGAAATCTTGGAGCACTTCATGCTTCCTTCTGCTGACCAGCTTTTTGAAGATGCTGATTTCCTTTTCCAGCAGGATTTTGCACCTGCCCACACTCCCAAAAGCACCAGAAGTTGGTTAAATGACCATGGTGTTGGAGTGCTTGACTGACCAGCAAACTGACCAGACCTGAACCCCATCGAGAATCTATGGGGTATTGTCAAGAGGAAAATGAGGAACAAGAGACCAAAAAAATGCAGATGAGCTGAAGGCCATTTTCAAAGAAACCTGGGCTTCCATAGCACCTCAGTAGTGCCACAAACTGATCACTTCCATGCCACGCTGAATTGAGGCAGTAATTAAAGCAGAAGGAGCCCCTACCAAGTATTGAGTACATGTACAGTAAATGAACATACTTTCCAGAAGGCTAACAATTCACTTTTTTTTTTTTTATTTGTCTTGTGAAGTATTCTAATTTGTTCAGATAGTGATTTGGTGGGGTTTTGTTCATTTTGAGCCAAAATCATCACAGTGAAAAGAAACAAAGACTTAAACTACTTCAGTCTGTGTGCATTGTGTTTATTTAATATACAAGTTTTACAATTTGAGTTGAATTACTGAAATAAATAACTTTTCCATGACATTCTAATTTATTGAGATGCACCTGTATGTAAGTAAGCATCTAAACTTATTGATTATCAACCTCAGGATGTCAAACTAAATATAATGGGTTTAATTTTCTGTTCATTTCATATAGATGTTTTCCATTTTTAGCTCCCTGATTAACACAATTTTAAACCCAATTTTGTAGTCTTCAAGCGATAAATCATAATTAACAATAAATAAAAAGTTTATAATAGAAAGTTGACATATCCAAACTTTTGACTGGTGTATTAATTATCTATTAATATTTACAGTCATGGACACCTGCTCCATTCTCCCAGTTGCTTTATTTCTTATGCATCTTTGCATTATTCTCTTTTCTTCATACGCTGTCTGTTTCCTCCAAGTCTTTCCCCCTTCCCAACCCCTGAGTGCGTCCTCAGCTCTGGACATGCATTTTTCATTCCCTCTCTTTCCCTGTCTCTCTCTCTCTTTCTCTTACTGGCAGCAGGAGCCAATAGACTCTGTTTAATGAAAATCTACAAAGGCGGTGAGCGAGAAACAGAAAGAGTGAATTTTTGCCAGAACTGGGCTGTAGAAGTAAACCTAAAGAAGATAAACATCATGATACTCCAAACAAGCCTAGACATCAGGAACACAGATACCAGTTCCAAGAATCCAGCTCCAGGTGGCCAAACTGTATATCGCACAACACTGAAACTGAACCATTACCACACTGGGAAGATTCAACATGGCAATGAGCCAGTGCAGAAACAACCAGAAAATACATGGCTATCTTTGTAGCCAAGCATTTTTTTTATATATTTCTTTATTCCATTATACAACATTAAGTTACTCGAGAAGCAAAATTACATAAATTAATAGGTAGTGCTGTTCAACGATTTATCGTGGTTCATATTATATATATATATATATATATATATATATATATATATATATATATATATATATATATATATATATATATATATATATATAATATGCAAATATTTTATAATATAAAAATTTGCAAATGGGTTGAGATATTATTTGAATAGACACATACTGTTACAATTTTGCTTCTCAAGTACATTAATCTTGTTTTAAGGAACATTTTCACTAGAGAAACTTTTTTAAAACAATGTTGCGCACATTATATACAACACATGTTCTGTCAAAAAATGTTCTATTAAACCAGTAGATACAATTGCTAAGAGAGAGACTGGGTAGAAAATATCTCTAAGTCAACAACAGCCATTCGCATTCACAATGCAATATACTGTGTGATATAAAGCACTGCAAACATACACAAAAAAAACCCCTCTAAAAATAGCTCCCACAGTCTGCTGTTATAACATCTAATCCTGTTTAAAACACACATCAAACCAGCACCGCCGGCAAATCACGCACGAATATTAACCCAGATCCTCCAAAGTCTTAAATGCATTTTCACTATATTTACTGAACTTTCATGCTTTGTCATTCTGCTAATCTAATTTCTTTATTTAACTATTTAGTCAATCATTTAAAGCTTTACTGTAAGGCTGTAGTTCACGGTGTAAAGCTGCCGTAAGTCATGTGAAGTCATGTGAAGTCATGTGCCCTCGATCAGGTCACTGTAACTCTGTAAAATGAGAGGCTGAAGAGTCCATTCTGACCCAGAAGGCTTTGCACCACTTCTATGCAGCTTGTAAATCTGTCCGAATCGATCAAAGAATGTAGAGTTTATCCAGCACACACACATCACGCCTAAACGACATTCTCATGGAAGTAATGCACGATCTCTTGATCTTCATTGTGTTGCATAAAGAAGGATGCATCTGGTCTGAAGAAAAAGTATTGCTGTTATAAAAAAAAGGAAAAAAAGAAAAGAAAAACACTTTAGAAGCAGCTGTTTTCATGCACTAATATTTGGAAAGCTTTCCACAAACAGAGTACACAAAAGTGCCTGAAGCTCTTAGAAATTGAAGTTTTCATTTTTTTCAACAAATGGTCAGTGAAAAGGAGGCACTTAGGTTGTTGATCATCAACCTCAGGAGGTCAAGCTAAATATTATATCGTCGGTTTTATATGAGGTTTGGCATTTTTGCAGCCCTGTGACATGTAAAATAAAGTTTTAAACCCAGATTTTTTTGTAATAAATATAAAAAAAAGTATAACATTTGATCAAATATAAAAAAAAAACTATGCTAGAATTGGAAATGGTTGCGAATTCAGAACAAAACTAGCATTTAGTCAACCCTTTTCTTTTTCTTTTTTTGCTAAAATGTAAAATATAACCAGGTGATTTAGTTCTATTATTGTGCTGTAGAAAGAGACCAAAATATTTACAAAAGTGTAAGAAATTTCATGTAATATTTTAGAGGATGTATTTTGAAACATTCCACAAATAAATGTTTCTGTTCAGTAAAACTGGTTTATAATTAAAACATCTTTTTCTACAATAAACTGAACATCAGTTCAACATAATATATTAAAATAAACACACTGTTGTATGATTTTAATTGCTGATTGAACAGTTGACCTCCGAGGCAGGACAGGCCAAAAAAAAAAAAATCTGTTTAAAGATATATGATTTGTTTAAATTTAGCTAATGCTCTTGATCAATAAAGATAATATTATTAATACTATTTTTTTACAAATGCTGTTCAAGAGAAGATATTATTATAATAAAATGACCACTAAACTCAATAACCTACAGTCTTCAGATCAGAACTTGTCCTTGAGGTTCAGCACATGAAGGCGTTGGGGGCCTTGTAAAAGCAGCGCCGGACACCAGTCAGGGCCCCCTCAGCAGCGGGCCATGAATCTCCTCTGGCATTTCTCTCTCCTCCTCAGTTTTGTCATCTGTCCCAGTCTTATGTAAACATGACAGGGGTGCCGATGTGGAGCTGCTGTAACTTGGCAGGCCGTAAAATACCCCACCCCCCCACCCACCCATCATCATCCCAACAAGAAAATAATTATGGCCTGGGTCATTTATTACCTCTTCCCTCGCTCCATGTGTATGAGTGGAACTTTGTATTTCAAAGAAGAATAGGCAGGCATAAATAAGAGGTAGCTTGTATGGCTGAACTTGTTCAGCTGGTGAGTAATTCCTATGGATGTCTGGCCTATATTGAAATGAGATAGCTTTGGGGCAACAATTCCCTGCGGGCCTTGACTGCATTATTCGACTTTTCTGGACCTGTGCCTCACCCATGAGTGAATTAGCTGCAGCAATTGAGTTATTGCTTCTTCCAATTTGTGCACAACTTATTGAATGGCTGTTGCAGCCATGTCCTGGCTGTTTGCTTGCTGAGCAGGATTTCAGGAACAGGGGCTGAAAATACCAGCAGGAGCACTCGTAACATGGTGCAACATGCGGTTTGAAATAGTTTCCTTAAGAAAAGGAAAACCATCAACTTACGCTTCATTGCTATAATACCCCTTCACATAAATAGCTCCATATAATGCACAAACACAAACTTGTTTCCATGTGCATCCTTGTTTGTTATCTTGCCCTTTCACAGCTACTTAATCGGCTTGGTCTTGTTTTGATAATGCATAACAAGTCGTCCTGAGCATCCCTGATTTAAAAGCATCTGTGTAAATCGGTGTCCTTTTCCCCTGTGATTGAAATGTAAGCAAACTGACTTATTTACCTTGTGGGAGGCCTCTGACTCTCGTAAATGTTTGTTCCAGCACTAAACCAGCATGACATGGCATTTCACAATGGTTTGATGCACATCGCTCCAGCACGCTAAACGTGGGCCACCGGATAAGGATGAGAGGCCTGTTTTTTTTTTTTGAATACCCAAGCACATCACAGTCATATCACACTCATCAACATCTGCACCAGTGAGTCAACCCGCTGTGCCCTGACTCAAGAGGGACTTGACCAAAGATAGAGCGAAAGATGGAGAGAAAGAGAGAGAGAGAGGGTTTAAGTAGAAAAGGATGGGTGACTTGATGGATACCATTTGGCCTTTGCTGGAAAGAAACAAGGATCTCCAAGAACTAGGGATTCTTACTTCACTTAGCGTGCAGTTCCTAATCTCTCAGTTAGAAACATTATGAAGAACAGAAAGAAGGCAAATTGTAGAAGAACATCACTGAATATACTGCTGTTTCTTTAATTATGGGCATAGTTATGTCCCAGTGGGTTGGTTTTTATTCAAATGAAAAGATTTTAAAAAATAAATAAATCATATATGATGGTCATATTAAAAACTATGCATCCATATTTTATTTGTGCTGCCTTTTGTAATAATTTCAATATTTAATTTGTATAATATAATTTCAAAAATTTAAATCTGTAATTTCAATTGTTTTACTCATGATTTTCCAGTTTCCACTTAAATGCATGTGTGTGTGTATATATATATATATATATATATATATATATATATATATATATATATATATATATATATATATATATATATATATATACACACATACATACATACACACACACACACACACACACACATGCATTTAAGTGCTATCGTTTACTCCACAAACAACAATTTTGCCTATAATAATATAATTTTGTTAAACTATGCATGTATGAGTTTATTCAAAGTCCATAAAAGGCTGTCTCTGAAATTAGCTAGATAAAGAAGCCAGCATTTTTTATTCCAACATTTTGTTGTTATCTTGGAACATGATGGAAACGAAATTTGTTAGTTCAAAAATCAAATCAAATCAAATCCTTGATGAATGTATATACACCGTTGAACAGCTTTTTAATGACTTTTTTCCATTTATTTTTTCCCAATGTGCACAGGACCCAAAATGCCCATAATTTAAGAAAGAGTGAATTAAAAGAAAAGGCTGAGGAGAGAAACTCACTTGCAGGATAGCCGATTTATACCATGTATGTAGTAACAGTCGCCGCCATTCACGCAGTATGCCTTCTCTGACTCGTTGCATCTTCTGGCGTGGCCAGAACCCGGAGATAACGTTGTGGTTACTGCAGGAAACAAAGACAAAACATCTTAAGACATCAGCATGCCACCCAACAAACAAAAGACAGAGCTTTCAGTGAGTGCTTGATAAACAATAAAGAGAAGAGCCACGTGGTTGCGCAAGAACCGAAAACACACATGCCAGCTTCTCAGATAACATTCATTACACGTTACTGATAATTTATCATATTTCAGCTTATGTCCCATTCCCTACAATAACAGTCATTCACTAGAACAATGACTCCTTGGTTTTCATCGCAAATCTCTCCGTACATCTTTGCTGCTCTGTGAGGTTCGAGACGTTCGATAGGCAAAGATAAATATTTCAGTGAGCGCTGGAGACCCACCACCCCCACCCACCCCCCACACTGCCTGCTCCGTCTGATTCACAGGTCTGGAATGGATCCGTAGTCCCGCCGCATTAGCGGAGCATGTTTTGGGAATACTGCTCCTCATGGGTACGAAAAAAATTAGAGGCCTGGAGAAAATGGCGAAATCACATTACGGCCATACTGACAGCAGTTTGTTTACCTTTGGTACCAGTTCAAGGGGTGTACAATGGGCTGTATGAATATGTTTATTGAATTTGTAATCAAAAGCAGAAACGTGAAGACTGACAGGGCAAACTGCTTCCCACAGCCACATTAAGCGCATACCTATGCTGTTTCTCACCGCTGTTAAACAGAACATGTCTACAAACACTCATGTCATCACCATACAACTGATGCTTTTTCAAACACGCAATGGTTTCTGTTTAGCAACGCACAGTGGAGCATCTTTGTCATGCTGCAATGGCGTTCAAAGCAAATGTTTATAAGGAACACGCTTATTTAATCTTGCTAATCACAATGAAAAAGACAAATGTGACTCCTCCGGCTATTTTTACAGCATGGCTACACCACATCAAACCCACTGCTATTTATGTAGTTAAAGAAATATTGTCAAATCCAAGCTAATGTTATTAGATTTGCTGGTTAGCGTGACTCAATTTTGCCCCTGCTGGTAGATGTGGTTACTGCACCATCATTGAGCAAAAAAGCATCTTTCTGCACTGAGAGCCATTCAAAAGTAGCTTTTTCTCAAGAATATAATATATATTAAGGGTGAAAAAGGTCAATTTATGCCCCTGAAATTATGGTCTGAGGTAACTGACAGAATGCCACAGATATGGTACATCAATCTAACGTTGAAAACAACCAGGAATATTCGTTTTATTCAAGTCTGGATTCATGTTTGAAACACTCCACTGCAGACAACCAACCAAACGTTTATTCTTCTGAGAGATCACATGAACATGTCAGTTAAGTGTGTTGAATCAATTAGCAAAACGTAGCATTTCTTTGTGTAAAATTTCAAATAATACCAAAACTTCCTTTTTCAGGTTGAAATTTGATTGTGAATGACAGATCCAATTCAGTGTCAGACTTCTCTCTTATTCCATGATACATAATGCTTCTTAAATAGTGTTCATGAATACATATAAAATATATACATATATACATATATAACCATATACTAGGGGTGCTCCGATTGCGATCGGCCGATCGTTAATGCGCATCTCGTCAGTAAAGCCGGTTCTCTAATCAGCGGTTAATTCCATCAGGTGATTTCACATAGAGCAGCTGTTACTACACAGAGCCGTTGTTAACTGAGAAGATGCGCCAATAAACGCTGAAAATGAAGTGGATTTGCACATCTTCTCTATTAACAACGCGGAATTAACCGCTGATTAGAAAACCGGCTTTACTGACGAGATACGCATATCGATCGGCCGAGCACCCCTACCATATACAATAAGAAATAATATAGTTAAATATTATTAGAATTTAAAATAACAGAAATGCTTTTCTATTTTTAGTATTGTACTTTTTATCACAGTTGAAAACAGTTGTGTTTTCATGGAAGTCATGGTACATTTTTCAGAATTCTTTGATAAATAGAAAGCATTTTTTTTATATAAGATTTTTTTTTAACAATGTAAAAAAGTCTTTACTGATACTTTTGATCAATTTTATGCCTCCTTGCAAAATTAAAGTACTCATTTTGTTCAAAAAAATAATAAAGTAACTGACCCCACATTTTTAAACAGTGATAAAAAGATATATAAAAGAGATCTTAAAGAAGAAAAACGTAATGGATAAATGGAAATTTTTTCCTTTTTTGTTTTTTTCATTTGCATTCAGACATGATTAAATAGTGTCTGGTTTGGAATGAAGAGAGCCTCAGGCCTCAAACAACATAGGTTAGTAATTTGGCTGAGAAGGAAATCTGCCATCTTGGTCTTCTTCTCTTTCTCTCTGCAAATGAAAAAAAAATCTTGCAGTTCACAGCTGCAGATTTCCGACCAAGAGCAGCTCGTCGTAGGACCCCGGCAACCCCACACATACACGTGTTGAACACCCGGCTGTAGTCAGGCCAAGAAAAGAGAAACGTTAGCAGATGTGGAAGTGCACTCTATGCGTATCGGGGCCCTCCCTGATATCAAACATGATTTAGAGGTACTAATGTTACTACATCAAATCACATGAGTGGAATCAGAGCACCGTTGAGGTTTAAATTTCAGGGACAGCGAGTTTCTGAACTTTCTTGTTGATTTCACGTTCATGAAAGTGCATGTCTAGTCAGGTTGTGTGTTTATGTATAAGCAATAATCATATTGTGTGACTCTTGAACCCTAGACAGCTTACAGAACATCTCGTGCCAGTTTGTTGAAGTGAATACAGCAGGCGGTGTGGAAAATCAGTAACATTTGGTCGAGGTGGTCTTGCTTAACTTGAGTGGACGTCAGTTGTTTACGGAGCAAAGTTTATTCACTTGTTTTTATTTACAGTTTGCGGAAACCGTCCTCAAATGCTGACGTCTTTGTTATACATTTTTTTTAACTCTCCCATTACTTTTTTGCTTTAATTTTATATACATTTTTTACATTTTATATTCACATTTAATTAGTTTTATATTCACATTTAATTAGTTTTATATTTACATTTATTTCGTTTTACAAAACGCGCAGTTTATTTCACCACTAGCATCATTAAATAGAACTGTAAGAAAATTGACAGACAGACAGCCCCGCCCCCAAACACATGCCATTGCTCAAGTGATTTTACAGAACATCTTATGCAAGTTTGATGAGGTGAAAACAGCACAGGTGTGGGAAATCAGTAACATTTGGTAATTGCATCTGTTTACTTCGCGAACAAGTGTATCTATCAGTTTTTAATTATAGATGTCTCTCACAAATAAATGCTGACATTTTAATTTTACATATTTATTTATTATTTGTAAGTTTTGCCTTTCAAAATGTGTAATTTCTACACTATTCGAACAGAATTGTAACAATATTGACTGTTTTAAGACAGGTTTCCAGAGCGAATCTTCCACTGGCCGAACAGACAGACAGTCCTGCCCAAAAACTTTTTTTTTACTTTCTTTTCTTTTCTTTTATCTGAATACCACATTTAAAAAATAAATAAATAAATAAATAAAACTCCGCCATCCCACAGCATTTTCAAATGTTTATGTTTCAAAACTCACTCAGTTGTGTGGCATTCAAGTGGAAGAGAGTAAACAAGAGTAATATGCAACTATAATAGCTTTCCTTTCAACAACATGGATACGGGCTGGCCAGGATCCAGATGGTTGCTGGGAGGCGCGCGTTCCATGCCACCCCCACTCCGCCCCTCTATGCCTGCTGAGAATTTTAGCATATCTCAGCGCCTGTTTACCTCAGTAGAGCACTAATGACACAACAAGATTCAGCTACCTTGGATGGAAAGATGGAGCCCGTAGACATTAAATCAGCGTTCCTGTGAGAGTTGCCCTCAGAGCTTCATAAAGACCACATCCAGAGACTCGAACATCCAGCTCTGCCTTTAAAACATGTCCACACTCCCCTAGAGCTCCATGAGTGGGCACGTTTGTATTCTTTACAGTTGACTGTTTATCCCCTTGAGGCTGAACAGGGGTGCACTAGCAAGCTGGTTATATTAAGATGATATTCAGTTCATGAATTTTGACGTGCATGATGTAAAAGCAAGCAAGTACTCCGGCACATGCAAAACAAGCTGAAATTGGACAGCTGTATGCTATTCATTTAAATTTACTCCTTGTTTTATGCATTTACATAAATTTGGACTTTTCCAAACAGAAAGTTTCCAAGCACTCTCTGACAGTCAGATTAAAATGAGCGTTTCTTCCAAAGCTGCAGGAAGACTTGCGTGTCAGCAGCCTGTGGGGTAATTCTGCTGATGTCTGTCATGTTTATGCCTCTGGTCTAGTGATACACTTCAAAAATCTCCCTCCGTCAGTAATTGAGCTCTGACAGCTACAGGCCTGTGCAATATTCCCTCATGTTTCTGAGGCTCTCATCAGCTGTCTGCTGGAGATCTGGGAAAACTCAACAAATACCTGCCGAGGCAGCATGTGCCAGGAAGATGAGGTGGAGTGGAGAAAGTGTGAAGCAGAGAGAGAGAATGGGTGGTTTAAGAACATCACCGGGACAAAACTATTCATTTTGAAGCAAGTTGCTGTCATATTTGTTGCATAAGAGCACAGAACTTGAGCTGCAGATGTCATGTGACCAATAATGCTAGCTAATTTTTGCAAGTGCTACCCTGATGAAAAAAACCACAACTAAAAACCAAACTAAACTTGTTGGCTAGTCTTCAAGCCTGGTCATACCTGCTTTAGCAGGCTGGTTTTGGAAGGGATGGACATTCTTTAGGCGGTTTCGCTGGTCTTAGCTTGTCAGACTGGGAGATCAGCTAAATAACCAGCTAGCGCCAGCTTAGACAGGCTAGGAGATTGGCTTTACAAGCTTAAACCAACTAAAACCAGCAAACCAGCATTTTTTCAGCATAGTAATAAACCTTTTACTAATTAATCTTGCGAAAATAAGTAGAAAAGAGCTACTAAATAGACAACAAGTTGATTTCAATGGAGTGTTGTTGCTAAACTAAACCAGACATAGTCTAGCCATGATACAGTTCACGCTAAATGATCAACAAAGCATTCCAAGCTAAAAAGGTCAGTTTCACTACAGTCCTTGACAATTGCAGTTTATCCAGCTTCACACTCCCTATCTTTTTACCTTCAGCTGCAGTGCCAGGTCACTTTCCAACCCTCATGCTCACTAGCCAGGTTGCATTTCTATTCCTGACATGCTAAAGGCCAAGTTCTCCAAGTTCTTAATGGCACGCATTAAGCAACTTTCACTACAGCTCCCATGAGAGGTCACTTTCTCCTGCCTGAAAACCCAAGGGTTTGGCCAGCGAGCTAAGCCCTGAGTTTGATTAATCCTTCATGGCCAAGGAACTGAAAAAAAAAACGGCCTGGGTGGGGGCAAAATGGGGCCATCTGGAAGGCTTCATAAACATGTCTATCCAAAGGGTTCTAGGAAAGTCCATAAAAAAAATGAAAGGAGAGGTCCCTTTGCTGAGAGTCTTTTCTTTTTTTCTTCTGAAGACACATTCACTGAGTCCAAATGAATTATTTCGTAAATGCAGGGACGTCCAACAGGTGGGTTGTGGCATCTTGTTGCCTTTCTATTAATTGGAGGCTTAACCCTCATGCTCTGTTTATGGTCTCACAGACTTGATAGCTTAACAGCTTGAAAAACTGTGGAATATCAGATTGATAACTTTCTGAGTTTTTTTATCTGATTATAAACAAATTCAACATGATAACATGCTCCAAATGTACTGTAACAATATCTAATAATTTGACAAGAAAATAAGTTAATTACAAAATGACTATTATTTTACACATTAATTACTTGGGTTTCTGGGACCCCAAACAAAAACAACTCAATAGAACATTTGGGCTATTTGATGGGTGAAAACAAATAATATCCGCTAGTTCAAATTACACCCACATTTCTGGTACGCCCTGTGGTAGCTTGAGAGCCAAAGTAAAAGTTCAAAAAGCTCCAGCAGCTGACAAATGATGCTTGAGAGATCATGATAGTGAAGCCATGCTCAACCCCCTGTGCCAGCACACTTTCTCACCCCACTCATGCTGGAGATGTCTCTTGTTACAGCTGGGAGCAAAATCCCATCACTGCACAAGAGGTCAATTTATACAGCATGCAATCTTACAGCTTTTGAGTGCTTTCCATTATGCGAAACCATTATGTGCTTCCTTTTTGTTTAAAGGGATTGCCAAAGCCTTTCAGAGAGGTCCTCTTAATTTCACATTTATATGTGCACCGCTGTATTTATTAAAAGCCTCTAAACAAAATCATATGGACCCGAGCAAGTAAAGAAAAAACTGTGATCACACTATCAGATTTGTAGCAATAGCTTTGGTGCACTGCAGGGCACAAGAGTTCAGATGTCAGTGGTGTTTTGATTGTGTCGCAGACTGGCGCTCAACTGTGGAACTGATGTTGTTTTATCTGTAGGCAAGTATGCATGTTTGCGTGCTCAAGAGCAAGAGCGCAAATTCACAAAAATTTTAAAAAGTAAAATGACATGCCAAACACACTAAAGAGAACTCCCCCTATTTTCAATAAATAAAAAAATGAATAAAAATAGCAATTTAACCATTAGGTACAGCTATTTCATATTAAGGTGCACACAAGCTAACATATAATCCTATGTGCTATTTTACATAATTTCCTTTCAAATGTGTCCTTACAGAAATGTGTATTAAAACAAATACATATGTGCAGTGAATGTAGGATACAGCTGTGGTGTGGATGCATTCTTCAGTGCTTTAAGGGCCCTGTGTAATCTATTATCTCTTTAAGACCTTCAGTGTAGACTTGAGACTCTTCCTGTTTGCATTAACGACGACGCACATCAGCAACAAAAGGCAAGTCTGTTAGGAAACAGAGCTTTTCCTGAAGCGTGATTTCTATAGTGATCCGGTATTTGGATGTTTACTTAAACCCTTGTAAAAAGCAACATTGGACCAGTCGGTGGGAAAAAAGATCGAGCTCATATAATAAAATCGCAATATTTACGCCTAAAGACAGGATAAGCAACGGACTCTTCCGTAACAGCTTAAAAAGCATGAAAACAAGCAGGTAAGACAATTAGATAAAAAATTTGCATACTTCATACTTAGAAGTTCAATAGAAGCTTACTGAAAGCATGAGTCACATGTCGAAGTCTTTCAAGTGACTGTTAAGGCAGGAGGCCAAATCTAAAATGCGTTTCATTCAAAGAAACTCTACGACTCAAATCAAAATGCTCAAAAAACCCAATGTAAGAGTCACGAAGCCTTCAGAAAACGACGTTGAGTGTACTCGTTAACCTCAGTCCACCAGAACAGCAAAAA
This sequence comes from Carassius gibelio, assembly GCF_023724105.1. NCBI lineage: Eukaryota > Metazoa > Chordata > Actinopteri > Cypriniformes > Cyprinidae > Carassius > Carassius gibelio. Next base: position 13,953,553 of record NC_068416.1, on the reverse strand, counting down.
GAAAGAATAAAAGCAAGAATAACAGAAGCCTAGAGTGAACTCTGTCCTGTATTTTTTCCTTTTCATTAACAGGTCTTTATTTTTCTCCTCTACTGCTTGCTTCCTGCTGCATAGCTGATGTGTCTGGTCTTGTCCTCCGCAATCATTTCACAGATGACTCTGAGAAATCAAAGCGCGCTATTGCTCACGATTGCACAACAGGACGCGTGTGTAAACAAGCAAGACTTGGGGCACTTACCCAGGGGGGGTGGGGCGCTGCTGGGCGACGTGAGGGCAAGGGTGCTCGTTGGGCTGGAGGTAGGCTCGGAGGAGGCCGCACCCAGGGCAAGTGTGGGCTGAGACTCTGGGAACCATCGGAAAGATGACATGGGGGTGCTGTGCGTCCAAAGAGCATCATCCAAGCCGGGCTTCTCCTCCTCATCTTCTCCCCTGAGGAGATCCAGCCAGTCGGGTTCCCTGCTGCGGCCGGCCCCTTGAATCAGAGCCCGGCGGAGCAGCAGCAAACAGGCTCCAAGCCCCAGAAGCAGGAGCAGCAAAGCCGGAACGAGGAGCAGGGCTCTTCCTCCACATGCACCCCTGCAGCAGGGCTTTGGAGGGCGACGTGGGGTCGGCTGCGGTGGAGGGAAATGCTCCACTCCAGCCCCCGACACGAGCCCAACACTCTGCCCCTGACAAAGAGACACCAGAAGGACAGGCAGCGGATAGACAGACACATCTGGGTCCATGGGAAGCTCGTCCAAATCCTGCTTGATATCTCACGGCTCGCACTTCCTCTGCAAGCCCTCATAGGGCTAACGTGTCGGGTATGAAATCTCAAACTGCCCCGCACACACACATACCTCAAGGCCAGTTGTCAGGACTCACACAAGGCCGCCCTCGCACACTACCGGGCGTGAAATTGCGGCATCGCCGTCCTTGCGGTGAGCTGGCAGACAGAAAGCAGATCTCTAGATGTGGGGTTTCAGATCCGGGACGACCCCACCCAGAAACAGCAGCACCAGCCTACTGCCCACAGCTCTGATGGTCACAGCCAGCTGCAGCAAATCCACCCCGCTGGAGCACACATTCACACACCCACATATATACCAGCATCCGGTCTGATGGAGAAAACAGAGGGGCTCTCCCCACCCAAACACACTTAATGAAGTAATGAATACTGTAGGCAAGACCACCAGCAACATGTGGCATGGGGGGAGAGGGAGGGACGGCTGTGGAAGATGACTACAAAGGGCAGCACCTTTACAAGAAGCAAGCAGGAATGGGAAATATATGTATTCCTTATGTGACCAGAGAAAGTGCATCAAACAGCGCACGGGCCTAAAGAATCTGAACCCCGAGTCAAAGGTCATACACGGCTCCTAACGGTCAGCACTTCATAATCCAAAACACACTGCCTGGACATCAAACCTCACCTTCAGTACACACATGGAGAGGGGATACATAAGTCCTACTAATTAAATTAAGGTTTATAAACTTAAGCCTCCCAGTCTTGGATATTTGATGACATTCTTGCAGATAAATTCCACAAATAAATAAATGTCCATGTCACATTTTCCCCCAAAATAATAGGGGTAAAGATAAAAATAATTACTTTTGAATTAAATTATTTTAGGGTACTTTAATAAATTACACAAAATTAAGCCTCTATCTATTATTTTAAAAAGACATTCAAATATATTTCTCCAAAATTCTTGTCATGCGGTAAAATTATTCAGTTAAAAAAAGTGTAAATATACATATACATAAGGGGCAGGTATATGCATAAAATAATATCAAAATGCAAAAATGAAATAAAAAATGAAATACAAAAAAAAAGTAGCTGTAATTTTTTACAGGCAAAATCAGGAATGCTCAATATATTACTGGTAATTTTGTTCATTAATTTTTAAACATTTTAATATAAGGTATGTATTAGGGGTGTCGTGATATACTGGTATTGACGATATTAGTGACGATAACAGTGATATTCAAATGATGAAATATCGATATCGTGTTAATTTAATTGTTTTTATTTTTGTTTTATTATTTCTTCATGACTATTTTACTTTCTTTTATGTTAAGCACTTTGAATTACCATTGTGTACGAAATGTGCTATATAAATAAACTTGCCTTGCCTTGCCTTAATTTGGGGTGTGACGATATACCATTATATATTGGCGATAACCACAATATTTAAAATGAACAGGCCTCTTATGATAACACAACACTATTGCATGCAAATAACTCCAGCGACAGTACCTGGTCGACCTCCCATATGGCAGTATTGCGCCTTAACTCTTGACATCTGTCAAACAAGACGACGCACATTGCACAGCTACTCCGAGAAGAACCATGTTCAGTATTATACAGACAGTAAATTGCCAATATTTTACTAATCATGGAATGGGAAACATTACATTAACCTGTTAACGGTGGTTTCCTGTGTTAATATATTTAAATAAAGGGGTGATTCTTTTAATAAGTACCGTGTTTTCTATACTCGTCTAATTTTTGTATTTGCAATCAAGTCATCATGGCCAATACATCTGTGAAGCACTTGATTTCTTTATTCAAATATATTACATGATTAAAGCAAATCTAGAAAAACTGCGCAATCACACTGCTACATTAAATTCTGTTTAAATCTTAAAATGGTCGCAGTGCCATGCACTTAATGCTCATCTGCAAAATATGCATGTGCCCTGTGTTTATCAGTATCCTTATGTTCATTGGGTAGAAAGAAAAACAAAGTAAAAATTATTATATTTCCCAAGGTTTATACATATATCGCGAACGATGGTGTGAAAATCAAATATTGTGACAGCCCTAGTGTGTGTAGATGACACACATCTTGAAATAATGTTGTGATGCCTAAATACATTTTTTTACATGTGTTTTTTATGAAAAACGGTAGAGACTTTCAATCATAAATCAGTAATGAAAATAATGATCAGTTTACTGTTACTTCCCAGGAAATAACTATTAATCAGCAAATCCTTAAATAAAAATATTACTTCACATTTTGGATAAAATATGACCAGGACATATTCCTAGACCGGTTTCGTGAGAATTGCTCCCGTACACACACACACATACACACTCCCCCACACACCCACACCTGAACTCAGCAGCCTCCATAAAGATATATTGTTGAAATCAAAACAACCGAGCTATTTGGGCTCTTGGCAGTCTTTGTTTGTTGATGTGTGTTATGTAAAGCCTCCCTATTTGTGCTGAATTAGGGCTGCTGTCACCAGTTTTTCCTGTTGGACTGTAAATACAGTTCGCTTGCCATGAATCTCCCTGACTGAGGTCCGACACTGATCGTACCACTCACCCGCACTGATCAATGTCTTCAGTTCCCTTACAGGCACTTAACATTCTAGCACAGTCACTGCCAATGTCCCAAAAAGATTTCTAGCATCCTTTAAGCCCAGTTAATCTTGGCATTTGGGCTGTCGATGAAAAACGAAGAGTCTGTTTTTTTTGCAACAGAAATAGAAAGCGACAAGAAGGAGGGAAAGAAATGGCGGGACTGAATCAGAGGGGTCAACGTGGTTATCCCCTGTTTGACGCTGGCATTTTTAGGAGTTAAAATCCTCCATTAAAGCCCGGTGATGGTATATATTAGTCAACTTCAGCAGAAATGGATTGGCTTTCATCACAGAGGCAGGTGTTGTGTGTGTGAAGTTTTGTGAGGAGATTCACAGTGGTTTGTGAGAGCGGGAAAGCGGCTGAGGGAAAGGGGGAGAGAGAGATTGCTGCTGGTGGGCCCCAGCATGACTGATGAGTTTGGAACAATCGGCCGCCCAGCTGCGTTTTCCATCAAACACATTCCTCTCACCTCACGCTTTCCCTCTGTCCCATTCGTTCACTCTGCGGCTGTAAGCAGCGCCCCCTAGGGACGTGATTTTTATGTGATGGACAGAAAGACTTGAGCCATCTGTGGCAGGAATATCCCCGTATCTGTACGTCCACAGGCTGGATTTCACATCATCCTATTTTTCCACTGAAAAGGATATCTGTGGTTCTGATGAGATTGAATATGATCTGATTGTGTGCAATTGAATATAGTTCTATTTTCATTTGATCCAATCAGGACCAAGGGGTCAACACTGAAAATGTGATCCATGTGTGCAACCGCCTGAGGTATTATGCAAATAAAGTCCCAGTTGTGAACTTTTCTACAGATGTGACACAGTGTGTGTGCTGAAGAACGAAGACCGCATCAGATCCGCCGCAAACAGCCCGAGAATTCCCGATCCAGAAGTCAGAAAAGAGGAGATCTAAGAGAGGAATCACCTTGACTCGTCTCTGGCCTGGAGTTCTGGAATAACAGGGAATCCCATTTCAAAATATGTGATTCTGAAATAAGTACTTACGTTTAGGATTCTGCAAGAGCAGCATTTTAAACCGGTTATAAATACAATAAACTATAATGACCAAAATGATTATGAACTGAAAACTTTCCCCTACATAGATCAGTTTCACTTTATATTCCCTTTTCTATGTTATATTTAACATTTACATTTATGAATTTAGCATTTGAAAAAAAAAAAAAAAATACAGATACAGATAAGTGTTTAATGCATACAATAGACCTAAATGTGTGAAAACTGATATGCAAAACATTTTTTTTTCTGCTTTTTGACACAATAATGACTACATGATACTTAGACTACAACAATAAAACATAATATGTATAATGGATATTTAAGCAATAAACCCCAAGAAGCTATGGTTTACAGTGAATTTATAACAGCTAAGGGGCATTGTTAGGCACGATTCGAAGCGGAAAAATAGTTATTCCATATATGTACCAGGGCTTCACAAAATAAAACAAAGCAAATACAATTTTATGATTTTAATAAAAAACATTATTGTTATCATTAAAAACATTATTCAAACAATGTAGTTTCTCAGAAACAGTTGTAGTTGCAACAACGTAGTTGCCGAGAAATACAGAGATGTAAACAAAGGTGTATGTTTGCAGAGTAATTTACAACAGCTTTGAACACGACTCAACCAATCAGAACCAAGGACCAGTACTATCCATTTTATATTAAGAATAACAATAAATATTATTTGTATTATTATTATTGTTGTTGTTGTTTTTGCTGCTGTTGTTGTATTACTTGTTGCAATGTTAAACATTTTAAAAACAGTGCAACATTTTTTATTAATTATTATTTATAAACTACTTATGTTATTAATAGTAGTAATTATATTATATTATAGTAAAGTTACATAATATGTACACAACAATGAAAGTATATAACATAATTTATTATTATTAATGTTGTTGCTGTTGTTGAGGTAAAACTTTGCAATTTTACGTATTTAAAAAACAGTATCAGTAATTATTATTATTATTATTATTATTATTATTAATTATTATTAATACCAAAGAGTTACAAAACAATAATATAATATTATCTAAATTATTCTATAGTTAGTCCATACTGATTATTATTATTCATATTATAGCATGCCATTTCATTTACATACCAATCTCACCCTACATTTTTCTCATTTGATAACCCTAAATAGATAATATAGATTATATAATTATTATAGATTATGCAAATAAAATGTTGTGAAAGCCGTTTGGAACCGTTTGGAGCCGTTCAAATTGTTAGCAGTTCTGCAAAAGAAAATGAAGAGGTTTGTATGTCTAGCTTATGAACATGAATCTGCACGCTATTGTTTAATATGAGGTAAGATAATAGCGCAGGGCATGAGGATGTTTTGGTGCGACAGCACATTTGTAACACTAATACTGCTGTCTGTACAGGCTGATTGTTTTCCCACTAAGTATTCGTCCACAACTTAACCTTCTGACCTTTTCATGTCCCGCTACACCCGACTGGTGACCTGTGACACCACAATGCTTTGATAAACCAGAGTCACCTTCAACACGGACACGTACACAAACACACGGGAGCAGCAGGCAGTGAAGGGTGACAGCGCTGTGGTGTTGATCTGAGAGTCGGCTATCATGGCCCTGTTGCACAGACAGAAGAAGCAGTGTTTCGGAGGACCCCCGGGGAAGGGGGTGGGCTCTTAAATTGTCTGTTGTTTGTCTTTATTAAATGTAGTTCCAAGGTCACAGGGTCTCTGGACCCCCTCAGCTCACCTCCCCTGAACAGCCATAACTTCAGCCCTGATTAGCTATAATTAATGAGTCCAATTACTCAGCTCACTTATCTTGTTAAACGTCCTGCTGGAAGAGCCAAAATACGCATGTGTGTGTTTACTGGAGTTGTTTAAAAGAGAGGTGTGTGATGAAAAACAGCCTTTATGAAGAAAGAGATTAATTTCCTGTGTCATACCAGCAGTGCAGCAGTGACAAAAATCAGCCAGCGATCTGATTGGCCGGCAGAGTGAGAGGCAGCACGCGATTGGCCAAATGCCTGGAGACAACTGTCGATCTACAACTGCATTACGAAATGGGTTTGAAAAAGCTGCCTCTGCAAAGCATCTGGCTCTCTTCCTCTTTATCGCTCTGTCTTCTGCTCTCCCTCCATCTTTCTCTCCGTTTCCCTCTCTATCCTTCTTTTACACCGCCTCCCCGACCCAATGCTTCTTTTCCCTATCGACCTCTCCATCTCTTGTTCTTCTTCTCAGGCAGATTCACAGATAGCACCGGTGCGTACAGCTGCCGCAGGCCCCCAAAACAGCATAGACTTTTTCAGCAGTAGCTGTTCAACTGATGACCTCTGGAAGAAATCAATCTCCTTAGCGACCGGAATAAATGAAAAGCCTGTGTTCTCCTCAACATGAGCATCGTACGAATGGTACAAGCACTTCCCATAAATTGCACCATAGAAAATGCTAGAGCCGATTATATTTTCCAAACATCCTGGACTCCGACGAAATAACCAAAAATACTGATAAAAATATGGGAGTCTGCCTCCACCTTACAGAAAAAAAAGAAATTTTTTTTTTAAATTTCCTAACTGTGACCTTGACAGTGTTGTGGGTAACGCGTTACAAAGTAACGCGTTAGAGTACTCTAATTACTTTTTTCCTGAAATGTGTAACTTAACGCGTTTGTTTCGTGCGTAAGTAATCAGTAACTTCGTTATTTTTTAAAAAAAGTAATCCGTTATTTTAAGGAAAGGAAAATCCCGACTCCAGCCTGCTTTTTGTCAGACAGTATGCCTAGGTCTACTGTGCCACCTGCGGATGTATCAGCGGAGCCGAAGCTCTGTGATCGTAAAGTCAATGGCTGTGATGCGTCTGTGCCCTGCGCCTGACCCTGTGTGTGTGGGTTTTTTTTTTTTTCGAACTCCCGGCAAGATGGCAGAGAGGACAGCGTTTGGTTTATGGAAGTACGCACATTACTTTCAATTTGTCAACAAAAAAGAAAAGAACATAACGGTAAAATAGCCGTTTTATTCTAACTCCGTGTTGGTGAAAAGCTTCTGTCAAAATGTTAAATGTAAGAGGACTGTGTTAAAGCGAATTTAGGCTTGTGACTGTGAGTGACACTTTAATAATAATTAGTTCGGCTATTAAGCGATTTGTCATTTGCCTGTGTGGCGGTGAAGGATTTAATTTGGTTTGTTATCATTTTTATTTGACAGGCAGCTGTTAGTTTCTGTTAGATCGTTGGCTGGCTGATTGTTCATCATTTCTAAATGGATTTAAATCTGCAAGCCTGTTTAAGGTTGTGTTTACAAGTAAGCATACTTGTACTTTGATAACTGCATTATTTAAAGTTAAAGAAAAATCAGGAGTTATCTTGTGGTGCTCATAATATACAGTAGCCTAGGCTAACCGGGCTGGGTAGGTGCAAATTTTGATTAATAATATGTTCTGTGATAATAAATAAATAAAACGCCATGTGGAATAGCCTATTGCTGACTGTCTTTCCTGTTATTGTTATCCTGCAGTGTTAATTTAGTCGGATGACTGACGTTATTCATTGTCGGGAGTCACGACTTCTAGGTGCACTTAAAGGGGGCTGTGTCTGTCATGTGTGAGCCGCTGCAAACGGCTTTTAATTTTTGGTAACGCATGAGTACTCTAACGCGTTACTTTTATGAATAGGTAACGCTGTATCATAACTGATTACTTTTAATTGATGGTAACGTTGTAACCTAACTAACTACTTTCCAAAGTAACTATACCCAACACTGGACCTTGATATATAAAAAGTCACAGTGTGAGTTGACTACAACTGTTAATTTCGACATTAAATCTTACAAAATGACATTACATCTCGCAATTGCAAATTTGTTTCTCATAATTGCGACTTTATTTCTCGCAAAATGGCTTTATGTTTTGCTGTCTAGCTTTATATCTCACCATCCAGCAATTGCAACACTTGTTTCTTACAACTACAATTTTGTATCTCACAACGTAGATTTGTCTCGCAATTCAACGTTATATCTCACCTTCTTTGCATTTGCAACATTGTTTCGCATAATGGCAACTTTATATCTCAATGTTTATATCTTAATCTCATTATAGACTATTAACATGAACTAATGAAAAATACTTCTTATGCAATTATTAATCTTAATGACGATTTCAATATTTACTAATACATTATCAAAGGATGTATCTGCTAATATTATTAAATGGAACGGAGCAAACAGTATTTTTATTAATTAACTTTAGTGAAAAAATAATAAATACTGTATTGTTTTGCGCAGCTTCTCAGTTAACAACGGCTCTGTGTAGTAACAGCTGCTCTATGTGAAATCACGCACCTGATGGAATTTACTGCTGATTAGAGAACCGGCTTTACTGACGAGATGCGCATTAATGATCGGCCGATCGCGATCAGAGCAGCCCTAGTTTTAAGTTAATGCTTTAACTTTCATTAACTAATGGAATCTTATTTGTTACCCATAACAAATCTTATTGTGATTATATTTCACAGTTGCAACTTTGCTTCTTATTATTTATTCTCTGGATTTATTTCTCACAACGTGGTTTTATGTCTCATGATTCAGCATTACATGTCACTATATTTTACAGTTATGATTTTATTTCTCATAACTGCAACTTATGAGACTTTAAAGTACTTGCTATTTTTAACTTTATCTCACAATTATCTCTTTACAGCAAGAGCTGAACTTGTGACCTCACAGACTTAAGCAAAAAATCTTCCTCTGAGTCACATCAGGTCCCGCTCAGGTGGGGCCCCATCCCCCGAGACTGAAACACTAGAATCGTCCTTTTCTGCACCGTCAGAAGGTAGGAGTCTGGGAGAACGGTGTATAAAACAATCAGTTGAAGGTATTTCCTAGGCTGCTAGATTTATGTTTCTCCCCTGGACACTTGAGAGCTTCACTGCTGGTGGCCTCATTCAGGTTGTTGATCTATGTTGCACACTTCTTTTTTTTTTTTTACTTTATGAGGACTGTATTGGGGGCGGGCCCCTCCCCGAGCCTGGGGCCACACCACCTCCGATGGGCTTGGTCTTGCCTCCACCTTCCTTGTACCTGTGTGTGTGCGCAAGTTGGCTGCCGTGACACTGTGAGACTTGTTCTGGGGCGCCTGACATGCCGACAAACAATCAGAGTGAAACATACACAAACACACATATGCACGCACCTCTCCCAACCTCCTACTGCTTTAAACCTCCACACGCAACTACAAAAATGCACAGGGTAAAAAAGGCATGTGAAGTAGAAGTCATTCCTTTTGGAAAATCCATCTTAACAGAGTTTCAGAACACGTTCTTGATCCACCACAAATCAGATACCAGCTGTTTACACCAATTTAAGGTGGTCAAGCTGGTTTTGAGAAATCATAAAGCTACAGACCAACTGATAACTATTTTGGACCAGCTAGAAACTAGTCTCCTTGTTCTAAAACCCAGATACCAGCTTGAACTAGATTTTCTATCAGGGGTGAGATACCTGGAGTAATCTCAACTTGGAAGAGCAGCCAACTATGCACTTACAGATATGTGCAAAACCCTGACATAAACACACACACACAAGCTTGTTTTTGAGTATTTAGCCCATGATTGGATCTTGTGCACGTCTATCTCTCACCACAGTACATTTGTCAGCAAAAAAGAATGTATATATTTGGCAGCCCATCAGCAAAGACACACTCTTGTCTTCTTTCCTGCTGATCTCTGACTTTAATGAGAAGTTTTCACTTACTGCTTTGTACATGAACTGTACTGGTGCCGTTGTCCTTCCCCTTAATATTCTCTGCCACACATGTGTAATTCCCAGAATCCTCCAGCTTTGCACTGCTGATCTGAACTTTGGAAGTTTTCCTTCAAGAAGACAGACAGACAGAAACAGGAGAAAGAGTCAACGATTCCACTATAAAAAATGTAAAAAGGAGAAACTCTCCAGAGAAACCCTCTGTATAAATTGGAGCTCACTTCAAGTCTTTAAACAGAGATAAAACGGAGACATATGACACTCTGAGAATCCCAGTGAGCTTCACATTGCTTCCACAAATGGTGAAGAACCTGACCAATGAATCAGTCCAATTATGCAAAAATCTCCATTACCCTTAGATCATTTCTTAATATTGTCTTTACTGTAGAAGATTATTTTAAAGGCAGTGTGTTGGTCCCCATTGACTTCCATAGTGGGGAAAGAAATACTGTGGAATTCATTGTGGACCATCAGCTGTTTGATGACCAGCATTCTTCAAAATATCTTCTTACGACATGAGGGTGGGTAAACCATGAGGAAAAAATTCATTTTGGGGTGAGCTATCCTTTTAAGTAATTATATTTTAGAGAATCTTTGAACCCACATGTTGGTAAACCAGCTTTCCCATCAGATGCATCAGATGAGGGAGACCAACTTATAACGGCCGAGATCATTTTAAACAAATAACCCTGTTTTAAGCAAAGTTTTCATTTTTGGTGACCTATTTCTTTAATCGTGTCATTAACAATATAATAGACATGCATGCTGAAACACTTCACATTAATTACAAGGGCACTGGCAGTCTTTAGTACACTGCCCATAAGGATAAAGCTCTTGACTTATGTGAAGGTCACGATCTACACTTAGAACGTCTGCTAAATGTCTAGAACTGGAGGTTGGGTTCTGCTGGTGTGTGCCAGTGGACTTGCTGACTCACCTGCCTTTCTTGGAAATTTTGATCTGTTTGCTCTTCTTCAGTTCAGTGCCATCTTTGTACCACTTGTACTCCGGGGTGGGTTTGCCGTAGGCCTCACACCTCACAATCAGCTTGCTTCCTTCGTTCACCAACACAGGATTTTTCATGCGCCTCAGTGAGGGAGGAGCATCTGAACAACAGGGAGAAAGAAAGAATATTGTGTTATAAGTACTTTTTTTTAAATCAACATGTAGTAGGGTTGATGCAGTGATGGAGCAGAAAATAAGGGAGGGACGCAGAGAGAGAAAAATCCAGAAAAGTCTTTTAGCTGGCCAGATGATGTCACCAGAGACACTGGCAGTGTGAGGCAGTTCTCTCTTCGTTTCAGCTCTGAGCTCTTGCTGCTCTCAGGGATCAATGCAGCACATTTACAGCTGCATTTTGTGCTCCACTTCCCTTTTATGAACTCAACCACACACGTGGACATGCTGAAATTAAGAACAGAATTCATATGCAGTATAGGGGGTAACTAACAACACTAGCAGCAGCACTACTAGCTTAAAGTTATAGTTCATCCAAAAAAATTTAAATACTTTCATCATTTACTTACCCTCCACTTGTATAAATACAGAAGACAATTTGATGAATGTTAAACAAACAGTTGACGGTAGCGATTGACTTCCATAATATTTAAAAATAAATACTCTATGGCTACTGTCACCTGTTTGGTTATCAAAATTCTTCTCAGAATTAGAATTTTGAGATGAACTATCTTTTTAACATTACATATGCATAGTTTCTTTTTTAAGGTTTCCGAGTAACGAGTTAATTTTTAATAAACAAAGTAGCAGTGTTACTTGACAAAGCACTAGCCTAAACAAATTTTTAAAGGAGGGGTGAAATGCTATTTCATTTTTTTTACACTGTTAAAGAGTTGGATTCCCATGCTAAACATGGACAAAGTTTCAAAAATTAAGTTGTACGTTTGAAGGAGTATTTTTGTTCCCAAAATACTCCTTCCGGTTTGTAACAAGTTTCGGAAAGTTTTATTCTAGTATGGTTCTGTGTGACGTTAGATGGAGCGGAATTTCTTTATATGGGTCCTAGGGCACTTCTGCCGGAAGAGCGGGCGCTCCCTTATAGCGAGGCTGAGCACAGACATTTCACTGATCAGAGCGATTCACTGATCAGAGCGAGAGCATCGTGAAAAGTCACAAAAGAAGTGTGTTTTTGGTTGCCAGGGCAAGACAACCCTCCACAGATTACCAAAAAAAAACAGCATTAAGGGACCAGTGGATGGAGTTTATTTTTACAGAGCATCAACGGAGTTGTGCAAGTGTTTGTGTTTGTTCCCTGCATTTCGAAGATGCTTGTTTTACAAACATGGCCCAGTTTGACGACGGATTTGCGTATTGTTTATTTCTTAAGGATAATGCAATCACAATGAAAAAGGGTCACGATCGCGTGTTGGAACCGCAGGCAGTGAGTAAAACTGCTTCAAATATCTCTGCCTCCTTGTTAGTACATCCCCTCCCATGCCGGAGACTCGGGTTCGAGCCCCGCTTGGAGCGAGTCGTTGCTGCTGCTGCTCTCGTTCAGTTTCAGCCTCGGGATCTGATTCTGGATCATAAATAAACGGCTGAATCTGACTGTGAGCCATGGTTTGTTTTGGATGATGGTTTTTCCCTCACGGTGTCACAGCTTCCAAACGCTCTCAACGCAAAAGCCTACTGGTGCTCGTGATTCTTTAGCTCCGCCCACACGTCACGCCTCCAGGCGGTCGTGTTTTTTTTCGGGAAAAATCGGTACAGACTATCTTTCTCTTATGAATATAATAAAACTAAAGACTTTTTGGAGTTATGAAGGATGCAGTACTACTCTATAGGTACTCAAGATTAACAGGATATTGAGTGAAAACGAGCATTTCACCCCCCCTTTAAATGTCGTGTTGTGTTGCGCACAAACTGAGGAAATAAACAGATATGCTCTCCTAAATGGTCATTTCTCATGTTTAGCGTTCGAAAGTCAGATTAATTTTTAGAGAATTGGTTTAGGCAGTCCTCTCTGCCAAAGCGTTTATATGTCCCAATTCATTCAAGTTAATTCAATTCATTCTCACTGCCATAAAGCATAAGAATGGCTGATTCATTTTAGTGAATTGGTTCATACTAAGTAGTTCTGTTAGTGTTAATACGTCTGATTCAAATCTGATTCAAAACGCTAAAACGCTAAACGTTTCTCTCTCTTTGATAGGAAGCGTTGGAGAGTTCAGTTCGGTTCATACTAAAGTAATATAAAGTAATAATAAAGTAGTGTGTATTCGAGTTTATAGTTGTTCGTTTTTTATTTGATCGTTCACGCATTGTTTTTTGCCAAAAAATAGTCTACTGCTCTAAATAAAAAAACAATTAGTTATAAATGTAAAAGGATAATGACCACATTAGTAGTCTAAATTAACTACTTTGTTTCAAATCAACAGTATTTGTCTCACTATTCACGGAAATCCTTGAAATTAGGGTTGTTATTATTCACGATTTGTGGACTTCATCTTATAACTTATTAGCTAAACTTACTCTAAAGAACAAAATCCAATCCAGAGACTTTAAATCCCAATCAATCTTCTAGAATTAGAAAATGACCTTGAATATATTTGTTTTGAAAACGCATGTCGTCAGACCACCAATGTTCGAGAAGAAAGCAGAGAGACTTAGCTTGTCTTTAACACATATTTTGAAATGATGCCTTGATAAAGCCTAAAGAGACACCCAATCTTAGACAACAGTCAAAACACCGACAGAGTGGAGTACAACAGCGCTGAAAGGAGGTGAATTTACATGTGGGCCGCCACATGCCCAGACGCTGTCATGCATAGTCACTCAGGAAATGCATCATGCGATTAATGTAGACTCAGACAGCAATCACAAGGCTTCAAAGAGTTGCGGTTCCACATCCAAAGGGCAGAACTGGGCGATGCTTTTTGGCTGTACCGTACTGTCCTGGATGAGAGAAGGGTGCATGCTGCCCCAAGGCTTGGGCAGGAGTCGGTGTAGCTCTTTGGGCTTCCCAAAGTGAATCCATGGAGGCACTTAACACTTTTACAATGGCTCTCTCTTTATTACTTGAAAACGCACCTGATCAATACACAATTAAAGCCTTAAGCTTTTATTGCAAACGATGGCAAACATCAAAAAAAAAAAAACAGATGAGAACACAAAAGCATTAACATCAATTAGAATCTTGACAGAGGTTTTTTTTAAATAACCAACAGTCATCCTAATTTTGGAACTACTGTCCCACTTCTGTCCCAGTAAAGGCAGCCGTTTTATCCGAACGTCTGCTTTCATGGCTGAATGATGCAGTCTGTTCTGATGTTGCGTAGCTCGAAGTAACATGACAGTCTCTGGCACAATGTTTGGATTGTACTGTCAGTCGAATAACGTCTCAGGTTTCCCATGACAGCCTCTAGTGATGCGCATTCTCTCAGAAAAACCGCCAAGTGTCCGTTCGATGTGGTTCTGCTCCACACCATTTAATGCTCTCTGCTGTCGTTACCCCTCAGAGGCCATTAGACTGATGGGATACAGTGTGCCAGCAACGCGATTCTTTGTACAAATATTTAAAGACACTTTAATCTCCCTGTATATTTGTGCTGAATGAAACCATACTGATTAATCGCCTGAAAACCTCTTGAAGTCAATAAGCACAGTTTTCTTTTAATTAAACAGAAAAGTTTAAGATGTTTAATGACGAAACAAACATCAACACTGACTGTGAAAAAAAGAAAATGTCTTTGGAGTTGGATTTCATGATACTCAACAGAAAGTCACATGAAAAAACAAACTGAAAACGTTGTTGTCTGAGCCTTTATGAGAACTAAACCAATTTTATTATGTAAGGCCTAAGGCCTTTTTTTCTCACCCTTAGCTCAGGGCACCTGCATCATTACTCAGCATGAATTTGGATTGACTGTTTTGTGCAACACAGCTTATGTTGAATTCAAGCCGAATTCAAGTGTGTGTTTTGCATTACACACTGCACTTGTTAATGCGACTTTACTGAAGAAAGTGTGAGTAACTGATGCATACTTGAGCATAACACCTAAGTAGGTTCCTTTGGGGCCGAATCGGGTGTTGAGGAGGTCGCAGTTATGCATATGACATGTATGTGATGGTTCTCTGGAGAATGACTGACATGAGGCATCTTGTTCCGAGTTGCTTTTGTAAATGCAGGGTGATACTTGTTCAGATAAGAAGGGTGGGGTGTCTGATTTGTACGCTTCATGTTTTCCCAACTCCAGAGTAATACTCTGAGCTTAATACAGTCATGCTCCATGACAGAGTCATTCTAGAGTATTCAACCTCATAGAAGATCAAACAGATGTATGGGGTTTATTAAACTAGGCGCTGAAAACCGTCAGATCATACTTAAATGGCAAGTCATAACTAATGCCACATGTGCGTGATATATCAAGCATTATCATGTCTCAATTTGAAGAAGAATAAAGCACTACACAGCTTGAATAATAACCAACAGGGATGGAAAACCATTATTCTTAGCGTTTATTGCTCACTTAACAGCAATGCGGCTTCTGCTACAGTTTGTTTGCACTTCCTGAGCATGTAGATTATTTCTCCATACCACCCCTCAGGTAGCATATTTCATCAAAGCTCTAACACAACTGTCACACTTTTACAAGACGCATGACACTGTCTCAGTGGCCCTGCCTGTAATTCAGAAGTGGCTTGGAAATGCATAACCTGAGGGACAGTGCCAAAGCTCAGTTTAAGCTGGCGAAATCATCCTGTGGTTAGGAGAAAGGAGAGGATTATGGAAAAAAAAACTATAAACCGCACAATCTTCGCTATCAAGCCTCGGCACAAATCACAGTTATTTCGCCTTCCCGCTGTTTCCAAGGAAGCGAACGTTTATTTACACTTTCATGTTATGACACATATCTTGTTTGGATACATAGTTTCAGTATTCCAAGAAAATTCCTCACGCAATAGCTGTCAGAATAAGGTGCAACATTGTGCTGAAGGTTTATGTTTTACACACGGGTGTGTGGCATGTGTATGTTTTTGATTCAAAAACAATTCACTGGATTTTTTTTTTTTTTTTAAGTTTTAAGCATTATTATACAGCTATGTTTTAGGAAATATAGTTTCTGATGAAAGTCCTGAAGAAAATCAGCCAACATAAATGTAACTAGTGTTATACTATATATATATGTGTATGTATAGTTGTTATCATTATTGTTATTATTATTAATAAGATATTTCCTTATTGTAGTTGCTTTCGGTTTTAAAAAAACTAAAAAAGCAAACCCCTTTCATCCATACTGATTATACGTGTGTGTGTTAAAGTCTTTTTCTCTTTCTAAGTTTTTTTGGCTAAGTGAGTACATTAAATAATATCAAACAGCTTTGCATATCATTATGAAACTGCTGTTAAAATAGAGTTGCAACCTCAACTGCAATTGAGCAAGCATGTGCTTGGTATAAAACAGCCACATAAACCTCAATTCATCAAGACATATTTCACAACAGAGAAAGATCCTTGTGAAATGGAATTTGGCTCTTTATTTTTCCTTTCATATGACAATGCTAAAGTAATCGCTAACATACTGAATAAATATTCTGGGGGAATTCAGTAAGAAGGAACGGCAAGCATCATCTGCTGTTTAAGCACCTGGCTCACTCAAGGAATTACGCAAATATTTTATGCAAAAATTCAGTGGTGAACATATACTGCATGGCACAAGGTCTTTTCCCCTCCAGAGGATGCAGAAAACCACCACAGATTGGCATAATTTACCGGTACTGTAATGCATTCTTGCACAACTGGGATGCAGACATATGGAAATGTGCTTTGAAATGCAGACAACACAATTGTGCCTGTTCTTCGTCATTTGATCAACATTTAATATTCTGCTGCCAAATTCAACACTGTAATACAATTTTATTTCCCATCAGTAATAGTTTGACATTTATCTCACTAAACAAATAAAGTTTGGTGAATAAGGATCAGTGTTAGGGAACGTTACTTTTAAAAGTAATGTATAACAATATTGCTTTATACCCCAAAAAAGTAACTACCGTATTTTTCGGACTATAAGTCACACCTGAGTATAAGTCGCAGCAGTCCAAAAATACGTCATGATGATGAAAAAAACACATATAAGTCGCACTGGACTGTAAGTCGCATTTATTTTTAACCAAGAACCAAGCGCTCTATGTTTTCAGTGTAGACTACAGGAGCACTGAGGAGCATAGAGCGCCCTCTGGCGGCTGTAGACGGTAATATTTTATATTGGTTCATTTCTCTTGGTTCATTTCTATTGATTCATGACAAATTAATTTTGATAAATAAGTCGCACCTGAATATAAGTCGCAGGACCAGCCAAACTATGAAAAAAGTGTGACTTATAGTCCGGAAAATACGGTAATTGCATTACTATTTGCTAGGTGTTACATTACTTTTGCATTACTTTGTCTCATCTGGGCTGGGCTTGTTTGTTTGTTTTAATATAAAAAAAAGTTATATTTTTGGCAAACGTAAAAGTACATTTACAACAAAAGTAAAATAAGTAAACGGCATAAAACAGACCCGTCTGATGTGCTGATGTATTGCAGTTCAACACTTTTACTTCAGCAATCGAACACATGTGATATGAATTCAACAAAAGCAGTGTTTACCTAAAGCCATTTTTGCTTATTCATATTGTTAAATTGGATCATCGAAGGTCAGCAGCAAAGACACTGGTTAACAAATTGGAATTAAGTACTTACAGGATATTTGTGTTATTTAACATTTAATTATTGCAGGTTTGCGTCATATTCTGAGTTTGTCTTTCACTGTTTTTTATATATATATATATATATATATATATATATATATATATATTAGGGGTGTAACGATACGCGTATTCGTATTGAACCGTTCGGTACGACGCTTTCGGTTCGGTACGCGGTACGCATTATGTATACCGAACGGTTCGTTGGAGTATTTAATTATATTTGAAAAAAAAAAAAAAAGAGAGAGAGAGAGAAATATAATGATATGCGTTCAACAAGGTAGCCCAATAACCCAAACAACGTAACAGGCAACGCCCCTGACACTCCCGAAGAAGAAAAAAACACCATCTTATATGTTTATGTTAGGCTACTCAGCAGGCGCTCGCTCACTCAGTACGCGCTGAAGGCTCGTTGCAAAATAGCCAATGCGTTTAACAGACTAGAAATGAGAAGATCCTCCAATAACCAACAGGTCTGGTGTTTGGGTGCACTTTGGATTCCCTTTAAGCTATAATGGTGATGGCAAGAGAGTGGTTTCCTTTCCAAAGCGCTCGGGCACAAGCGCTCATGAGGCGTCTGTCTTTGCTAAGCAACAATGACGTGCTCTCTCCATGAGACGCGGAAATTTCAGCGAAGGATAAATGGATTTGCAGCTCTAAAAATCGCTTGCAGTAGCTCTGCTACTAAATTTATTTCAAAATTGCAATCCATATACAACTATGATCAGCTGATCCTTCATCTTGGCTGAGCTCTCAACGTTGTTACGGGAAAGGATGAAGCTGATTGGTTGGTTCTTGTCACATGACCCGCGGTGCGCTTGCGGCATTCTGAAAAGTTGAGATGTTTTTACATTTTGCTGTATCTAAAACGTATCGAACCGAACCGAACCGAACCGTGACATCAGTGTATCGTATCGAACCGAACCGTGAATTTTGTGAACCGTTACACCCCTAATATATATATATATATATATATATATATATATATATATATATATATATATATAAAATTTTGAGTGCAAGAGAGATGAGTAAATGCATGTTCACATTTAGTCTAGATCTACAGCAACCATAATGTTTACATTATGCGCATAAAACGCCTCTCAAGAGAGAGAGCGGTCAGTCAATAAATAGGAAAACAAAGTATTTTAAAAGACGGAATTTAAAATTACATTTAAAAAAATTTGATTCCGATATTTTCTTGTAAATTAAATATAGTTACTTAAATAGTTACTTGAAAAAATTTAATGTAATCTGATTACAAATTTCACGTTACTTGTAATGCATTACCCCCAAAACTGATTCCACGAGTTTGTGCCTATATAATATTAACATTAGTGGTAAACAGATTTGACTTGATGTTTGCAAAGGAGGGCTCAGAGAGACTATTCTACTCGAGCTCCGCTAACGCCCTCTATAGACAGAAAGATAAATATGTATAAAAATGTGGAGATGGGGAGGAGGAGGGATGCCGCAAGAACTAACAATGGAAGAGTTAAGAGACTGGTTTTTATACTTGGATATTAACTGGAAGATTAGATTGGCGAACTCCTCCCAAAATTACATGAATAACTTCACAAGGAGTTATCTATACTAAACCAAATTTACATTAAAGAAATGCCGTTTATGCTGAAATGTCAATGCAGTCAGTTGATTTTGAAACAATGCATTTAAAAGGTTATTGAACAAAATTCTATATGTACTGAATTACCACACAAAAAAGTGACAAGATCATGTACTTAAATTTATCCCTCAAATCTGAACAATTTTGACAAAATGCTTACTTTACAAGTAAAGAAGGTGCTCCTTCTTTTGTGCCAAACATGATCCTAAAATACTTTAACATCCTCATCCATTTTAGAAACAGAAACACTTCTGAATGCTAAAATGGTACACAAATAAACAATGCAAAGCAAAAACGTCCTGTCATGGGAATCCCCAACATGTCCAGTATATTTCCTCACATGGGGATATACCTTTTGTACAAGTAGCATGTTCCAGCTCTTACCCACACGCACACACGATTCACATGTACTCATTGTTATAGATAGCAAAGCCTGTTTTTGAGGAACATTAAATATCCATAGCCTGAGGAGATATTGTGCTCTCTCTTGCGGCTTAACAAGATGTGTGATTCAACCGTCATGAACAGCCACGGCCAACGTGTCGCCCGTATGTTCCCGATCAGATAAGATTCACCAGAGTTATAATATCCAAAATAAGAATCATATGTAAATATATGATTCATCACATAAAACCCCTGTTATGTTTCCCTCTTCCTCCCTTAAACACGTAATATAAACAAGATAAGACCAACTTTAAAATTATCACTGAAAATCTGAAGAGACCTGAAGAGAAAATGTAGAACGTGCTCAGGTCTCTATCTTGCCACAAATATTTTTAAAGACTAAATAAAATCAACTGTTATGTAGAGCTCACAGTCAAAAAAAAAAAAAAAAAAACTGAGCAGGATATCTGTGTCGACATATCCAGAAACACGATTTCCAGATATTCTGGTGTATAAAATAAAAATGCGGTTTATCACTCAGACACAATGACAGAAAGCCATATGCATGTGTGGTCCTGGCAATTGGTTTCATTGCGCGTATGCCAAATATAGCCGTATGTTAGCACAATCAATCACTTCAAAAATGTGTGTATAGTTTGAAATCCTTTTGGTTGTTTTTTAAATAGATCACAGTGTAAAGCCATTTCTGGCATGCCATCCGTATTCTGTGATTCCGTAAGCACTTTGTTAAGTCACTCATGATTCCCGCTTTTCTTTCATGTCATTTCAAAATCAGAACTGAGCTAAATCAGGACCCGGTTAAATTTAGCAAGAAGGTATAGTGTAAACTAAACCAGAGTAACACCGCTACACACAGGGTTAACAAATATCTTCTTTCTCAAGAGGCACTGTCTAAAACCTCTCCTGGACACTTTTTTTTTTTTTTTTTTTTTTTTTTAGAGCTGCGCTTTGTTTCCGTAGACCCAGCACAGGTGATTAACTTCGCCCTAAGAAACTGTTCTTCTGTACCACATCACACACACTTTTACCTATATCTGTGGTCACAGGCAGGTGAGAAAACCACAGTCTATACAATGTTATGTTTTACACAAGTACAAGCACACTATGTTAAATTACACCTGTGTTAGTATTGTGAGGTCAAGCGTGTTAAACAACAGAAACTGGGACCGCATAAAAGCTAGGCAACACAATAGTCTCTCTTTCGGAGTCCCCCTCAGATCAAGCCTCGGGGCACACAGGGTATGGAACACCAACCTCGAGAGATCGGACACTGAAAGACTCAGACATGTCTGTAAATGAATGAGAAGTGGGGGGTAGAAGGTATTGGAGATAGAAAGACACAAAACTGTGCCTCCTTGTCTACACCTGGTAATGTAATTGAGGAGTTTCATACCAAGGTGAATCTCCTAAGGAACTCTGAATGGAGACTCAGGTTTGAATCCCGACTTAACATACCATCAATTTCTTTTTAAACTGAACTGACAACCAGAATTAATGCATATTGGTTGGATTAAAAAGAGCAGCTTTGACAATTCCTAATAGCTCCTTTAGTACA
Organism: Carassius gibelio; assembly: GCF_023724105.1. NCBI lineage: Eukaryota > Metazoa > Chordata > Actinopteri > Cypriniformes > Cyprinidae > Carassius > Carassius gibelio. Next base: position 13,932,141 of record NC_068416.1, on the reverse strand, counting down.
CACTAGAAAATAGTTCGTTTTTTGATCATGGACTAATGACAGAATTGTGAGGTTTAGAGTAAATTTGCATGGACTGAATATATTTAGACATGTGAATGGGTGGCTTCAGTTACAGCGTTTTATACAATCTATTTTTTTTTACAATGTGCAACTTAAATAAAATACATTTCACTCAAAAAATCTTTGAGACCTTTGCCAATACATTTCACTCAAAAAATCTTTGAGACCTTTGCCACCTGGAAGGGATATAATGCCCCTGGGAACAGGGGAAAGATGGGAGCCATCTATGAAAAGGGTGAATCATCCCATCATAAACTAGCGCAATAGGGTATGTGACTTTCCCACTGTGTCTCCCTCCTTGACCTCAGTTACAGACTGCAGTGACAAGCCATGACTTGCAGCAGTTTAGAGTGAAGGAGAAGGTGCTTATGATCTTCAGCCCCCATTCAAGACAATCTAAGCCATGAAGTTTAAAAAGGTTTCACAGCAACAACCATCTCCCTGAAGTGCAATCCAGTGGAGAAACCGTGTGGCAGCCACTTGCAGAAGAGTAGAGACTTAACACCGGCACAGAAATATGAACAAGTCCTTTAAAAGTACTTGAGGAATGAGAGCCTATGGGAGGCAGCTCACAACTGAGCTGAATCTCGGCAGCAATGCAGGCTCATTAGGCGACAATATGCAGAAATCAGGTGAGTGGTGTAGTTGAGAGTGCTGGGAAAAGCCGTTAGCGCTTGTGACATAAGAAACTGGAGTAGGAGTTTAAGGCTTTCGCTTGCACGCAAAACACATATTAATGCAACAATTGTGTACCTACGCCACAAAGGCTAGATATGCTGCTACACGTTGACTGCTTTAGGAAGTCCACCTGTGTGACAAACACATGCAGCAAGCTTTGACAAGACAGCGAAAGAGATTCTTTCACATGTCTCACACCCCAGAACCCCCTCCTGCCACAGTCACACACACCTTGCATATGTTTTCTATTTACCTTCAGTGGGATCTATGTACTCCTTGCGTCCTTTCTTTCCTCCTCTTTTTTTCCCATTCCGTTCCCTCTTCTTACCCTCTGACATTGTGCCAGTACCAAAACAAGAGTGAAAAATGTAAATCCACAATGGAAAGGAAATACAAGTAGTCCTATGGGGAGTGTGACTGGCGCACTTGAGACTCTGAACTTGTCAGAGAGTTTGGGCTCCTATATACACTCACTCTCTCACATCACACAAGAAACACCTACTTGCAGCATGGTGAAAGAGAGAGAGAGAAAATAGAGAAGCGAAGACAGTGGAAAAGAGAGAGAGGGAGAGAGAAGGGGAGGGGAAGAAAGGGAGGGAGCAAAGGGAGGCATTTCCCATCCATGTCAAGCAATTAACTATTCCCTGTCTGGATCTTTCAGATCTTTCAGTGTCTTCCGGGCCCTGGAGCTGGTGCTTGGAGACAACACAGTGCTAAGGCATTCCTGGCTCACCTGCACCTCTTGGCTCTGTCCCTTTCTACCGCTGTCCTGCATTTTCAGGGCAGCAGGAGCTTCAGCTGTTCTGTTAAGCTGACCCCTGGCTGATCTCTCCCCCACACACTGCTCTAGCACTATTGGAGACAAAACCCTTATATCAATGTTTGATATCTGAAAAAATTATGCATGTGCGACATGACACAAAACAATTCTTCTGTTCTCTCTCTCTTTAGTGTCCCTCTCTGCCTCTCCTGCTCTCTTTCTCATCCTCTACTGTAAACGAGTTATAACACGTTTCTGATAGTGTCGCTCCCTGCTAGTGTCGTCAGGAATCCCAGCAGTGAGCACGCAATCCCAGGCTCTGAACCTAGTGAGAGCACAGAAAACATAATGCCACAAAGCTATACCTCCAATGCCTGTGCAGCAGGTACAAGAGAGGGGGATAATTAAAGAAAGAGAGAACAAAAGAAAGAAAAAGAAAGGAAACAGACAGATTCCCGTCTTTCCTTTTTTCTGTCTGTTTCTTTTCTTTTTCTTTCCGGGAAGCAAGAAAGAAAAAAAGAAAGAAAGAAACATATGATAGTTATGATATGAAGGATATTAGAAAATAATGGAGGAAGGATTTAAGAAAAGGCGGTAAGAAAGGATCCTATATTAATCAGAAAAACAGAAAAAGAAAGAAAGAAAGAAAGAAAGAAAGCAAGACAAAGAGAAAAACAAAAACAAAATCTTTCTTTCTTTCTTATTACGGGACAAAGCACTACAAGAAGCAAGCACGAGACCAACTGCAGCGATGAGTAGGCTAATTAAAACCATTTTAAAGATTATTTTAGTCAAAATGGCTTGAAAAAAAATCATAAATACAAACACTAAAATATGATTTAATGGCTTATCGCTGTATGCTGGTGTGTTCTGTTAATTGACACTGGCACACACAGAGTTTGGTGTCAATATGTCAAAGCTTTGCAGACATACATCCTCAGATGCAGTTTGGCATCAAGTCTCAAATCTGTTGTGGTGCTATACAAAAAACAGTTTTGTGTATTTGTCTGCCCATTCTAAAAATGATCTGACTTGATTTTGGTGAAAATCGGACCAACGGTCTTGGAGGATTTTTAAAAAGTATGTTTTCAACATAAATCCAAATGGCGGACAGGAAGTTTGGCCGATTATGGTAAAATGGGTCTCTCTGATCTCGGCATGACCCAAGGAATGTTTGAGACCAGTTTGATTACAATAGGCTAATGCAATCAAACATTATTAGCATTTTCGGAAATTTCACAATTAATAGTTAATGAATGGTTTACTACTCATGACCATTGAATGGTTTACTACTCATGACCAGTGAATGGTTTACTACTCATGACCAATAGGTAGCACTGTTACTAAACTGATGTGAGTGAGAGGTAACAATGGCACATAGGAATTTTCTTTCCAGCAAATTCATTGGTATGCTAAACAAAAACTGCTTTGTATATCGACACGTAATCCATACATTTTTGCCAGTTTGGTGATGAAAGATGATGATTCAAGTCAACTTTGGTGAAAATTGGTCTAATGGTTTAGGACAGCGCTTCTCAGACTCAGGACCCGCATCCATTTCATTTTTCAAGAGCACTAATTATATTTCCTACTTTGATAAACGCATGTTAAACTTGTAAATAATTTATTTTTTACATTTTTTTTTTTTTTGAGATTGTCTAAAATGAAAGTGCAGGCAAGATATATCTTTTCTTTCATGGCATGACATCTAGTGAGCGTATGACGTTTGACATAAACGGGTGACATTTCACCTCTAATATGAGTATTCTTTTCTTTTCTTTTTAAAAATATTTGTTATCACTTAGATTATGGTCATCTGACTATTAGCAGTGCCCAGTGTTTACCATACTTTAAATTATTTGTGACAGCCCATCACAATATCAAAACTGACTGCCACAAATAGATTTTCCGAAAGGCTTATGTTTAGTTGAATAAACTGAGCCCTGCATGTTTAAAAAATAAAACGCAGCTTAGGTGTTTTTATGTGACTGTATTTTTGAAAAGAACTGACCGTCTTCAGAAAATTTTTGATGTCATTTTCATTGTCATCGTCTTTCCTGAAATGCCTGATAAAGTAGTATTTGTTAGCACAGAGCTAATTTGATTACAGTCGTTACCGGGGAAACAGCTATATAGCTTCTGCTCCAACAGCGCCCCCTGCTGGCAGAGAATGAATTTGCATTTGCAAGTCTGTGGGAAACACTGGTCTGTCAGCAAACATAAACAAAAAGCATGTTTCAGAACAGTTTTGATTAGGTGCTTAAGTTTTGAGCCATGTATTATTACTATGAATTAGGCTACTACTATTACCATCTTGTGCCCTGTAATAATAATTTACTCAAACTCTCTTTTATAAGATAAAGGGGGAAAAAAGAGAAAACCGTTCCAAACATATCAGCCATAAAATTCAGCATCATTGGCCATTGGATACCCTGATTTCATATCAACATCGGCCAGAGAGAAACTCTTATCAGTCAACCTCTATTAACTTAATTGTTTTGCCACTTTTGCACCATTTTTGATAAAATATAGAATGCAAAGGGAACTTTATTTTTTCAACAAATTAATGTTTATTTGTTATGCATGCTATGTATGTTTATTAAAATCAAGTTTTGTAATAACCAATTGTTCCAGTCCGGACCTTTGACACAAAATTCAGATTTGAAAATTTCAATGTAGACTTTGAGAACCCCTGGTCTAGGAGGAATTTGAAAATGTAGGTTTTCAACATGAATCAAAATGGCAGACAGAAAGTTTGGTCAATTATGGCAAAATTGGTATCAATGTTCTCGGCATGATCCAAGGAATCTATCAACATCAGCCTCATTACAATGAGCTAATGTAAACAAATTTCATTAGCAATTTAAGAAATGTCAATACTTTTTGAGTACCATCAGGGCATGGTGCCGAAGACACATACAGAGTTTCATAACGATATTTGTTCAAAGCGTTCGTAAAATATAGCACTTATGGTGAGTCGGTGGCCTCCCCCTAATTTTAATCGTCACCCTGTCCCTTAAACGCCACCCTTCACCAGGCTCCCGACAGGATTGGTTATGTAACCTTGTGTGGAGAACCATATAGTAGTTTGATTTTATTCTGCAAACCGTTCCATCTCTAGTGTGTACGTACCTTCAGTGCCTGGCCCCTAAAAAGAAAACAAGGAAGGAAGGATGGAAAGGAAGGAAGGAAGGTAAAATATATAATGGGTGTAAGAATGAAAAAATAAGCAACCATAGCAAGAAAACAAACAGGATGGAAAAGGGAGGAGGAAAGGAGGTAAGGGAAAAGGAAAGGTTAGGGGGGAAAAAGACAGGACGAAAAGAATGAATGAACAAAAGATGGAAGAGAGAAAGGATAATAAAAAGAAAGAAAGAAAAAACATAAAATGTGTATAAATCTGGAATAAACCTAGCAGTCCCACATGGACAGTTTTTAAGGGTCCATCCAAAAGCTTGGGACACTGGTTGGCAGGAATCCAGTCACATGATTCTTGAGATGAAAATATCAGAGGCCATCATGAATAAAACACTGCGTCAACATCACTCCATTTCCATCATCTTTCACCCTCCAAAAAATATGACTAGGAAGGAATAGAAGTTAAACTGGAAAAACAGTTCAACTGCCATTTATATGACACCAGCATTGTAATGAAAGAGTGTAGAAGAACATGGCTGAATTCTACAATGTGCAGCAAACAAGCTCCACATACAGTACAATTAATTACAATTCATTTCAGTCTTTTATCCTTTATGACTAACACTGATAAGTTTCCTATGAATTATGAGCTTCATAGCATACAAGTTATGTCATGTCAGGGACCATATGAAATTCAATTTTGAAATAACATACAATGATGATACGCTTAAGAATTAATATTTTAGAAGACTGTCACATGTTTCACTTCAATCAAAGGGTGAGCGCTAAGACCAGATAACATTAATGCTGGCGGCAGTGTTACAGGTTCAACTCCGTATAATTGAATGTTGAATTTTTGTGCCTCTAAGCAAGGCACTAAAGCTCAGATAAGAGCCGTGAGATACAGTATCAAAAGTGTCTTCATAAGGGTTTCCTCCAAACAACCTTGTATCACCGTTTTCATCGAGCAAGATTCACCAAGACCAAAATCTGTCTGACATGATGTCATTCTGTAAACAAACCTCTATTCATAATAATGCAACAATGTATCCTATCATCATCACAAAAAAAAAAAAAAAAAAAACATCATAGAACCAGCACCTTGATCCCAAAAATAGAGGCATTTTGTAATTCCATCTCCACCACAGAGTAGAGTAACATTTCATCAATACAAGATAGACGGTTGGGGTTACGCCAAAACCCAAGCAAGATTGGAAGAAACTAGAACATTAGAAAGATGTTGACAAGATTGAAAGCATGACGGAGGAAATGGAAGATTACGTGCCATACGAAGTGAGTCACAACACGTTCTGTGGAATTGAGACCTCACCACGGGGCATCTCGTGACTCTAACCTCCTTGGAGCCATGTCATCATTTACCTGGTGGAAGTGTGTGTGTGTGTGTGTGTGTGAGACCAAGGGGGCGGGAACTGGCATGTCTCAACACATGCAGTGTAACCTCCACTTTAGAGAAGATCAAAGTGTCACATTGTAGGCATAAACAGTGTGTGTGTTCATGTGTGGAAGTGCTTCCCTCATGACAGCTCTTTGCGGTGAGTGAATCTGTCAACAATAATAACACTGAGAGGGATTTGTGGGTCACCCTACCCTCGTTACCAGGCATGATGGGACTTGTTACCCGAACTGTGCTCTTCTCTCCGGCACCTATGCATGTATACATACATATGCAGTGAAATCTACAGGTATCCAAATACAGTTGCTGTTCATTCAGAGGGGAACTCCCTTAAAAGATTGCTTCCTCCAAGAAATGCAGTAAGGCTCCTGCATTAGATTGCCCTACCATACTTCAGAGGTGAATGCGCTACATTTACACAGGTATTGAGCGTTTCTGGTGGGCGGGCTGACATCACGTGATACAATACCACCAGTGCTATGTTGCAATATGCTATTACAAAGAGTTGTGGAACAAAAGGAGAAGAAAGGGAAAAAATTGGGTGTATCAGCGACTTGTTCTGCTTTATTTTTGCTGTGAACCACCCACCTGGCAAGAAGCACGAAGCCCTCTAGCTCAAGGTGAAATTAAAGACTGTGGTGTGACAGGGACGTGTTGCTCAATGTAATAACAGCCATTCAAACTAAAACAATAGATATAGGAGACAATACTCAAAAATGGGCTACTGGTCATGCTTTCCCACTTCTATTCTGTCTTTAGGTCTCTTTCCATCCTTTTCCCTCTCTCCGTTCTTAAGCGTTCCTCTTTTTTATCCATTACATAGCATCTGTTGTTTCTCAACATCGGTTGCCCCCAGGCATTCGCTGCTCTGATCGGGTGGGTGGGGAACCCTGACATTAAAAGTAAATAAAAAGAACATGAAGCCACCCCCTTAAAAGTCCTGGATTGGACTCTTCTGGATCTCTCCTACTCCTGTACCCTCACCAGGTCCCATCTATCCAATTTGCTGCACCCCCTCTTAACTTCCTTAAAGATCACACCAGATAAGTGTAGCCCACCTCCCCCTCTACCAGCCTCCTGCTGTACCTGCACACCATCACACATATACACCGCCCCGAGACACTGCTGGCATTTCACGAGCTTTGTGAGTTTATCTTTGGAGACCTAATGGTTTTAAACACCCATCTGGTTGTTTAGATCTGCATGTTTCTCCTAGGGCATGGTCTGTGTGTGGGGGGAGATGGTGGATCTGAGTGGGAGGTAAGGGGATGCAGATCCCTGCATTTAACACACGCCTGTTGACTTGACTGAGAGGTGAAGCAAGGGCAGCCGTGGCGTGGAGAGGCACTGCAGAGGCAAGGATAAAGTGAAGAAAACAGATGGATTGTTGATTTCGACAAGCTGTTCAAATGGCCAATAGTTGCATTTGGGGGTGCATCAATTGGTAGAACTGTTGGGATCGTGATCAGTGAGGATGTGCTGATTCTAAATGAGACCTGGGTACAAACCATTGGATGCAGATGTGAACAATCAGGCCCATGTCTGTCCCCCAGCTTAAATTTTGAAGACAGCTTGAACTAGTCTGTAGGTAGACCATCTGTGAACGATCAGGGTGCCCAGACCCAGTGCCTGGGAGCAGGGCATGTTTCTAATGCGGAGCTCCTTAAGGGTCGGAAAAGGGTCGGATCTTAATCTCTTTGAAGGTATATCTCATAAAAAAATAAAATAAAATAAAAAATTACACACATCCGTAATGGTAAAGGAAGGATCTGTGGTTCCAGGTGCCCTCATCTGCACAAAGGCAGAGTGTGGGGTCCGAGACATTCGCCCAACCAGATGGATATCTTGAGGCGCTCACAAAAGCTTGACCAATCAAAGTCAGGAGGACGCTGTTGTACCACTGCAGTGGTCAAATTTCGGGCGGATGAGCCATTGAACTTCTAACCGCACTGCCATGTGTGTTGTAGTAAACAACCATCTGTGTTTGTGACCACAAGCAATAAGACGTGTGAATGAAAAGGCAGAGTGAGCGTGAACGATTGCATGCATTGCGTGCAACAGAGACTGTAACAGAGGAAGAAATTGTTCACAGACAACCTGCATATGCTTGTCTACAATCAGGATAAATGTGTAAGCATAAAGAACCTTGCCCACTTTGTGCATGCATGTACGTTCAGGTGGTTAATAGTGAGATGGTGTGAATTCAGCGCTGCACCGTTTCTGCTGTGCACAGCTATCACCATGGAAACCATTCAGAACAAGGCAGGAGATAGAGATAGAGACAGTGAGACACGTTGCACCACTTGAAAACAGAGACGTCCATTAGGGTAGCCTCTGCTCAAAACCGCAGGGAAACACTGCAGAGAGAAATAGGCGGCAACGAGAGAGAGCATGCTTCACAGGCAGAGTGACATTCTAACTGCACACTCACTTTCTAAGCTGTCAGGTTGTACCATCACACAGCTGTCAATCACAGACCTGCCACAGTTTAGCCCCACTCCTTCTGTACACCCTGCTTTCCACACACTACAATGGCAAATCAATCCGGCCAGTGTCTGATTTATGAATGAAAGGATTGCAGAAATGAGTGCTCAAGGTATCGAAGATATATCTCACCAGAAAAAAACAGGACATATAGTAACACGCATAGCAACACGCCAGCCAATAGAGCACTATTTAGCCCTGGCATGTGTTGCAGTTTACGTTAACCGAGGTGCATCGGATCGCAGAGGCATTCACATGACTGCTAAGAGCTATGACAGATCAAACAAGCACAGGTAAAGCCAAATGAAATGAAGTCAAATACAAGACAACCAGTTGCACATCTTGTGGTAAGGTTTGCTTGCCTAATCCAAGATCATTACAGATGGATGTCATAATAGTACAGCTAATCTCGTTTATACCATCAGGGATGACCGAAATCATAATCATCGGTATAGACCTTAAGCAGGGTATTTTCTAGATTTCATTCAATGCAATATAAAACAACGCTGCAGGTGAGAAATGTCACAGATTTCCGATTTTGCATTGGCTTAACAATCAACTTCAAGGTCATAAATGGCAAACTGTAAGAAAGAAAAATCATAAATCTCTTTATTAATATCTTCTGTCTCCTACACAATCATTGCATCAAGTGGAGAGCAAACGTCTCTGGAATGGTTTGTCCCCCCCAAAATAACAGTTATGTAAAATTGTATTTATTTATTCTTTCGCTGTACGGACAAAATCATTTTAAATATTCTTTTGAGTGCCACAAAAGCAAGAAAATCCTTCAGGTTTGAAAAGTGGGAAAGTAAATAATGACACAATTGTCTTTTGGGGGTCATTTTTGACAATTCTTTTTCATATTTGAACTATACCTTAAACAATGTCTCAAACTATGCTCGGATTTGCCAAGACAGTGTGCATTCAAACCAAATTATCTGAGCTATATCTACAGTATGCTAACAAGTTAACTTTACTACACACATTTCTTTTTCTTCCATATATCCTACTATTATTTCTAGCGTTCCAGCCGCATGTCAGCATTCTCATTAATCAGCAATAAGCCAGCTAAAATGACTATGTATTGCTTTCCTATGTCATAAGTACCACAACTTCAGCTGAAGTATAATAACCTGACGACATCCACCAAACAGCCTTTTGCGCAGATCATAATGTCCTGCTTTGTCAGCGACTATTAGGGCTGTCACTTTTGTGAAAAAATCATTTTCGATTTTTAAGACATAAGTGTACATTGAATCGATTGTAAAATCGATTTTCCATGTCTAAAAAAAAAAGACCTTCCTTTTTTCCTTTTTCAACGTCAAATAACGGACGAACGTAAGGACGTGCTCCGACCGCACTGATGTCCCAGGGACACTCGGGTACAGCTGCGAAAGGTGGGGGTATTACTGCCAATTTTCCATCACAAAAGCCGGTCGCTGTCAGCTTACAATGGTCCTTTTCATAACTCAGAATCTCCCGTAACTAGATGCGCGAATGAGGCGAATTCGCATCTACCGTGCCGCGAGACCTCCAGACGCGTGAAATCATTCACGCCAGACGCTCTATTTGCGTTTGGTGTGAACGCAGCATGCTTTCGACGTCACTGGGTCTTATAGGCGCGTAAAATTGCTGGTATTTACTGTCTATCTTTCGCAACTTATACTTCTGGTTGTTTGTGAGTTTTGTTACATCTATATTTTTTAATTGTTTAATTATTTTAAAATGAATAGTGTACATATTTGGTTAAAATCGATCCCCCATTTTCATTTTCGAAACTTTTTTTGGTTGGTCCGATCGATTGTGCAATTGATTTTGGAACTTAAAGTGACAGCCCTAGCGACTATCAAACAGGACTGATGAGTGCAATTACTCTACAAGGATGAAAGTGCAACACTCTGAATGGTGAACAGACAAACCCCTGTCTCCATAAAACAATGGCGTTATGAGGTAGGCTTTTGTCTCCACCCCGTTATTTAAGTCTATTCAACAAGTGGTACTCAGATATACTGTGGACTCCGGATCATACATTCAAGTCTCACCCGAATGTGCAACAGATTGTTTTTGAGATAGTGTCCGGGAGAGATCTACTCCATCCATGTTTTTGCTCTCTTTCTCTCTCTCTCTCCGTTTCAGTAGAACAGACAAACACACTCCTACACACTCTCACGCAGTTTAACAAACAAGCGCCCACATTGCTGTTGCAGTGTTAACACAAACACATACACATTCTGTTCAGCATTCAGAAACGGGCCAAAGCGCAACCAGCCAAACACCAGTCAATTGACACAAATGTATACATGCACTTTTTTGGCCTCATCTTTTTTGGTCATCACCGTATTGACATTTGATAGGAAAGAGAGAATAAACGGAGGCTCATGGGAAAGGGTCCAGTTCTTATCAATACCCCTCCGCACACAAAGACACACACGTCCGCTCCCAGCTCCACATTCTTCGAGTCAAATCAAATTCCTTGCGCGCTCTCAGCTCGTCCTTTATCTGGAGAATGTACTTGGAGCAGAGCACAAACATGTCACAGTGAGCATGTGCCCCCCCACCACAAACACACCAGTCATTTGCATTTCTGTTTTTGCTTCTACGAGAAGAGCTGCATCTTATCACAGGCCCGGCTTATCTCTCAATTTCTCTTCCATTGTAGCAGGGCCTTCCTGAAAAACACAGGGTTGTGCTAGTGGCGAGCGTCCTCTGGGGTCGAGGGCTCTGCTGGTCGAAAACCAACCGCTTGAGTTTTTCTTTCAGAGGGGCCTCAGATAATTTGAGGGGAGAGTCGGTGAGAGATCAAGTGTGTGGCCTCGGGTACAAGTAGTCATGCTTCGGCTCCTTTGGGGTTGGGGTGTTACAGGAAACCTGGAGCACAACTGGGCCGTCTCAGTGCGACAGGCAGGCAGCCGGTCACAGATACGAACCCTGCTGTTCCATCGACAGCAGAAGTCTGGTTCGGACTCATTCACCGTCTTGAACTAGCTATTTTTTGCGGTCTGGGCAGAATAAGTTATGTGATGGGAAAAAAAAAAGAAAAATACAAGAGAAAATTGTATTGGACATAAAAGACGTACAACATACTGAGCTCTGGATAAAAGCCGATGCCCAGGAGAAACTGAGCTGCGGCCTAGAAAAGATGAAAAAGCATAATTCATGGAAATATGACAGTTTGCGAGGGAAGGTTTGGGAATGCTGGCCCAATGGAGGTTGTGTGCAGAGCAGTTTTGTTTGCGGTATATGGAGCGTTCAGTCCTAACGCTCCCTTGCACCACGTCCCTGACCTTGGACCATGCGGGGGAGAGGATTTGCATTCCACAGCATCCAGAGAATAAAAAAGCAAAATATGGACACATATACATGTTGAATTCACAAAGAGCAAATTACAGGGCCACTACTACTGTACGTTTAAATGATTTTGCACACCAATGTTTTCCTGCAAGGACCTACAAACTCTCCACTCAATACAAGCACGCAAACAAACAAACAAATAAATAAATACAAATAAATTAATTAAATAATGAAATAATATTTTTAAAAAATCTATAAAGATATTTGATAGAAATATCAGAGAAAAGTGTATTTTTCTTACTCTGAGTGCAGAGTTTTTTGTTTTTTTTACTTAAGCATACACTTAAATATTGTGAAATTTATGCTTAACCCAGAATTTTTTGAATAAGTTAAGAAAATAACTCAATAACTCAATAAATTTATATTGTTTAAGGATGTTTAGATATTTGTACTGGAATACGGGACAAAATTACTCATTAAGAAAAAGATTTTTGCAGTGCTAACTATCTTTCAACAACACAATGAGAGAAGCCAGACGGAAAGAGTGTGTGTCTTCCTGGGGAGATAGACATGCTCCTGAACTCCAGAGTCTGTGCCACTCAACATGACATCAACAGAGATTAATATAAGACAGGAATGAAAGCAAGACTTATGGTAAGCTGTATCTCCGCTGACACTCTGAACATGTACAACCTTTGGCCAGATACTCAGCTCAAGCTAATGCTCAGGATCTACAACTGGAGCTAAATCAATACCGAGGCAATATCTCAATCGAAGTCTGTTTCGATCACTGGAATGTTTTCTTTTTTTTTCACCTCAGATAAATCTAGTATTGAGTTAGATAGAGAAACAGCTTTCCAAGCATCAATAAGAGAGCATCTAGGAGAGAAGGCAATCATCCTGCGTGCATCTACTTTCTTCCTGGCAACCTATCCGATGACAATTTCTGTTCTGGGAACAGGTCCAGCCAACCGCATCGAGTTCGCCTCTTGCTCCACGCAGTGGCACTCAGGTGACTCTCCCCTCAAAAAAAGTAAAAGAGAGAGAAAAACAGAAATCAGAGCTTCAGAGCCAAAACAACACATTAGGGAATATGAGTGTTGTTGACATGCTGACTAGTGTAGAAAAAAATGCATCCATGTCACATTTACTCCCAAAGCTCTCATGATAACTGGATTAATTGATCCACATAAACAACAGATTCTACAAACACGTCGCTGTAGAGATTCTTACATGGCAAACCATGTGACCTGGCAGGCTCTTATGAAAAATAGCCATGGCAACCATAGTTTCCACCAAAATACCGGGGTAACCTTCTACAGTATAGTTATTGTTACTACAAGTTTCTACAAGGATACTGTCAGCAACACAAGAATTTAAGTAATTCTTCAGCTAAAGGCGTGTTTAGCTTTAAATTCTCTTAGAGCAGACTAATCACACTCACTTTTGTCGACTAAAAATGTCCAACTGCGTATACTGTATACATACTTTACATAATAAACAAAATAATCCCTCATTCAACATAGGATAATTTTTTTTTTTTTTTTAAGTCTTGAACAAATTTCAAAATTTTTCATACAGTATTATGCATTTAATACAACAGCATTTTGTGATGGATTGTTTTACATTTTACAAAAAAAAGCCAGCCTTGTCTTGCTGATTTCATAAATAATATTTAATGCATCAAAAATGCACATAATTAAATAATTTTTCACATTTATTAGAGAGAAACGTTTGATGATTGTTTGGAGAGTTGGAATTTAGTTGGATTAAAATATATATATATATATATTGGAGCTACAAACCAGGCTCTACTGTTTGAGCTACAGGAATTCTAAAGAGTAACAAAAAGCCTATATAAAGTTGAAAAACATCCTTAAAGTGATGAAAGTTCAATTTTTTTTTTTACATTTAATATTTTTTAATATTCAGATTCACATATTAATTTATTAAGATTTTACATGAGTAAAAATGAATGTAGCAAGTTAGCAATTCTGGTAACCATTGGGTTTACCATGCAAACAGATATGATATGATCAAGCATATGATTACTTAAAGATTGCAATCCGTTATGGATTCCAAATTACATGACAAAAATTGTAGTCTTATTTTAGGCAATGTAATCATACTACTTCTAGATTACTTTTAGAATATTTTTGTCCTATGTGCTCGTTTATCACATTGATTTAAATAGAATAATCTTGTACCATTATGATGAGAAAATACAAAGTGCAAGAAAATATATTAAACGAAGTAATTAACAACATGAAGTGTATTAAAGATTATATTACATCAAGGTTTCCCAAACTTTACATAAAGGAACTGCAGAGAATTTGTGAGTTTAATGAAAAGCTAATAATTAATTAAATCATGAATCATGTCAAATAAAAAAAAACAATTAAAATAACCAATTAAAACAATTACTAAAACAACAATAATTATATTTTATGTTTACCTGCATGCCATATGACCATTAACCAATGTCAAAGAACCGTGAACACACAAATGTGATTCTTACTGTAATTATTAAAATATATATCTTAAAATCTCAGGGGTACTTCCATGGGTCCTTGATTTTGATTTCACTTTTTTAACTTTAGTTAATGTGTAATGTTCCTGTTTGAGCATAAACAACATCTGGAAAGGTCAATACAAAGGGAGATATTTTCTTTTACAGAATTGGGTTTTTAAGGCTTACAACATACTTTTTCATTGGTTTGTGATATCAAAAACCATAAAATTTCATAAACCCTGCCCCCAAGAGCATACAATCACAACACACTGGGCCAGCTAACCAATCTGAGCCCACGGTGGTAAAATATATTAAAAATAGTTTTCTTTTTTTTTTTTTTGTAGTTTTTTTGTTTGTTTGTTTGTTTGTTTAAAAGAAGCATGAACACGAGTAACAGTGCCCCCATAAACACAATCAAGCCTTCAAAACAGCTGGTTGACCACCCCTTTAAAGTAAATACATTAGGCAAAAGAGGTTCAGATGACAAAAAGTTTGTCAATGTCTGCATTACATGCAAATAATGAGTTTGAAAGACAAAGGCCTTTCAATAATACATAATAGTTAAATAACCTACTGATTGAGAATTCAAATAAAAAATGTGTTCATCAATAATTGATGCAATATTGAAACACTTTTTAAACTATGTTTTTGTAAATCCAATGGTCACCTGACTAATGATAAATGAGGGAATTACTCATTAATATGTAATCATGTAATCTATAAAAAATTAACTGTGGTCTGATTACGAGTATTTTAAATTGTAAATTAACTCTAATTGCAAGCACTTAATATTTGGAACCTGGTTACGTAATCCAGATTACATGTAGGAGTGTAACGGTTCACAAAAATTATGGTTCAGTTTGATATGGAACAGTCGTGTCACAGTTCGGTTTGGAATAGGGGGTAATTGGCTACATTGCAATCGTTGGTAATATACCGGTTTTAAACCATGAATGCGAACCAATGGATATCATACACAAGCAACGTGCAAACTTTGTGCAAGAGGTATACCGGTGAACGTCTTAATCTCAGTCAATTCACTATGCAGAAAGTGAAAGTAAAAACGGAATGATTAAGTAATGATGCTTTTGGCATCTGATGCCGCATATTCTCTCAGAGACGTCGAGAGACAAATCTACTTCAGCATATGCTGATAAAGACATATAGGAAACTGTTTTCCTTTATTCCCTTAATATTTCTCGTGGCCCATACATAGTGGGAAAAAAAAGGGAAGAAATTTATTTTGTGTTAAACAGGTTGTTTTTGAAAGTTGGTGCTGGAAATATAGGCTTAGCTTTTTATTTCATTGATTTTTATTAATGAATGCAGTGTTAATATTTTAATTAAAGGCCTATATTTCATTGTATGATGGACCTGTTTAAAAAGACCTTTAAAAAAAAAACATTTTAACAAGTAAATTGTCTTATCCTTTGTAATCCTCGCAGCGCATCAGTTATGCTGTAACTATTTTGGGGCAAATTAATTGTAGTTTTAATTTAATAAAAGTAACTTCATAATAATAATAGGCCTACTAAAAACAAGAATGTAACATACCTACATTAATTGGAAGTGCCAAATACTCATAACATTGACAAACATGGATGTTTTAGACTTTTCCAATTTTGAGGGGGGTCCTCAGCAGTCTAGTGAGACTCCTATGTGCGTTGGTGCATCACAACACATAACACTTAATGGCCCTTTGGCACTGACATTGTACCTCCAGCAGCTACAGCAAGAGAACATTAATGGCGGACCGCAGCTATATGCTAACAGGGCAGAGAGCATCACAAATGGGCGGGACTTTCACCAACTATTGCCATAGTAGTGAGAAACCTGGGACTGCTAGTGTGGAGAGACTGTTTATGAATTACTGGGATTAAAAAACAATGAGTAAGTGGATTTTTACCATTATAGCCTGGTTGTTTTCACACACTGCGGCCACACAATGGTGTTCAAACCGAGCGGCAACCTCCCGTTCTCTCTCGTGAGGCCAATAAGGAAGTGACTAAAACTGCAATTCATCGACTGGTCGCTTGAGGCTGGTTGCAAAAGAGATCCCATAGACTCCCCATGTTAAAATGCCCAACTTTACAGCAGAAGAAAACATGTTTACAGCCTGTTGCAAAAAAATAAATTTGGTCTATATAGCTAATTTTGCCCTTCATGACAACTGTGAGGGGGTGAATGTTTTTTTATAACTCATCCGTTTAAATTATATTAAG